>NC_135373.1:121902070-122221237 GCF_049243985.1 Paroedura picta | reverse complement strand
ATCTGGGGCCTGGGGACCAAGCCCTAGGAGGAAAGTCTGAGGGTCTTGGAGATGTTCAGCCTGGAGGAGGTCAAAAGGGGCTAATCTCCAGGCTAAACGTTTAGAACCTTTTCCAGTTGAACATCTACCTGGTTTATCTGAGAGTTCTCTTAAGGGGAAAAAAACCCAGTTACGTCCTCTGGCTTTGTCTCCTTGAAGGTAATTCCCCCAATTAATTAGGAGACTGCGACTTTGGGTCACAACAGAGTTGACCACCAGGCCAGAAGATGGCAGAAACAGCAGATAGCAAGTTCGGAAGCTCTTGGGCTATTTTTTGAGGGGGGGGGGTTGATTGTTGGGGGCCAAACGGGATCGATTTGGTGTGTTCGAGTCTTATCTGCATGCAGCATGAGAGCTACAAATGCAAGGCGCCTCTTTTGTTTATCGGTTTAAGGCAAGGCGGGGAATTAATGGCTATATTTAGCTCGGCGCAAGAAGTCACTCTGGGAATTTATCACCGCGAAGCGATGTAGTTCGGTATTGATTTGTTAATTTCTTTTCTTGGTGAAAGGCAGGCGAGAGAATCTGCTGAGAGCACAGCTTTATTTAATTTCATACCAGAGACTCCGGGAGCCGTTCCAGAAGAATGTCATTCCAGGTTGAATTGTCAAAGGGAGCTTGGCACCAGAAGATGCTGAGAAGATAGTCCCCGACAACAAAGAATATACAGGCTGGACCCTCAAAGGACAAATCCATTGGTGTCCCTGTCTCTGCTTCGGGGGATGTAAGTGTTTAATTAGAGTCAGTGCTATGCCTGACAGATGTGGCTCCGTTTTACAGTTTGGGTAGGGGAGCTCTTCTTAGATCTTGTTTGAAGTAATCTTCAAACTCATTCTTGATCCTAGGATACTTCTCCTCCACGCCTCCCCTGCCCATCACTTCCCTAATCCTCAGGAATTGCTCAGTCTGTTTCTCCTACATGGGCCAGGACATGCACAGTGTCATGAACCCCAATTCATGCCATCTAAGTTTCGTTTCTTACATGCCTTGAGGCCTCTCACCAGCCGGCCCTGGCCAAGGCCGTAAAGCAATAAACCTGTCGGCTAACTCCTAGCCTCCCTTCCTTTTCCCAGCGGGAGAGGCTCCATGCTGATGTATCAATCTTACTGTAAGTGTCCTTGCTGAGACAACCGGAAGTCTCAACAAAGTGTCAACTGCTTAGATAAGATTCCGGGCCATCTGGTCACCTGGGAATCAACCCACCTTTGCTGTTCCCTCACTCTCCCGCCAAGATGCCTATGTACCCCCTCCCTTATTTGATGGGCACTATAACTGCCCTGAGTGTCCCTTTGTACTTTGTTATTATTAAGATTTTTGTTTAGGAAGATCTTGGCTTGCTTTAGCGTTCTGTGGACTCTGTCTAATAAAGCTCTCTTAGAATCTTCAACTGGCTGTTGGATTTCGGATGTGCCTTTATCTCGGACTCTTCAGGCTGGGCTCAGCCTAATTCCTGACACACAAGAGCTTTTCTTTAAGGGAAATTTTGACATGTGATTCAGGAGTTTACAGAGAGCCCAGGGGCTGTGGCTCAGTGGTAGAGCATTTACCTAGAATGCAGAAGGTCCCAGGTTCAATGCCTGGCATCTCCGGTTAAAGGGAGTAGCTAGCAGATGCTTGAGAGACCTCGGTTGAGTAGACAATCTTGACCTTGACAGACTAATGGCCAGCTTTGGTGGAAGACCTTTACTGATAACTCTATTCAGGGGAGGAGTCATGGCTCAGTGGTAGAGCATTTACCTAGCATGCAGAAGGTCCCAGGTTCAATGCCTGGCATGTCCAATTAAAGGGAGTAGCTAGTAGATGATGTGAAAGACCTCAGCCTGAGATCTGCTGCCACTCTTGAGCGGACAAGACTGACCTTGGTGGACAAATGGTGTGTTTCAGTAAAAGGCAGCTACTGGCTCAGTTGCAGAGCATCTGCTTGGCATGCAGAAGGTCCCGGGTTCAATCCCTGGCATCTCCAGATAGAAAGGACCAGGCAGTGGGTGATGGGAAAGACCTCCGTCTGAGACACTGGAGAGCTAAGGAAAGGGGACATGGCTCACTGGGAGAGCATCTGCTTGGCCTGCATAAGGTCCCAGGTTCAATCCCTGGATCTCCAGTTAAAAGAACTGGGCAGAAAGTGACGTGAAAGATCTCTGCCTTTAGAGGAAAGCCGTGGCCAGTCTGAGTTGACAAAACTGACCTTGGGGGACTGGTGGCTGGCCTCAGTATCAGGCAGCTCGATTTGTGCCTTGTGCCCACCCAGTGCCTGAATCCCAGTAACCATTTGAGATGGTTGTACTTTTTAAATGGCTCAATCAAACGTCCATCACATACATTCTCAAC
Organism: Paroedura picta; assembly: GCF_049243985.1. NCBI lineage: Eukaryota > Metazoa > Chordata > Lepidosauria > Squamata > Gekkonidae > Paroedura > Paroedura picta. Next base: position 122,218,870 of record NC_135373.1, on the reverse strand, counting down.
TGGGGAGGAAGGGCCAGTGAGCCAACCAGAATCTATTCCCTGTTAAGAAGCAAAACACTTTGGACAGAGCGAGGATGAACTGCAACAAGAGAAGTCGAATCTGAAAGCATGGGGTGGGATAGAAGACCTCCAAGTCTTGGGCCTTCTCCCAGCAGGAGGGAGCCTGTAGGCGGGGGCCATTTCTGGACCCTTCAACCACTTCTCTGCCTGGAACATTACATGAAACTTCTGCGGCCCTTCGAAGTCCTCAAACTCCACGGAGGTCTCCAGGGAGCTCTTCCTTGGCATTCGGTTGCCAGCAGGTGGCAGCGTTGTACACCGCCAAAGAGCATGGCTGCTGAATTCCTCCCAAAATTGTCAGGAGGGAGGGAACAGTAGGTAGGAGTAGAAAGCTGTCGCTGCAGCTGTTCTTAGCCTTCTTCGTTTTTTTAAATAGGTTTCGATGCTAGAAGTTCTGTCATCTGTCACAATAAGAACAGCTCTGGTCTGAACAGCACAAAAGGAAATGGTTTTTAAAAAACGGAATAACAAATGAACTGCTGAAAGGGGAGGGGGGGGACACATGCCTCAGAACGAGGGAGCAGAACTTCCCGGTGGTTTAGTGAAGTTGGCCGTGACCTTAGATGCCTTCTCGTTGCTCCTTGATACGTGTCAAGAGCTGCAACTGAGGTCTGAGGAATGCTCAGCTGGATAACAACAACAACAATTATATTAAATGACCCAAGACCCTGGTGAGATAAAAATACATTATTATTATTATTATTATTATTATTATTATTATTATTATTATTATTATTATTATTATTATTAGAAGAAGAAGAAGAAGAAGAAGAAGAAGAAGAAGAAGAGTTGGTTCTTATATGCCGCTTTTCTCTCCCCAAAGGAGTCTCAAAGCGGCTTACATTTGCCTTCCCTTTCCTCTCCCAACAACAGATACCCTGTGAGGTGGGTGAGACTGAGAGAGCCCTGAGAGAACTGCCCGGTCAGAACAGCTTCATCAGCACCGTGGTGAGCCAATTCGTTGTTGTTGTTGTTGTTGGATTTATATCCCAACCCTCACCAGCATCTCGGAGCGGATAACAACATAATTAAAATATTACACAGGAGTACATTGAAATATAATATAGACCTCTTAAAATAGAATAATGCATCTGATGAAGAGACTGGACAACCAAATCTAACTGGTTTATCGAGCAATTTCTGGTGCTATAATGGAAGGTGGGGGAGTCCATAGGGGGAGGCCCATGAGTTGTATTTTGTGCCATCCAGTTGCCTCTGCTTGGCAGAAGAACTCTGTCTTGCAGTCCCCTTTTGCAGGTTGTCACATAGAGGAGGGTAGGGAGTGGCTCCTGTTGGCAGCAGAGGAGAGGACCTTAGACTACAAATTAAAAAGTACCAGCTAGATATCAGGAAATCATTTATCCACAGTCAGAGTAGTTCAGCAGTAGAAGCAGCTGGTTAAGGGCTTCAAGAAGCTGCTGGACAGATCCTTCTCCTGGATGCTTGAGGCTGATCCTGCACTGAGCAGGGGGTGGGACTGGATGGCCTGGATGGCCCCTTCCCACTCTAGGATTCTAGGAGTCTAATTCAGCAGTGGAATGGGCTGCCTCAGGAGGTGGGGAGCTCCCTCTCACTGGTGGTCTTCAAGCAGGGGCTGGACAGATCCTTAGCCTGGCTGCTTGAGGCTGATCCTGCATTGAGCAGGGGGTGGTCTTGATGGCCTGTGTGGCCCCTTCCCACTCAAGGATTCCTTGATTCTAAAATGTTTTCCAAACTCAGTTTGACCCAGGTTACATCGCACAGGGTGAAGCCTCCTCAGGAATAATTCAACCCACACAAGCAGCCCACTCAAGGGAGTGAACTTCAGTACGATGGCCAGCATGGGCATTGACCTGAAAACGAGAGCCATTCTGATCAAGTATTTCTCAGAGACCTTCAAGATGTCCCCTCTGACTAGCAGGGCTTGTGTGTTCAGCAAACCTGGCCTTCGTGTGGGATTACAGTTATTTATTGGACTCTTCTCTGGAAGAAACATCATTCTGCTTTCCTCCCGGTCATTTAAGATCCTTCAGCCCTTAAGCAAACACAAAACTGTCTTTCCGTAATGACCTGAAAGACGGTGTTGTTAAGATGGAGCGGCTACGCTGCTTAGGGCAATCTGTCCGGGGAATTGCACGGTATTTTCAAAGGTCTGCTGCGTTGGAGCTTATCCAAAGACGTTTTTTGTCATTTGTTTCGCGAGAGTGGCTGGAGGGACCGGGAGAAGAAATTCTGTCTGATTCAGCAAGTTCACGCATACAGTCCCCTTGCAAGGAAGGATCATGGGAAACCGCGATGTCCTGAATCGAGACACTGGTCCGTTCAACTCATGACGGTTTGCTTGGATTGATAAGGAGTCTGCAGCAGCCTTTCTCAATTTTCTTACCCTTGAGAAACCCCTGAAAATGTCTCCAGGCTTCGAGAAAACCCAGAAGGGGGGTGACTATGCAGGATATGGTTTGGAAGCAGAGCTGTGGACACGCCCACTAGGGGCCCCTCCCCTCCCCCCCAGGCCCATCATTGGCCAGTTTGGTTGGGGTTGATCTGGGTTGATCATTTGCTAAACAGTAGGCTGATCAGGTTAATGATCCTTGAACAGAGAGACTATGGATTAAGACTTGGATGCTTTAGGATGCTTAGGGCTGATCCTGCGTTGAGCAGGGGGTTGGACTAGATGGCCTGTATGGCCCCTTCCAACTCTATTATTCTAAGAAAAAGAGAACCCATATATTACTAAAGAAGAAGAGTTGGTTCTTATATGCCGCTTTTCTATCAGGACTCTCTTAGCCTCCCCTCCCACACAGGGTGTCTGTTGTGGGGAAAGGAAAGGGAAGGCGAATGTAAGCCACATTGAAAATCCTTCGGGTAGAGAAAAAGTGGTGTATAAGAACCAACTCTTCTTCTTCTTTAGTAATATATGCGTTCTCTTTTTCTTAATCCTTCTTCTTCTTCTTCTTCTTCTTCTTCTTCTTCTTCTTCTTCTTCTTCTTCTTCTTCTTCTTCTTCTTCTTCTGGTCTCTAAAATCAAGCACTAAAACAATGCACACTGCACCAGATGGCATCTCCCGGACTTAAAACTCAAGATTGTCCTCATCATCCCCATCACTCTCCTCTCCCCCCTCTCCATTTTGTCCCCCTCCTTTGTGAAGTGAGACCTCCTGAACGGCCTCTGTGGCTCCAGGTGGGATTCTCCAGTTTGCTTGATGGAAAAATGACCCTGTGGGATTTTCAAGGGAAGAGCCATTCAGAGGTGACTCACCATCACCTGCCTCTGTGTTACAACCCTGACATTCCTTAGAGGTCCTGACCAGGGAGGGCTGGTTGGGGATTGCTCATGAGTAAAGAGGCATAGGTGTGGGCTGTACCTCATACGTGGTCTTTCTGGGATGAGGGGGAAAGAGGACAAGCTTTAATTGTCATGAGCAGAGAATGTTTGCATGCAAGACAATTTAAAAAAGAACCTCCTTGCAGAAATCTGTTAAGTGGGAACTCCCAGAATGTTAGGAGGTGGCCCCCAGAGCTCTCTGGGAAATTTCATCCGCTTTAGGTACCCGTATAAAAGCTGCTCTGGTGTTCCTGCTGAGTTTGTGGCACACTTTAAAAGCTTCTTTCTTGGTCCCCCACTGAGCTCTTCAAACAGTTTCTAAGACCTTTAAAAACCCAGCAGAAGTGAGCGGAGGCTGGCTTTATAGTGTTGTAAGCCTTTTACAGCATCCCCACTGCCTGTGTGTTAACACACCACTAGAACCATGTCTTTAGAGGACCGGGAAGGACATCTAAGTCAGCTAAGTGCCAAGACCAAGGAGAAGCCCAGGACAGAGATAATCATCATCTGAATTCCGCCTCCCCCTTGGGGCATGATCTTGTTATTATAGCTATGGAAGGGGCTCGTGGTAATTGTAGTCCATAGAGATCTGGAGAGCCGCAGTTAGGCCATGCCTGCCCAAGTGGAACAATTGGGGTGGGGAATGCTTCTAATATTTTCTGTTTTTTTAATAAACAAAATCATAGAATCATAGAGTAGGAAGGGTCTCCAGGGTCATCTAGTCCAACCCAGTAGAATGCAGGAAACTCACAACTACCTGCCCGCCCACAGTGACCCCAATCCCATGCCTTGATGATGGTCTCCTTCAAAACCAGAATCCCTTTCCAGCCTGGCCTAGTGCTTGAAAACTTTTGATTTAGATGGATTTGTGTAGCCGTGCCAAACTTCAGGTTGGAGAAAGCTGAAATGAGAATGGATCTAATTCATTGTGTTGGGGGAAATGGTACCTTCGAGGGGCAGAGCCTATAGCATTTACCCCACTGAGGTCCTGCCCCTCTCCAAACTCCTCCTCGGCCAAATCTCTAGGGAATTTCTCCAGCCGGCGTTCTTTGTGGGTCTGCAAGGCATCGTGATCGGACATTTCTTCCCCAATCGGCCAGGAGCCTTTCCCCAATTGGCCTTCATCTCCAGCATTTACCACACACTCAGCAAGAGAGAAATTAAGCTTGGTCGAAGGGGTCAGTCCTGCCAAGTGATTGGCGGCCAAACTCAATAGCTGGCTCAGCTGCTCTTGAAAACCTGAACAGGTTTAAAATAAAAGTTGGCTTCCTTTTACCGAGCCGGCCTCCAGCTTATGAAAGAGATGGGGAATCGATTGTCTTTTTTCTCTCTTGGTCCATCTGCCTGACTGCCCTTCCCCCCCAGTCTAGCCCTCCAGCTTTGTGGTTCCGTGGCCTTGCCTTCTTGCCTTTAGGAAGACACAGGCCTACATACACAGTTGGGCTGCTTTTTGCACCCTGCCTTTTAATACCCAAAAGAATCTAAAATTGGCTCATAATCACCTTCCTTTCCTCTCCCCTCAACAGACCCCCTGTGGGAGGTGAGGCTGAGAGAGCCCTGATATTACTGAAGAAGAAGAAGAGTTGGTTCTTGTATGCTGATTTTCTCTACCCAAAGATCTCTCAAAGTGGCTTACATTCCCTTTCCTCTCCCCACAACAGACACCCTGTGAGGGAGGTGAGGCTGAGAGAGCCCTGAGATTACTGAAGAAGAGTTGGTTCTTATATGCTGCTTTTCTCTACCCAAAGGAGTCTCAAAGTGGCTTACAGTTGCCTTCCCTTTTCTTTCCCCACAACAGACACCCTGTGAGGGAGGGGAGGCTGAGAGAGCCCTGAGATTACTGAAGAAGAAGAAGAAGAAGAAGAGCTGGTTCTTATATGCCACTTTTCTCTACATGAAGGTGTCTCAAAGTGGCTTACATTCACCTTCCCTTTCCTCTCCCCACAACAGACACCCTGTGAGGGAGGGGAGGCTGAGAGAGCCCTGATATTACTGAAGAAGAAGAAGAGTTGGTTCTCCCCAATATTGTGAACTTCTCGAGCTATCTGGCCCACTTCCCAAGCAGAACCAATGCATTAGGAGTTTTCCACTGTCCTCTGATTTCTCCTTTAACATTCCAACTTTCCGCACGACTCTCTCCACGTGTACTTTGCATGAATGATCAGCGTGTTGATGCGTTCAACGATTTTCACCCCACCTTTCCTCTCGGCTCTGGTTGAAAATGTGCAGTGGACCAATGTAAACCAGATCTGGTTGTTAGCCCGGATTGCACTCAGGGTGTTTTCAGGGCTTTTGGAGTCAATGCACAGGAGCAGATGTGGGCGTCGCTGAAACACTTCCCCGAAAAGCTTTGTGATTCCATCTGATGAGCCATCTCATCCAAGCGTTTTTTTTCTTGCAGTGTTTTTCTCACCACATGTTTGCATCGGGGCCAAGCCAGATGTTACACAGCAGCTCTCTGGAAGAAATCAGCACTCTTTTAAGGTTCGTTCTCAGGAGCGCAGGGGGCCCAGTTTAGACTGGGCCCTGGCATGTGGGAACATGGGCCTTAAAGCTCTCTCCGTGATGTTTCTTTGAGCTGCAACAGCTAGGGTTAGGAGCCAGCTTGGTGCAGTGGTTAAAGAACGGTGGCTTCTAATCTGGAGAATCACGTTTGATTCCACACTCCTCCAAATGAAGCCGGCTGGGTGACCTTGGTTCAGTCCCAGTTCTCCCAGAGCTTCTTCAGCCCCACCTACCTCACAGGATCTCTGTGGTTGTAGAAGAAAGGGAGGCTCCTTTGGGTAGTGAAAAAGCGGGGGATAAAAACCAACATTTCTTCTAACTCCAGCTTGGGAAATTTCTTGGGGATTTGCATGGCAGGGTTGCAGCCTGAGAGAACCAACACTTTGGGAGAGATCTCAGTGAAGTATAGGGTCACCCGGGGTGTAGTATAGGGTCGCTGGCGGGGGATGGGGGTGCTTTCTGGGAGATTTCCAACACGCCAACAGCATCCAGAAGTGATGTATTGGAAATGTCAGGGGGCGACACTCTGATTGTTGGGCAAAACTCTATGGTAGAATGTGCTTCGGTCATGAGAGTTTTGCCCAAAGACCAGAGCCCCTGCCCCACCCCGCTGGTGACCCCTGCATGCAGATGTCACTTCCTGGTAATAGTACCGCATCATATTAAAAATTGTGTTTTTCTGGGTTGGAGTAAGATTGGGAGTTTGGGCCGGGAGTAGGGGACTCTTTCCTGGACCAGAAGACCTGGCAACTCTTGTGGGGTATAAAGCCATAGACTCCACTGTCCATCCATTTTCTGGAGGTCTGTAGTAAATCTTGGTATTCTCCACGTTCTTTCTGGAAGTTGTCCACCCTATGAACTACCCCTGGGGAATCAAAGATTGGCCCCCATTGGCTAAATTTATGAATTGGGCCCATACATGTCTAATAATTTAACTTTAAAAGATTGTGGGAAGTTTCTGATATAGGAATATATAAAATCACAAGATGTCATAGTCACATCAAAATCACAAGATGTCATAGTCCCATTGTATACGGCGCTGGTCAGACCACACCTGGAGCACTGTGTGCAGTTCTGGAGGCCTCACTTCAAGAAAGATGCAGATAAAATTGAAAGGGTACAGAGGAGAGCGACGAAGATGATCTGGGGCCAAGGGACCAAGCCCTATGAAGATAGGTTGAGGGACTTGGGAAAGTTCAGCCTGGAGAAAAGGAGGTTGAGAGGGGACATGATAGCCCTCTTTAAGTATTTGAAAGGTTGTCACTTGGAGGAGGGCAGGATGCTGTTCCCGTTGGCTGCAGAGGAAAGGACATGTAGTAATGGGTTTAAACTACAAGTACAACGATATAGGCTAGATATCAGGAAAAAAAATTCACAGTCAGAGTAGTTCAGCAGTGGAATAGGCTGCCTAAGGAGGTGGTGAGCTCCCCCTCACTGGCAGTCTTCAAGCAAAGGTTGAATACACACTTTTCTTGGATGCTTTAGGATGCTTAGGGCTGATCGTACATTGAGCAGGGGGTTGGACTAGATGGCCTGTATGGACCCTTCCAACTCTATGATTCTATGAATTTTTGGATGCATCTGGTTTGGACACTCAAGAACGAGGGTATGGGGAAATGATTATGGTTTTAGTCATTCAAGGATGTCCACCTTTTGGCTATCCTATGGCTCAACTTCTCCACATTTTTTGATCTTGCACTGCGTCTTTTACTTGTATAATGCTCTGGCAAGGGTCCATTTTAATTGGACCTAACCACCATGTTCTTTGTGGGCCTGTTTTCCTTTCACCACTGACCATTCCTAGACTATCTGCTGTGTCCATTGAGTTAGAGGATCGCATGCTATGGCCAAAGTAAGTGAGCCAGATTTTGGTGATTTTGCCTACCAGTGATGTATCAGGCTTTATGCGCTATACTATTTCCTTGTTGTTGACTTTTCCTGTCCACGGAATCCGCAGAAGCTTTCTCCAGCATCAGAGTTAAAACAAATCAGTTCTACTCCTTTCTGATTTCTTCATAGTCCCACTTTCACAGCTGTCCGTGGCTTTTGGAAATATGCTAAAGGTAAAGGTAAAGGTATCCCCTGTGCAAGCACCGAGTCATCTCTGACCCTTGGGGTGACGCCCTCCAGCGTTTTCATGGCAGACTCAATACGGGGTGGTTTGCCAGTGCCTTCCCCAGTCATTACCGTTTACCCCCCAGCAAGCTGAGTACTCATTTGACCGACCTCGGAAGGATGGAAGGCTGAGTCAACCTTGAGCCGGCTGCTGGGATTGAACTCCCAGCCTCATGGGCAAAGCTTTCAGACGGCTGCCTTACCACTCAGCACCACAAGAAGCTCTTGGAAATATGATAGATTGAACTAATCTACAATTGGCAGTCAGGCTGATGTCCTTGCGTTTCATTGTAAGCTTATCATTGTAGTTGTGAATTTTCTGCATAGTGCAGGGGAGTGGACTAGATGACCTTGGCTGTCCCTTCCAACTCTATGATTCCTGGATTCTGTGATTGCTGAGTGTCCCAGAGCAATTTGCTTTACTGCAGCTGCCACTCTGAGCCAAGAAAAATGAAATCTTGAACGCATTCGATCTCTTCCCCATCTATTGTGACATCGAAGGAACTGAGAACCCTGTATTCTCCCACTCTGGAATTAATTTTAGGAATCCTCCGAGTGAAATCTTATGTAAGGAAGGGTGGAACACAGCCCAGAGAGACAATCTGAAACAGCAAAGAGATGGGATGAGAAATCTGCTCATCTCTAACCTTTACTGGCCTCGTCCTAGGTGGGCCATGCATGATTGGGGCAGGTGTTATTCTGGTCTCCAAGCCAAGAGATTTTCATAGGCTGAGAAACAGTGTTGAATAAGAGCATAAATGGGAACCAGATGAGACCGCCTAGTCATCGTACACAGTCTTCGTGAACAAACAGGAATCAGAGGAGGGGTGCAAAGAGGATTATGCGAGAGGACCAGCACAGCCAAAAACGAGCAGCATCAGAACAAGACAGAAAGGAAGAGCCGTCGTTGCCAAGAGAACATTCTCCAGACCTGGAGCATTGACAATTAGTGTTTTTCCCTCGTTCCTCCGGGCTGGCAAACCATCTGATCTGGGGTGTGAAGAACACAGTTGCTGAGAGGCTGCACAATTGAAGGGCACCCTTGCAGATAAACGCCCGTTTCCACAATACTTGCAAAGGTCCTCTTGGTCACGGTGGTCCAGCTGAGGGTGCTGGAGATGGAAAACCCGTACCATTTCAGAGCAGGCTACTTGGGGAAAGAATATCCGTGGTGTGCCTGGGAGAAGCTGGTGGAGCCTCTGCTTGGCATGCAGAAGGTCCCAGGTTCAATCCCTGGCATCTCCAGTTAGAAGGCCCAGGGAGAAGGGGATGGGAAAGACCTTGACTTGAGATCCTGGCTCAGTGGTAGAGCCTCTGCTTGGCAGGCAGAAGGTCCCAGGTTCAATCCCTGGCTTCTCCAGCTAAAAGGAACAGTAAGTCATGTGAGTGGACAGTTCTGGCTGGAATGGACCAAGGGCCTGAATCAATATGAGCCTCACGTGGCCATGCGCCTTGCTTTCAGAACACTAGATGTAAAGTAAACTCAGGTCTATGGTACTACCCATGGCAACAGACTTCAGTGCTGGACTGGAAAGGCAGCTAACCTGATTCCCCATCTTACCAATGCCATAAGGTGCCCTGCATGGATCCTCCAGTGGCACAGATATTAGTTCTGGAGGTTGCTTGAGGTCAGGAAAACACCTCTGTGCATGTGGGGGAAGAGGGAAGGGTTCAACCCCCACCCATTTTACACTGGCATTATGGTTAGGAGCAGAGGCCTCCTCTAATCTGGAGAACCGGGTTCAATTCCCCACTTCTGTACATGCAGTCAGCTGGGTGACCTTGGGCTTGTCCCAGTTCTCTCACAGCTCTCTCAGCAGCCCATGCCTCCACAGGTGCCCATTTTGGGGAGAGGAAGGGAAGGGGATTGCAGGCCATTTTGAGATGCATGAAGTCTGATGGGTGACCTTGGGCCAGGCACAGTTCTCTCACAGCTCTCTCAGCTCCACCTGCCTCACCAGGCGAGTGCTGTGGGGAGAGGAAGGGAAGGGAAGACAATGGCTGGCCCTTTTGAGACACATGAACCTTAATGTGTGACCTCGGGCCTGTCCCAGTTCTCTCACAGCTCTCTCAGCTCCACCTGCCTCACCAGGCGAGTGCTGTGGGGAGAGGAAGGGAAGGGAAGACAATGGCTGGCCCTTTTGAGACACATGAACCTTAATGTGTGACCTCGGGCCTGTCCCAGTTCTCTCACAGCTCTCTCAGCCCCACCTGCCTCTCCAGATGTGTGCTGTGGGGAGAGGAAGGCAATGGGTGGCCCTTTTGAGACACATGAAGCCTGACAAGTGACCTTGTGCCAGGCACAGTTCTCTCAGAGCTCTCTCAGTCCCACCTGCCACACAAGTTGCCTGTTGTGGGGAGAGCTTCCGGTGGGTAAACATGCCGCTCTGAAGCAGCAGAGCCATGTTTGAATCCAGTGGCGCCTTTGAGACCGACAAAGTTTAATTCTGGGTGGAAGCGTTTGTGTGCATGAGCACTTCTTGAGAGACATTGAAACCGGCATTGCCAGCCATTAAAACCCTCTCGGGATCCTGCTCCATTATTGACGGCAAGAAATTTTTGTCAACACTGGCTTCCCTGGGACCCATTGCCAGCTCCTCCAGTGTGGATCCAGCCTATATCCAGCCCTCTGTGCACACAAGGGAAGCAACTAGCGCATGGGATCCCACGGTGCGCAAGAAGGAGCGCACGCATCTCTCCGACAGAGTTCTTTCAGATTGGACCGTGCCTTTGGCTTCCCCGAGGTTCTCTTGTATATCATGTCAGGAGCGGGCAACATATTATCTGCTGCCATTTGCCGGGCGCAATGATTGGAAAAGAAGACATAGCGTTTGATGAGAAGACCGCAGAGGGACGTCCTTTCCCCAGGCAGACTGGATCGCTGCGCGCTCAGCTGCCGTCGGACGGCCTGGTAGGTTTGCTGTTCAAAACAGAGCGCGCTCCGTGACAGGTTTGAAATGGAGCTGTGGTTTCTGTCTCCTCTCCTCTCTTCGTTCTCCCCGTTCAGCAGCGGGGGAATGAAAATGAAATGCACACTGGGATCTGGAGTTTATTCTTAGAAGGCCGGGGTGGTTTGGCTCAGAGAACGCTCAGCTTTGTCTTACGAGCTTCAGGGAGTGTTTAAAAAGAGACAGGAAGCCATGAGTTCTCCCCGACACCCTCTGCCTTTCCCCCAAACCACCCGCCAGGGAAGAGCGAAGCTGATCCTCATGCCCCCTTTCCAGTCCTGGCCCCCCTTTCCTGTACCCAAGGGGGGAAAGACAATTAGAGGGGCAAAACCCGTGATAGCTGTCGAAATTCACAGCTGCAAATTGTAGGGGAGAATCCGGCTGTTTTTCGATATTGTTATGTTTTGTGTTTCTAAGGAGTTGCTTTCCCTCCCCCACTTTTCAAGCTAACAGCTCATCATCAGAAAATGAATGGGAGAAATAGATAAAGCCTGTACTAAATTGCGATCCTAATGTCCTGATTGGATTTTGTGTTGCGCCCTGTCAAGGACATCCTTTGGAAACCGGGGTCATTGTTTGAATCCAGGCCAGGACTGGATGTTGGAGATCTCACGCATCGATTGCATAAGATTCTGGAATACTGGCCAATGAGTCTTCATTGCAGATGTTATTGCTAATTCATAGGCCAGGAGGAGGAGGAGAACAAAAGGAAGGACAAGAACAAGGAAGGACAAGAACAAGGAAGAAGCAGGGAGGAGGAGAACGAAAAGAACAAGGACAAGAACAAGGAAGGACAGGAAGAAGGAAGAAGAAGAAGAGAGGGAGGAGGAGGAGGACAACAAAAAATAACAGAAACAAGACCAACGAAGAAGAGGAGGAGGAGAACAAGAACAATGAAAGACAAAAACAAGGAAGAAGAGGAGGAGAAGGAAAACAAAAAGAACAAGAACAAGGAAGGACAAGAACAAGTAAGAAGAAGAGGAGGAGGAGGAGGAGGAGGAGGAGGAGGACAAGAACAAAAAGAACAAGAAAGAAGAGGAGGAGGACAAGAACAAAAAGAAGAACAAGAACAGGGAAGGACAAGAACAAAAAAGAAGAAGAGGAGGAGGAAGAGACAGAAGGAGTTGTTTTTCTAACTCAATAGTCTCAAAATAGTTTACGATCACCTTCCCTTTCTCTTCCCGCAGCAGAACAAAGGCCTTAATGATCAAGAGGATTTAATTCTGGGGATGAGCTTGTATGTGCCTGCGTACTTCTTCCAGGTACATTGAAACAACCTCTTCCCAGTCATTACATAAAGGTAGAGTGGGGGGGCTTAGTTGCCAGGAGGGACTCATAGAAGTCACGATGCCTACGGAACTGAGCAATAAGCATCGCTAAGATTGGATTCAAGCAGATGGCAAAACCTGTGAGCGGCAGCAAAGAAGCAGGCAGGTAATAAAAGAAAAGAACAGAGTCTGAGTCCAGGGCCCATTCTGCACACATAGGATAAAGCACTTTCAATGAGCTTTGGCAGCTGGATTTTCCTGTGCAGAACAGGAAAATCTAGTTCTAAAGTGCATTGAAAGTGCATTATCTATTGTGTGCAGAATCCCTTTCAGGCCAACACAGTTTCATTCGGGGTTTATGCGTTTATGTCCATGTACACTTCTTCAGAGGCATTGAAACAAGAGTTCTTCAACCACTACATATTGGTCGAGAGAGAGCAGTTGGGCGTTGGTTGCCAGAAAGGGCTACTTAGAGTCGAGATGCATAAGTTACTGAGCGATCAGTCTGGCTAAGACTGGACTGACAGAAAGCCCTAGCAGCGTGGTGCTGTTTAAAGCAATAAACACATTGTGGATGTACAGAGCGACGGCATATTGGTGTAGCAACTAGCACAGACTTTCACCCTGGGGTTTCTTCACAGCCCTGGAAGAGCTTCCTGAATGGGCGGGAGTTAATTAACTTTTAATATATATTTTTATTTGGTTTTTAAAAATGTGTTCAACATTTATCGGGCGATAGGACCACGTATGGTCATGGTGACCAACCCACCACTCCCCAAATGGCCAATGATGGGCCTGGTAGAAGTGGGAAGGGTATCCTTCCCAACCATATTCTGCCAGTTTGGTGTCGTGGTTAGGAGTGCGGATTTCTAATCTGGCATGCTGGGTTCGATTCTGCACTCCCCCACATGCAGCCATCTGGGTAACCTTGGGTTCGCCACGGCACTGAGAAAGTCAAAGTAAATCAGCAGTGGAATCGACTGCCTACAGAGGTGGTGAGCTCCCTTTCATTGGTGGTCTTTGAGCAGTGGCTGGATGGATCCTTATGTTGGATGCTTGAGACTGATGCTTTCTTGAGCAGGAAGTGGGACTAGATGGCCTGGATGGCCCCTTCCCACTCTAAGATTCTAGGAGTCTAGTTCAGCAGTGAAATGGGTCACATAAGGAGGTGGGGAGCTCCCCCTCACTGGCCGTCTTCAAGCAGCGGCTGGACAGATCCTTCTCCTGGTTCTTTGAGGCTGATCCTGCATTAAGCAGGGGGTGGGACTAGATGGCCTTCATGGCCCCTTCCCACTCTAGGATTCTATGAGTCTAGTTCAGCAGTGGGATGGGCTGCCCAAGGAGATGGGGAGTTCCCCCTCACTGGTGGTCTTCAAGTAGTGGCTGGACAGATCCTTATCCTGGATGTTTGAGGCTGATCCTGCATAGAGCCTGGTTTGGATGGCCCCTTCCAATTCTAGGATTCTAGTACCTATAGGGTTTTCATAATTTCTAATGTGTCTTCTCAAAATCAGTGTTGGTCATGTCATGAATACTGAGGTTACACTTCTCCTGGCCACGAAACTGGGTCACCCTCCCTCCTCTTTGTTATTCTGTGTTTCGAAATAATGTTGAGTCCACAAATCGAAATAACTTTGGCCAAAAATACATGACCATTAGTAGCAGCAAGTCAAAGGCCAAATGGTTTGGGTCGTGAATCACATAAAGGCTGTTGCATGTTTTTAAGCTTGGAGTTGGACATTCCGATTGAGGCATGCACAGCGGGGGAAATTCGGACCATTTCAGATTTGGCCCGATTCAATTTGGCCCGTTTAAATTGCAAGGATGGGCCCTTTGGCTTGGCCCCAAAAGTCCCCAAATCAGCACTGATTCGGGTCCTTTGTTCATTGATCCAAATCAAATCACCCATGCGCCAATTCTGTAAAAACAGCAAATAACCTTCAGCAATATTTAGCATCGACCCGGGCATGGTTCTTATGGAACTATTTTTTGCTTTGCGAGACATGGAAACACCAGCATTAAAGATGGCTGATACCGAGTCGTTAGGCACAACGTTACCACCGGTGACAGTCAACCCATCAAAGACGCCCGGGAGCGATGAATCAAACTACACAGATCCCAGGGTTGTGCGTGGCATTCATTTCCCCCCAGTTTTGCCCAGCTGAGCGTTTGGCATATATTTTGTATTATAGTGTAATGATTATATTATAATGATGCAGGCCAGTGGACGGAGACCAGTCAAAAGATGGAGTGACTTCATTCTTTTTTGGAGGAAGTTCTATCAAAGACAGTGTAAGGCCAGAGGCTGGATGAGATCCAGGCGACTGAAGGGATATTTGAGCAGGACTCAAAACACCTCTAGTCCATGCTGTATCACCAAGTATGAAGAAAGCCGCCTGAGGATGGTGCAGAGATGGATCAGGTCCATGCCACCATCTTAATAATAAAGATAAGGACAAATATGTATTTATTTATATCCCACTTGTCCGGATTTGCCCTTCTGCATCTTCTCTACCCCTTTCATAGAATCATAGAATCATAGAATCATAGAATCGTAGAATCGTAGAATCGTAGAATCATAGAATCATAGAATCATAGAATCATAGAGTTGGAAGGGGCCATACAGGCCATCTAGTCCAACCCCCTGCTCAATGCAGGATCAGCCCAAAGCATCCTAAAGCATCCAAGAAAAGTTCTTTTGCCATCTAGTTGCAGTTTTCAAGGCAAGAAACAATCCAAAATGGTCTGCAATTGCCTGACTCTGTTCTGTGAACCGGGATGTCCTCAGTGGTGTCTCATCCTAGTCCGAATCAGGACCAACCATGGGCAGCTTCCAAGCGATGAAGAGATCAAACCAGCCCGGGCTACCATGGTGGTCCCAGCCTAAAAAATGGTTGCCCTAAAAAGGTTGCTGCAGGAGACAGAGATGGTCACAAAATGGTTGTCACAATATGGCTGCTACTAAGAGGCAGCCTCAGCTGCAAAATGGCTGCCATGGCTTACTCTGAGACCCACAGTGAATAGCCTTCTACAGCAGTGGCAGCTATTGCCCGAGCAACATTTTAAAACAGCTTGGTAAAGTGGTTAGGAGTGTGGACTTCTAATGTTGTGAGCCGGGTTTGATTCCCCGCTCCCCCACATGCAGCCAGCTGGGTGACCTTGGGCTTGCATGGTGCTGATAAAGCTGTTCTGACTGAGCAGGAATATCAGGGCTCTCTCAGCCCCACTGACTTCACAGGGTGTCTGTTGTGGGGAGAGGAAAGGGAAGGTGACTGGAAGCCACTTTGAGCCTCCTTCGGGTAGGGAAAAGCGGCATATAAGAACCAACTCTTCTTCTTCTTCAGTAATATCAGGGCTCTCTCTGCCCTACTTCCCTCCCCAGGAGTCTGTTTTGGGGGAGAGGAAAGGAAAGGCGATTGGAAGCCACTTTGAGGCTCATTTGGTTAGAGAAAAGCAGCATATAAGAACCAACTCTTCTTCATCTTCATCATCTGCATAGACCAGGCTTTCTTGACGGCCTCAGAAGTGTTTCCCGAATGGGTGGGATTTAATTAACATTTAATTTGTTTTTAAAATTTATTAAAAATTTATCTGGCTTTAGCAGTCCAAAAGCGGCTGCTATCTCAAGAAATTCCACAGGGCTGGTAAGATAGAGCTTTTCTACCAGGCCTGAAACCATCGGTTCTACCAGCCTCCCTGACAGAACTATGGATACCAGCCTGCAGGTGGGCATTTAGCAGTTTTTTCTTGTTCGCACCCACCTTAGTTGTGACAGGGAGGCCCGTAGATCAGATGGCTTTATGCCTCAACCATAAGCCTTGTTTTACAAGCCCTGTGGAATTGCCTCAGGTAAACGGCCTCATAGGACCGCTCGAACTGCACGTGTGCAGCGTTCCCGAAAAAGCTGGATGCGAACCTGTTTTGCAGACTTTTAAGACGAGCTCTTGGGATCCCTGAAAAGGGAGTTCCAAAAGGGAGATACAGCTATTAAGGCCATCTCACGGTGACCTTTTGAAATCTGATGAAGAGCACGGAGACGCAGTTTCTCGTCAACCTTAAAGGTCATGATGGAGCACAAGGATGGAATGGGGTCTCCTAGATGCTATGTACCGGCTCATTTAGGGCTTTACAAGTCTTCACCAGAACCTTCAAATGAACGCAGGAGGCACATGGGAACTTCTGTAGATCTGCCTGTTCGCCTAACGTCAAGAAAACCGTATTGTCTACTCCCTGCAGGAAATTATCCAACTTTTATGACTGCATGGAGCCAGCCGGCTCCATCTTCTCCCCCGTCGCAGAATGCTGCCAAAAGGGTCAGCTGGAACAACGGCAATCACCAACTCTGTGGCTCCAACACAAAACGACGCCATGGCATTTGTGACAAACCGCAGAATGTCAACTTGGTGGGGCTTTCGAGGAGTCCTCTCTGGGGAGCCGTGTTCTGTGCAGCCTAATTCCACGTGATGGTTAACGATTGGGAGAAAGGGAGTAAACAACACGGTAATGAGATTCGCCGCTAATAGGAAACGAGGAAGTGGTGCCAACAGGAACGAGGGTGGAGGTGGAATGTGAAAGAGCCCTGCAGGAAATTTGAGGCAGGGAGGAGGAATGAATTTAGACCGGACATGCAAATGAGAAAGGAGAGGGAAGAGAGAATACAACCTTGTAAAGTATGAATTTCTCCCATTTCATACCCTACTTTCACCTTCAGAAGCAGGCGGTCAACCTCTGGAAACCAACTAGAGTTGCTAGCTTCCAGGAAAGTTGCCATCCTCCAGGTAGAGCCTTCAAATCTCCTGGAATTACAACTGAATTCTAGAATCTAGCTATTCTAGGGCAGTGATGTCCTGTGTTCCCGGGGCCTGGAAGGTTTCTAGAGTTCTGGCCCTGCTGTTGGATCTTCTGGTGGCATGTGGAGTTTGGCCCCTGTGAGACCCAGAGTGTTGGACTGGATGGGCCATTGGCCTGATCCAACATGGCTGCTCTTATGTTCTAGGCCAACACGGCTACCCTCTGAAATGGTTATCTTATGTTCTTATGGCCCAACTAGTGGACCTCCTGATGGCACCTGGGGTTTGGCCACTGTGTGACCCATGATGTTGGACAGATGAGCCATTGGCCTGATCCACCATGGCTTCTCTTATATTCTTATGGCCCACTGGGGAATCTCCCGGTGGCACCTGAGTTTGGCCACTGTGTGACACAGAGGTTTGGACTGGATAGGCAATCAGGCTGATCCAACATGGCTTCTCTTAGGTTCTTATGGCCCTGCCAGTGGACCTTCTGGGCTAAACTCTCATCCAGCTGTGATTTGGGTAAAGCCAGGAGCTCCTGGTAAGGCCCTTCCTCTGAGGAGTCCTTCCTAACAGGATCTGGGCTCGCAACAGAAAGTCTACATGGGTTAGAGGTGTGTTTGTACAGCAGTGGGAGTTAATGTAATGGTGTTAACTTATTGCAAAGTTGAAGCACAGTTAACTGAAAAGTTGGGTTGCCACGGCCCTGGAGCTTCCACCCATGGGCTCTTTACCAATGTGGGATGCCTGGCTTCCCACCCATTCGCACACTGATGCGCTTGCAGCTTCTTCAGAGAACATGCTTCTACGAGCCCACGGGAACGTGTATATTTTTATTCATGCACCCCTTCACATTCGAGATGCCGCAGGACGACTCCCCTGACAATGAAGCCATGGAGCTCTGAGCGTTCGTCGCCAAAGGTGAAGGCGACCTCCCTCCCCCGACGTGAATTGGAAAAGCGGGTTCCCTTTCATCCCGTCCCACCGTGACAACCCACGCACGACGTCCTCAAGGGTGGCAGAACATATGCGGCGCTCGGTGATCCATGCAGGATGACGGCCAAACGTTATGCAATGCATCTTCCAACACATTTCCCCCCTACCCCCCCAACTAGGTTTTGCAATCCGTATTAATTAAGGTCTTTGGCTCCCTCTCAATTGGAAATGTCGCTTCCTGCGAGTGAACAGCTTTCTTCGACTTTTGATCTAGTCTAAACTCAAACTGGAAGACTGATCTAGCTAAGAAGCAGGCCCCCTGTTCTGTATACCAGCGGTCTCCAACCTTCATCTGGTCAGGGACCGCCTCTGGGGGTAGGGGAGAGCCAGCGGCCCGGCTTCCACAGTTGCTCAAAAACGCGGAACTTCCGCGCATGCGCGTTTTGGCCACCAGGTGGCGCTAACACGCATACACAGAGTTGCCGAGCATGCGCGTTTTGGCCACCAGGGGTGCAAACGCGCATGCGCGGCAGTTCTGCACGTGCGCGTTAGCGTCGCCGGCGTGCCGGCTGCCGCGCCGGCTGCCATGCCGGCCTCTTTCCCCCCCTCTCGCTGCAGGGGGGGAGGCAGGTGCGGCCACTGGCGGCCCGGTACAATGGCTTTTGCGGCTCAGTACCGGGCCGCGGACCGGGGGTTGGGGACCCCTGCTGTATACTACCCAAAGGAGTCCCAAAGCAGCTTACCTTAACCCTCCTCTCCTGTGAGGTAGGTGGGGGAGGAGAGAGCTCCAACAGAACTGCTCTGAGAGAACAGCTTCAAGCTGGCCCAAGGTCACCCAGCTGGCTGCATGTGGAGGAGTGGGGAATCAAACCCAGATTAGTGACCCGTCTGGCAGACCTCCTGGATACAGGTGAGAGGGGTCATCGCTTTGGGGGCCTGGAGGTGGGCTTCCACATCGGCTGCCTGTGTATGGAGGGAGGGGAGGGGACTTCCTCCTTGGAGTCCTTCTCTCCCATGTCCCTGCACTCTTGGGATTCCGGGAGTGCTGCTGCAGTTAAGGATGCACCCGTACCATGCCTTTTAAGTGTGGCCTAGTATGATGATTGCTCACCAAAACACACCACTGAGATCTCCTCGAGAAAACAGATGCTTTGAGGGTGCGCAATAGGTCTGGCATCATGCCCTGCTGAGGCCCCTCCCCTGCCCAAACCGGTATCTCCCAGCCTTCCCCACCCTACGCATCTCCAGGTCTTTCCCAAGCCAGAGTCGGCACCCCTGTTCGCTCCCCGTATCGCTGGAGGTGACCTTCCAGCGGCCAGTCGATTCTTCTCCATCCCGGGTGTTCGGCTTCGAAACCCCCTTCCATTTCTCCAACCTCCCCCCCTCCCGACCCCACACTTTTCACATTTGGCTTTGTTTACCCGCACAAATGAAGGAGCCGACGGATGGACGGCGCCGGAAAATTCTCCCACGAAACTCCACTGCGAGCCGCCAGCTGATTGACAGGGAAATGTCATTCCGATGCAGTCCAATTCGAGCTGCCTGCAGTCTTCTATTGATCTTCTGATTATTTTCTCATAACTTAAAGGACAGGCCTTGTCAAGCTGCCAGGGGAGCCTCGCCATTGTTTCCAGCAATGTCGGAAAACTCTCCCGAAACATGAGGCCGGCCTGACAGTTATTATTTCCTTGCCTCGCCAACATGACTGATAATGTTGCCCAAGACTTACTGGGGCGAGAGTGATAAGGCAGGGTTGCCTTCCACCCCTCCGCCCCCCCCCCCTCCGCCCTTTTTAAAAGAAAAAGAAGGCTTTCGGGAAAGAAGCAAATGTACGAAGCCACGGAAATGGACAAAACAGACGAGGCTTTAAGGAAGTCGCCATGCATCTTGATAATTGAAGCGGGGAATGCTTGGACCTGACAGATTATCTTCCCGGTGCCGGCAGTGTGCAGGGAGAGGATGACGGATTCCAACCCCCTTGGAAGGGGGAAAGAACATGCGGGCTGGTTTGCTAATGAGCATGAAGTGGCTGGAGGGAGGGACCGGACAATGAGGGGTGCTACAGTTGGAGGATCATTGTCCATGGGGGTCGCGATGGGTCGGACTCGACTTCGCACTTAACGACAACAGCCCCCTTAAGCGTGAATAGGTGTTCGCTCCTTGAATAGGATGCCTTTCTTTGTCTTGACCAGAAAGCTGCCCTCTGATGCCTCTTCTCTCTCGTTCTCTGTCTGTCTCCTCCTTCTCTCCCATGGCCTTCCATGGAGACACATGTCCCACATGTCCCTGCAGGTCTGTCCAGTATAGAGAATGTCCTTATACTTCCATGTTCCCAGTTTAGCTGGACAACTGTGATGGAGAAAGTACTCTTTAGATTAGCCTTCTTCCTCTTCCTTTGACTGCGACCTGAATGGGAACTGGATCTACTTGAATAAATTGAATTTTACCTTCCTCTTCCTCTTCCTCTTCCTCTTCCTCTTCCTCTTCCTCTTCCTCTTCCTCTTCCTCTTCCTCTTCCTCTTCCTCTTCCTCTTCCTCTTCTTCTACTGATTTAGGATGCTTAGGGCTGATCCTGCGTTGAGCAGGGGGTTGGACTAGATGGCCTGTATGGCCCCTTCCAACTCTATGATTCTATGATTTTCTGGTCCATTTATTTACTGCACTCATATCACACCTCAATACCTGGGTGAACGCCACTCCGTTAACCAAATCTCCCAATAGACTGAACAATGATGGGTGCTACATCTGTCTTAAGCATGAATAGGTATTCACTCCTTGAATAGGATGCTTGTCTTTGACTGATTATGCACTGGGAACTTTACTGCCCCAGCTCCCGTGCAGGAGCACAAATCGGGGCTGGATGAGGTGCACCAGGCCAAATACTTCCCCTTGTGGGTGCAGGAAGAGGTAGAACAACCTGCCACGACTAAAACTCCAGCCTGCAGCCTGGTATGAAACCTCCAGTGCATAAACGGTCTTTGTCTTGCCCTGAAAGCTGCCCTCTGACTCCTCTTCTCTCTGTCTCTGTCTGTCTCCTCCTTCTCTCCTACGGCCTTCCATGGAGACACATATCTTTGCAGGTCCGTCCAGCATAGAGAATGTCCTTATACTTCCATGTTCCCAGTTTAGCTGGCCAACTGTGGTGGAGAAAGCACTCTTTAGATTAGCCTTCTTCTTCTTCCTTTGACTGCGACCTGAATGGGAACTGGATCCACTTGAATAAATGGAATTTTACCTTCTTCTTCTTTTTTGCAGTAGACTTTTTGGGCCATTTATTTACTGCGCTCCATATCACACTTCGATGCTTGGGTGAACGCCGCGCTGTTAACCAAATCTCCCACTAGATACATCCTGCAATCGGATGGAGCCATCTTAGCCGGCGTTCAGAGGGGAAGATGAAGAGCATCATTTCTTTCCTTGCTGGGACTCATCGCGGGGAGTCCATCTTGGAGACGGATGGTTGACCTCACCGCTGTATTCACCGATCAAAGTAAATTGCTCTCGCGACGAGCAAGCCTGGACTCAGCAATTTCTCTCCGCTGCCTCTGGTGTAGTTTTCAGGGCACGGTTGAGTTCAGTCTCTACAAAGCTCTCTAGAGGACAGGACAAGTCGGCGAGAAGGTCCTTTCCCAGGGATCAGCTCAGAGCTGAGATTCGTTTTTATCAGAGCCCATCAGCCCCGGTGAATTCCAATGCTAGACGGAGCATCCATCACTGAACAGAAGCAGAGTTTATGTCTATAGGCCACTTTAGTGGAGTTCTTATGTCTTGGTTCGGGGCCTAGCGATCTCCCACTATGACAACGGATATCCAGTAAAGTTCAGTTCCCCTGGAGAAAATGAGGGTAAACATTTTGCATTGATTCATGTAACACTGTGTAACCAGGAACTACTCAATTGTAGTCCACTGAGACTCTTTAAGGTAGAGAAAAGTGATGTATAAAAACCAACTCTTCTTCCTCCACATGAGGCCTGCTGGGTGACTTTGGGCCAGTCACAGTTCTCTCAGTGCTCTCTCAGCGCCACCTGCCTCACTAAGTGTCTATTGTGGGGAGAGGAAAGGAATGTAATTGTAAGATGCTTTGAAACACATGAGATTTCCTGGGGGGACCTTGGGCCAGGCCTGATTGTCTTAGAACTATCAGCCCCACCTACCTCACAAAAGCGCCAGTTAAGGGGAGAGGAAAGAAAGGTGATTGTAAACTACTCTGAGAGTCCTTAAGATACAGAAAAATGTGGTCTAAAAAGCTACTCTTCTCCTTTACTCTGCTCTGGTTCAGCCTCATTTGGAGTCCTGGGTTCAGTTTTGGGCACCCCAGTTGAAGAAGGATGTTGACAAACTGGAGCATGTCCAGAGGAGGGCAACAAAGATGGTGAGGAGTTTGGAGACCAAGACGTATGAGGAAAAGTTGGAGGAGCTTGGTCTGTTTTGCCTGGAGAGGAGGTGACTGAGAGGGGATCTGAGAACCATCTTCAAGTGTTTAAAAGGCTGCCATGTAGCTGATGGAGCAGAGTTGTTCTCTCTTGCCCCAGAGGGATGGACAAAAACCAATGGGATGAAATTAATTCATAGGAAATTCCATCTAAACATCCGGAAGAAGTTCCTGAGAGTTAGAGTGGCTTCTCAGTGGAACAGGCTTCCTCAGGAGGGGGTGGGTTCTTCATCTTTGGAAGTTTTTAAACAGAAGCTGGATAGCCATCTGACAGAGAGGCTGATTCTGTGAAGGCTCAAGGGAGTGACAGATCACAGTGGATAAGCGAGAGGGTTATGAGTGTCCTGCGTAGTGCAGGGGGTTGGACTAGTTGACCCATGAGGTCCCTTCCAACTCTATGATTCTAAATTCCATCTAAACATCTGGAAGAAGTTCCTGACAGAGTGGTTTCTCAGTGGAACAAGCTTCCTCAGGAGGTGGTGGGTTCTCCATCTTTGGAAATTTTTAAACAGAGGCTGGAGAGCCATCTGACACAGAGTCTGACTCTGTGAAGGCTCAAGGGGGTGGCAGGGGACAGTGGATGAGCGATGGGGTTGGGAGTATCCTGCATAGTGCAGACTAGATGATCCATGAGGTCCCTTCCAACTATATGATTCTAAGATTTCTTCCTTGTGGCACGGTAAATTCTGTTTTCAGGCATCCTGTTAGCAAGAGCGAGGAAAGTCTGTTTGAAAGGAAAGCCCACGTCCTGCTCATAAAGAATATCCACAGGGATTCTGTGGGTGAATTCAGGCGTTCGCTCATGTTCTTCACCCCAAATGAACCCAGGAGCTCCAGTTCTAGAGCCATTAAGGCCAGAACTTTCATAAAGGCTTCTTTTTTAAAAAGAAAATATTGCCAAGTTCTCTGGCGATCTTTTCATCTTAGTTGCTCACGTTAATGAATAAGTGTGGGTTCCCCCTCCCCCTTTAATTGAGGGTTTGGCGTAGACATGTGGACTTTTTTTTCTGTTCTCTGATTGCCTGCGCTATTGTTGCCGAAGTCTTGAAATTGGTATCTTTGCACTTCATTTCCCATTTCCCCCCTCCCCACGTTGCAATTTCAGAGTCAGTTAAGTCATCCAAGCAATGGCGTTTAATTCGTTGAGAAATAACAGGTTTTGCCGAACAAGGGAACTGCCGCTAAGAAATTATAGCCCATCGGGGCAATTTTGGGGGTGGATGGGTGACATCTGCACTTTTTGATTTTGAAATTATTGTTGTGTTCTTTGCATTGCTTATTTATTTGTGCTCCCAATATTTGGTGACAACGGTGCTTTTCGACACCATCTGGGAGCCTAAATTCTCCAGGGGGTGGACTGCAATCCTACACATGGCTTATGTGTTGGTAAAGTGACATCAAGTCTTATCAAACTTATACTGACCCCAGAAAGGGGCTTTCAGGGGAAATAAGAAGCAGAGGTGGTTGGCCATGGCTTTCCTCTATAGAGCCTTCCTTGGTGGTCTCTCATCCAAGCCTTATGGTGACCCCAGCAAGGGGCTTTCAGGGCAAGTAAGAAGTACAGATGGTTTATGACTACTTTCCTCTGCAGAGCCTTCCTTGGTGGTCTCTCATCCAAGCCTTATTCCCACTCCACAAGGGGATTTGAAGGGTAATAAAGAGCAGAGATGGTTTTTCCATTGACTTCCTCTGCTTTCAAGGTAAGTGGGAAACAAAGGTGGTTTGCTACAGACTCCTTTCTTGGTGGTCTTTCATCCAAACCTTATGCCTATTCCAGCGAGGGGCTTTCAAGGCAAGCAAGAAGCAGAGGTGGTTTGCCCTGGCTTTCCTCTACAGAGCCTTGCTTGGTGCTCTTTTAATCAAGCCTTGTGCCCACTCCAGCAAGGGGCTTTCAAGGCAGTGAGAAGCAAAGGGGGGTTGCCATGGCCTTGCTTTGCAGAGCTTTCCTTGGAGATCTCTCTCTGTCTGTCTCTCTCAGGTATCCTAGGCTGATGGCCCCACCCTCTCTCCTTTTTTCTCTCTTTTACCTGAGCTTGGAGCTGTAGCAAGTTAACTTTTTTGAGGTAGATTTGTTCATGAAAAGTGAAATGTACCCGCAAGATAGCAGCACATGTTATGTGACACATTCTTAGAATCTATGATTCTCTATGATTCTAAGAATGTGTCGCGTAATATGTGCTGCTATTTTTATAAGTAAAATTTCTTCCTTTTGCTAACACTGGAGTCAGATCGTCTTTGTCAATTGTGTGAACAGCATTTCCCCCTTAACCAGGAAATGTGGAGGTTCAGGGATACTGTGTAAAGCAGCCTTTTCCAGCCTAGTGACCATGGGGGAGCCCCTGAAATAACTTATCATTCTTTGAGGAGCCCCAAAAGTGACGTCAGTTGGCCACGTTGCCCTGCCACACACCCTGGAAATGCCATGTCAACAGAAATGACATCACCATGTGTGTCAACAGGCAGGTTTGAGGAGGACCAAGCCCTATGAAGATAGGTTGAGGGACTTGGGAATGTTCAGCCTGGAGAACAGGAGGTTGAGAGGGGACATGATAGCCCTCTTTAAGTATTTGAAAGGTTGTCACTTGGAGGAGGGCAGGATGCTGTTTCTGTTGGCTGCAGAGGAGAGGACACGCAGTAATGGGTTTAAACTACAAGTACAACGATATAGGCTAGATATCAGGAAAAAAATGTCACAGTCAGAGTAGTTCAGCAGTGGAATAGGCTGCCTAAGGAGGTGGTGAGCTCCCCCTCACTGGCAGTCTTCAAGCAAAGGTTGGATACACACTTTTCTTGGATGCTCTGGGCTGATCCTGCGTTGAGCAGGGGGTTGGACTAGATGGCCTCTATGGCCCCTTTCAACATTATGATTCTATGATTCTATGATTCTATGAAAATATAGTTTGGGGAAAGGACTGTGGTTCTCTGGTAGAGCTTGTAGGCTTTGCTTGCAGAAGATTCCCAGTTCTAGCACACAGATCCCCCACATAGTGCCCCAGGGCTCATGGTGCCCTTCAGCACATTCCCTGGTGTTCACCAAATGTTTTGATAAGGTGTCGTGAAAGAAAGAAAGAAAGAAAGAAAGAAAGAAAGAAAGAAAGATAGATAGATAGATAGATAGATAGATAGATAGATAGATAGATAGATAGATAGATAGATAGATAGATAGATAGATAGATAGATAGAGATGGCAGATGGACAGAGAAGAAGAAGAGTTGGTACTTATATACTGCTTTCCTCTACACCAAGGAGTCTCAAAGCAGCTTAAAGTCGCCTTCCCTTTCTTCTCCCCACAACAGACACCCTGTGATGGAGGTGAGGCTGAGAGAGCCCTGATGTTACTGACGAAGAAGAAGAGTTGGTTCTTATAGGCCGCTTTTCCCTACCCGAAGGAGTCTCAAAGCGGCTTACAGTCACCTTCTCTTTCCTCTCCCCACAACAGACACCCTGTGGGGTGGGTGAGGCTGAGAGAGCCCTGCTATTCCTCCTCGGTCAGAACAGCTTTATCAGAGCTGTGGCAAGCCCAAGGTCACCCAGCTGGCTGCACATGGGGGAGCGGGGAATCAAACCTGGCTTTCCAGATTAGAAGTCGGCACTCCTAACCACCACACCAAGCTGGCTCTACACCGAACAGACCGGCAGGCAGGCAGACAAATAGATACCCACATCCATCTAAGTTTGGGGCAGAGGTGATGGAGGGCGGCGCTTAGGGCGGGGAGGGAGCTCGGAAATGTATAATGCCATAGAATATGCTGCCCTTTTATCCGGGGGGAGCCAATCTGTCACCAGGAGATCAACTGTAAATCGCAGCCAATGCTATTTAATGTCGAGCTGCTTTCACTGGTTGCTTTTTCACTTCGCTTCTCGATTGTGT
Organism: Paroedura picta; assembly: GCF_049243985.1. Classification (NCBI taxonomy): domain Eukaryota; kingdom Metazoa; phylum Chordata; class Lepidosauria; order Squamata; family Gekkonidae; genus Paroedura; species Paroedura picta. Next base: position 122,192,638 of record NC_135373.1, on the reverse strand, counting down.
GAGGGGGCTCCGGAGCTCCTTGAGCTGCCCATGGTTCCCTACCCGAATAATTATGAAATCGAGACCGCACACAAACAGCAGAAAGGCTTAAAAAAAACACCAAAAAACGTGTCTTTGCCCTTTTCCCTTCCCATCTCTCTGCCAGGTCTCGGAGAGTCCCGTAACCATGGCGACGTAACGACAAGCTGCTCAATTTTTTGCCAATTTTGGGTACATTGTTTATTTTCCACCCGTGTATGAAGAGCAAACGGGACCTGGGCCTCCATGTGCTTTGTTTGTCTTTGTTAAGCAAAGTTTGTATATGTAGGTTTTTCCCCTTGCACCCTGCTCCCCCCAAGCACTGTTAAGGTTGTACCTTTTTGTTCTAGAGAGAAGGGTTGTCATCATCTTCTTAACAATGTAGCCGAACGAAGTTGCTTCCCAAAATGTCATGCTCAAAACTCGGTGAGGGTATGGAGGCTTTGGCCAAGAAGGGGACGCCTAGCTTCATTTAGGCCACATTCTTGCAGACTTATATCAAGTCCCACATAACCTTCTCCCAACATCCCCCTATCCCTGGAAGAGAAATTCCCCCCCCCCCCTCCTAAGAACAGAGAGGAAAATAGTTATATACAGGTGATCCTTGTCCATTCTTTGCCGTACCTTGAGAATTAAACGTGGAAAACACGTATTTCACCAAATGCAGAGACAGTCCCTCCCAAGCCCCAAACCACCCCTGGACAAACAGCATTGAGGCATATGGGAATATTTTGTATCAACCACTGGTTGCCGATAAATGCTTCATATACTGTTGTGATGGCTTTGAAAATGGTTCTTTGTTGTTGTTGTTATGTGCGAAGTCGTGTCCGACCCATCGCGACCCCATGGACAATGATCCTCCAGGCCTTCCTGTCCTCTACCATTCCCCGGAGTCCATTTAAGTTTGCAGAAAATGGTTCTATTGTTATTCATAATTTATAAACTTCATTGCATATTTTGAATTTTATTGCTATTGTTCTCACAAGTTCACTGCCCTGAGTCAGCAAGGCTGAGAGGGGCAGATATATAGATGGATGGATGGATGGATGGATGGATGGATGGATGGATGGATGGATGGATGGATGGATGGATGGATGAATGGATGGATGAAGGGTGGGTGAGGCGGTGGATGGATGGATGGATGGATGGATGGATACTGCTTGGTGTAGTGGTTAGGAGTTCAGACTTCTAATTTGGCAAGCCAAGTTTGACTCCCTGCTCCCCACATACAACCAGCTGGGTGACCTTGGGCTCGCCATAACACTGATAAAAGTGTTCTGACCAAGCAGTAATATCAGGGCTCTCTCAGTCTCCCCTCCCTCACAGGGTCTCTGTTGTGGGGAGAAAAAAGGGAAGGCAATTGTAAGCCACTTTGAGACCCCTTCGGGTAGAGAAAAGTGGCATATGAGAACCAACTCTCCCTCTTCTTCAGTAAAATCAGGGCTCTCTCAGCCTCCCCTCTCTCACAGGATGTCTGTTGTGGGAAGAGGAAAGGGAAGGCAAATGTAAGCCACTTTGAAACTCCTTCAGGTAGAGAAAAGTGGCATATAAGAACCAACTCTTCTTGTTCTTGTTCTCCTTGTTCTTCTTGTAAACCAGGATTTGTGTTCCTTTTGATTTCAATGGGAATGTCTTGGCATATAAACTCCCTGAGACCACAGGAGAGCTCATTCCATTCTTTTGCTCTGGGTGGGAGTGGGTGAAAGAGTGGGAGACACACGTAGCTATGTGGAGGGAGAGAATTTTTCAGGATAGGTAAAGAACAAACACCTTCCGTGTTACCTGTGAGTCTTCAGCTGCTGATTTGTGTCTGGCATTCAACACCCCCCTCCCTTCAGAGGCTGATTGCATGTCATTCAGAGCCTCACTGAGTATAGGCAGACATCTTTTATTTTTTTGTCTTTGAAGAGACAAGTATTTGTTCTTTCTGGGAGCAATGTGTGTGTGTTTGTGGGAGGGGGATTTCCTAGGAACATTTTCTGGGTTAACTCACCTAATTTTCTTTCTGGAAGCGGGGTGAAGGATCACAAATAAATTTCTAATGTACTTTTCTACAAAGTGCTTTTGGGAGGGGGTGGGGATAAGCCGGAACCAGATGATTGCTAACGGATCCTCATGAATTCATATGATTCTTACATTGAAATGAAATAAAACCGCCTTCATTCATTAGATTGTGACCATTTCCGCACAGGAGGTTTTGTGTTGGTTTGCAGGCTAGAGTTTGATCTCAGGAATATTTGCATCTAGTCCCCTCAAACTCACTCTAAGATTATCTGTTCTCGCAATACCCACAGCATATACCACAAAAATCAAAGATCCAAACCTTCAGGGCTATGCCACGGAGCAAAAACATGGTTCCAAAATCAGATCCTCATGGATCCTCAAGGATTTTGTATACATTCACCCAAAACCACCATAGGATCATTTCTTCTACTGATAGCCACAGCTTACATCACAAAAGTCACAGATCCATGCCTTCCTGGCCATGCCACGGAGCAAAAACATAGTTCCAAAGCATGGGTACATGGAGTTTTACTTTTAGTCACCCCCAATTTCACTACCCATTTGCATATCATGGCTACGGGTATGTCCACCTTTAGCACCACAGAAATCTCCAATTGTTCATCTCTGCCATGGTACTGAGATTCGATCCATGTTATCCTCATGGATCCTCAGAACTTTTGTGTCGCGTCAACCAAAACACAACTCCACATATTATTTTCTTTGCCTCACATTTCAACACGAGAAGCATGAATCCACTCCTTTGTGCTGTTGCCATGGTGGAAATCCATGATTTCAAAGCATGGATCCTAAGGATTTTTGTATTGGTTCATCCAAGACTTGCAGTCAATTATCATCTCCATACCAACAGAGGACAACACAGAAATCACGAATCCACTGCTTCTTGGGATCACCACATCCAATAATACTGTCTTTATCCAATTGCCTTCGGAGGACGTCCATTACACTGTCCTTCTTCCTTTCTATCTGCAAGCTCCTTGCCCCTTTTGACATTCCACACTCTGACAGTGAGTCCAGACATTGGGAGGGGTTTGGGAGAGGATCTAGTTTGCCGCTTTCCCCTCCCTTCTAGGGTTGTTTACCTGAGTAACCACACCTTTTGGTTTTCCTTTGCCTTGAGGTTTTTCCTTGTTTTACATTCAATGACTTTGGATAGCATCTCTTTGTTGCTTTCTTGGAGCTCTACTGTGTTTACCCCCCCCCCATCTCCAAAAGATATATAGATCTCAAACCAACATACACCTATCTGCCAGGTCTGATTTTAGAGCTGGTGAGTGACTGCTCTCTTTCCCATTGGAGATACAACCATGAGGGTCCACAAGCTTGGATGGACCCTCTCTTCTATTGGAGATATGACCACGAGGGTCCACAAGCTTGGATGGACCCTCTCTTCCATTGGAGATATGACCATGAGGGTCCACAAGCTTGGATGGACCCTCTCTTCCATTGGAGATATGACAATGAGGCTCCACAAGCTTGGATGGACCCTCTCTTCCATTGGAGATATGACCATGAGGGTCTACAAGCTTGGATGTGTCAGGATGTACCGTAGCTATCATCATGCTCCCTGGGCCCTGGGTCAGGTGCTCATAGGTAGTTGTGCTCCACAGGTGTTAGATAGGTGGGTAAATGGTGCTGTGGATGGGCAGATAGACAGTTGGTTAGGTAGGTAGGTAGATAGGTTGGAAGTCAGAGTACCTAAATCAGGATCCAAGGAGCGTATTGGGAGCTACACCCCATCTAGGCCCCTCCAAGCTTGTGGACCCTCATAGTCATATGTGTGGGCACCACTTGGCCCCCCTGGGGGGCTCCCAACACCCATTTCATCATCCATTATGTCCATAGGAAACCATGGTCTCTAAAACTGTGACATGGGAAGGTAGGTGAGTGGATGGACACCTCCCAGGGCCAAACTGAAGGGTAGACATTGGACAAGACCCAGAATCCATGTCCCCAATGAGGCAGTAAAGTCAGGGGGCTCCACAGTGAGTTTCACATGTACAGCACCCCTGGAAACAGCTAAACAGTTAACAAACTCAAGCAAACCCAAAGGTCCATGAACATGGGGAGGAGGTGATCCGTGCAATTTTGGGGCTCAAGGTTTGTGACGTCCACCCGACCCGTAACCACCCACAAATCCCACAAACATCCATTTTCCAGGTTCGCACCCAACTCTAACCAGTATCCTTCTGGTATGTCAACTCTCACTCTCTTTTTACTGACATATCCCTGCACCTTTCTTGGTGCACGCCCTCTCTTTGTTCAGCATCTTGAAAGATATTCTCTCAGATGTCAGGACTCAATCCAAAGAGGTTTAGAGTACGGAGCCGGCGGGGAGGCGGGAGGCGGAGTCACCCAAAACAACATCCAGCCTCATTTGAATCATAATCCCATCCTTAATAAGAATGATAATGAAAACGCGGTTTCACTTCTGATATAATTCAAAGCCTTTTGAATACATATTACCCTTTTAATTGTCTTGCCAGAAAGGAATGCCTTGTATCGAGGTTTGTACACCCACGTCTCGCAAGGCAGGGGGGGAACAGAAAACAGAGAACGAGGGAGAAAGCGCCTCGGTTTGCCTCCCACTTTTATTTGAATCTTAATTGCTCTGAAACTGCTAGCTTTTTGCTTCAGGAAAAGCGAGATTCTTGTAAGACGGGCGGCACCCCTCCCTTCCGGATTGTGTCTCTTAAAAATGTAATAAAATAACTTTCTCAATTTCCCTGTAATCTGCTTTGTGTTGATTCCCCGGGGTTCCCCGGTTCATTTTAATTTGATTTTTAAACAAAGGTGAGGAGGAGGGGGGGGGTTTCCCCCCTTCCATTGAGCTGTTCAGAATTGCCACCCCTGATTAACTTCCCAGTTTTAATCTGCCTGTCTGGTTTGTCAATAAGAAAAGATGAAAGATCAAGGAACCAGTGAATTTCTCCAGCGCATGAGGGAAAACTGTTACTTTCTCCGCTATGTTTTGTTTAAATTGAGAAGCTCAGATAGTGGAAGAGTTCATTGGATATTGAAATCGTAAAACAGCCACGGAAGAACGACCTATGATCAGTTTGTCCTCAACTATTTAGTTTAGAATCATAGAATCATAGAATCATAGAGTTGGAAGGGGCCATACAGGCCATCTAGTCCAACCCCCTGCTCTACGCAGGATCAGCCCAAAGCATCCTAAAGCATCCAAGAAAAGTGTGCATCCAACCTTTGCTTGACGACTGCCAGTTGTGTCCCCTTCTTGCATGCCCAGAGAAATGCCCATTGCTACTGTGGGTTTCTGGTTTTCTTGGAGGGGGACAACATCTGGGCAGGGGTCGCTGGGGTCCAGCATATGTCACAAGGTGCTTGTTGTGGGAAGAAGAATGGAAGGGGACTGTAGGCTGCTTTGAGAGACATAAGGCCTCCTGGGTGACCTTGGGCCAGTCACAGTTCTCTTGGAGCTCTCTCAGCCCCACTGACCTCTCAAGGGATGAGAGGAAGGGAAGGGAATGATAATCCGCTTGGAGATTCCATAAGGCAAAGCAGGGGTATGGAAGCATCTTCTTCTTCTTGACAACCTTAAATCCCACAAACCCAGCCTTCTAGAGAGCCCTGCATCTTGTCCATGACATCTGCATACCTCCAGCCAAATGCCTAAACCCTTCTGCCGCATTGAACACTTGTGTAGCTGAATGTCCCCAATGCAATTTGGACAAAGGAGAAACATCTGTTGGCCACAAGAAGATGGATCACTCAGAGTTGGCCAGATCAACAGTGGGCTCCATTTAATAAAAGCAGAAGCAATCTTTCCACCCCTCTAATGTGGCAGTCACCAAAAGACTAATGGCCCCACCAGACTGCGACCAGGTCTCCCTCGCTCAAATGCACTCCCTGCTTCGTTCTGAAGCCAGCCATAAATTATGCACAGGGGGGGTTAAAGATATCATCAAGAGTGCTTTGCTTCGACAAGACACAACGGTGAATCGTGGCTCTGGACAGAAAAGAAAAAGTTGGTCACATATTGCAAAGCACTCCATTGGGTGCCATTTAGTATCACGGATAAACAGCCAAATGTAGAAGTTAAGGATAAACCCCCCTCTTTTAACACTTTAGTGGCCTAATCCGTGGTTTATGTTGCCCTCTCTCTCTCTCTCTCTCTCTCTCTCTCTCTCTCTCTCTCTCTCTCTCTCTCTCTCTCTCAGTCTTTTGCAGGGCTTCTGAAAGGAACACACAGCAAGGCTGGCAACTCCAGGTTGGAAAATTCTTGGAGATTTGGAGATTGAAGCATGGGAGGGTGGGATCTTATGAGAGCCAGGAGCTCTGTGGAGTCTAATTCAATAGAGTCCACCCTCCTTAGCAGCCATTTTTTAAGGGGAATTATTTGTGTAGTTGGTGGGGTTATCTGTAGCTCCAGGAGATCCCCATGTGACGTTCTGGAACCCTACAAATTTGGACACGCAGTGTTGAGATGCTGGATCATATCTTAGGAAGCATTAACTGAATGCTGATTAAGGATGGATGCGAACCTACTCAAGAATGCAATTTCATGACGAATTCTGCCTGGTTCGTGGTTTGTGAAATGAAGTCGGCAAACTGAAGAGCCAGTGTGAGCTTCTGCGAATTTTCAAGCAGTTTGTGGTGGTTTGTGGCAGTTTGTGAAGAGCAGAAGGGTCTAAGCGGCTCCAAGCCATTTAAACCCCTGAATTCTGCTCTTCACTCCCCCCAAAAAAGAGATGAGTGTAAGGGAGCAGAAAGTAGGGTTTAATGACTCTGAGGCATTTAACCCCCTGCTTTCTGCTCCCCATTGAAAGCAGTGGGAAGCTGAAAGTAGGGGTCATGAACTGCTATGAACCGGTTTGTTTTGTGAAATGACCTCTGATTCGCAGTTCGGTTTGTGGTTCAGCTATGAACCATGAACAGAAACAAATCGCAAAAATTCACATTGTGCCCATCTTTAATACTGATCTCCATGCACCATTCTCTTCCATGCCCCTACAGTTCCTTTAACACCTGGAAAGATTATTCCTCAAATCACAGGGTCCACCTGAGGAACAGTACTGTGGCCCATAAGAAGGAGGTAAATTCTCCTCAAATCTCTTTTAATCAATGCAGCTTTATTTTCTGGTGGCTCAGAAATCTGTAGAGACTAACATACTGAAAAACCCCTCATGCTTGTTCTTGTTGACGCCTTGTTACCCACAGGAAATAGTAATATGACTACAGGGGGCATGATTCGGGGTTATAAAATAGAGAAAGAAATTTGCTCCACCCAGATTAACTTGTTTTTGTCAGATTTCAGAAGCTAGGCAGGGTCAATCCTGGTTAGAACTTGGGTGGGAGACCAAGGAAGTCCAGGATAGCTAAACAGTAGTAGGCAATGGCCAACAACCCCCTGTTTGTCTTATACCCCGAGAACTCTGTGACTTGATGGCACCTTTAGCCACTACTACAAGGGCAGAGAATTGCTTGAGGAACTGGACAGAAATATTTGAACCAGACAATAAGAAGCACCACGAATGAAGAAAAGAGCAGGGGATCGTGGGAATTGTAGTCCATGGATATCTGGAGGGCCGCAGTTTGACTACCCCTGATGTAGAGAAACTGGAGGATGTCCAGAGGAAGGCTGTGAAGATGGTGAGGGGTTTGGAGACCAAGTGGTATGAGGAGAGGTTGAGGGACCTTGGTCTGTTTAGCCTGGTGAGAAGATGACTAAGGGGTGATATGATAACCATCTTCAAATACTTGAGGGGCTGTCACAAAGAATTTTTGGCTAAACATCCAGAAGATGTTCCTCAGTGGAACAAGCTTCCTCCAGAGGTGGTGGGTTCTCCTTCCTTGGAAGTTTTTAAGCAGAGGCTAGATAGTCATCTGTAATAATGGCTGATTTTATGAACTTAGGAAGACTGTGAGAGGGTGGGCAGGAAGGGATGTGCCAGTGTTTGTCTCTTGTGACCCAGGGAATTGCTGATTGCCTCTGTGGGATGGCAGGTGAATTTCCTACAGGCCAGGCTGGATTATGGAGATTAATGGTGGGCATGGAACTGGGGTCTCTGTGGGTGTGCAGGTAGTAGTGAGCTCCTGCATTGTGCAGGGGATTGGACTGTGTGACCCTGGAGGTTCCTTCCAACTCTATGATTCTAAGCGCTTCTTCAAGTGATGAAAATTCAAGTTGGACTACACTTCCACATTCAGTGAAGCTTAACTCATGGAACTTTGCCTTATGATTTGATGACATGTGCAATCATGTTCAAAAGAAGACAGATTCATGTTGGGTCTAGCAAGATCTTCCTCAAGAAGAATCTGCCTCTCCCCAGATTGCTGTTTTCCATCTCCTTGGGCTGGGGGTAGGGGTGTATAGAGCTAGGGATGGGGAATAAATGAATGAATGAATGAATGAATGAATGAAGGAAGGAAGGAAGGAAGGAAGGGAGGGAGGGAGGGAGGGAGGGAGGGAGGGAGGGAGGGAGGAAGGAAGGAAGGAAGGAAGGAAGGAAGGAAGGAAGGAAGGAAGGAAGGAAGGAAGGAAGGAAGGAAGGACGGAAGGAAGGAAGGAAGGAAGGAATGTCTCTTGCACGTGGGTTATTTGCTCTGACCTAGGCTCATTCTGCACGCTTTGGATAATGTACTTTCAATGTGCTTTGGCACCTGGGTTTTCCAGTGCAAAACAGAAAAAATCTACTACTAAAGTGGATTAAAAGTGCATTGTTCAACTCAACATGTTTTGAATAAGCGCTGGATATTGGACTGCAAGGAGAACAAACTGGTCAGTCCTAGACGAGATCAGCCGTGACTGCTCCTTAAAAGGCCAGATCCTGAAGATGAAACTCAAATACTTTGGCCACCTCATGAGCAGGAAGGACTCCCTGGAGAAGAGCCTAATGCTGGGAGCGATGGAGGGCAAAAGAAGAAGGGGATGACGAAGAATGACGTAGCTGGATGGAGTCACTGAAGCAGTAGGTGCAAACTTCAATGGACTCCGTGGAATGGTAGAGGACAGGAAGGCCTGGAGGATCATTGCTCATGGGGTTGCGATGGGCCGGACACGACTTCGCACCTAACAACAACAAAATTGGGTAGTAGGTTTATTTCCCCTTTCCACACATCACTCCGATGCTCCTGCGGACTCCTTTGTTACTCCCATCTTTTTCTTTCCCCTTCTATTGACACAATGAGAAGGGCTAGAACTTAAAAAGAAACACTGATCAAGGTGAAGTCCCCTTCACTGCAGTAAGTCTTGCTTAAATCACACAGTAAATCTGCAAAAAAAGAAAAGATAGAAAACAGTGGAAGGAAGGAAGGAAGGAAGGAAGGAAGGAAGGAAGGAAGGAAGGAAGGAAGGAAGAAAGGAAGAAAGAAAGAAAGAAAGAAAGAAAGAAAGAAAGAAAGAAAGAAAGAAAGAAAGAAAGAAAGAAAGAAAGCTGAGACTTCAGAAGACCTCATAGACAGATTGGCCTGGCTGACAAAAAGACACAAGCCTCTCACAACTTTCTACACCCACTGAGTTACATAACTTCAATTTTGGTTCCTACATCTCCCTTCCATCTAAAAAAAAAATCCTGAAATCAGATGAAGAACAAAGGGCAGTGTACAACCAAGTGTGGAGATAATGGTCCATGAACTATTAATTACTGGAGATACCTTTTCCCTATCATCTTGCTTGTTAGACTTCTTTTAGAGCTAAATAATCAATCGTTGAATGTTTAATCTCTCCGTGATGGAGGCCAACTCATGCCGGTAATCATTTCTTGGTCGCCCTTCACCGGACCTTTTGTAGCCCTGCTGCTTATATTTTTTGAAAAGGAAATGATCAGACTTGAATGTTGCATTCAAGGTGGGTGAATAAAATTGATTGCCATAATGAGCTGGTATTTTCTACCCGTGCCTTACTTCAGCATCACATCATTACGGCTTTTTTAGAAGATACATATAATTGCTGAACAAGGCCATGCAGATAGCTCTCTCCAAGCGTCTGCTTTGCAAGGCACAGACAGTTCAAACTCAAGGATCGGTTTTCGCTGCCATGGGAGAAGTAGAAAAAGATGACTCTGCAGAAGCCAGAGAAGATCCATAACTTTTCAAAGGTGGCAGAGGTAACTGAGTTTCTTCTGCAACCCGAGAATTACTATAAACATGGCTGGGAGACCAGCATGGCAACTGTATTGACTGTAAGTGCAGAATAGCCCTCTTTAAGTATTTGAAAGGTTGTCACTTGGAGGAGGGCAGGATGCTGTTTTTGTTGGCTGCAGAGGAGAGGACGCGCAGTAATGGGTTTAAACTGCAAGTACAACGATATAGGCTAGATATCAGGGGGAAAAATTTCACAGTTAGAGTAGTTCAGCAGTGGAATAGGCTGCCTAAGGAGGTGGTGAGCTCCCCCTCACTGGCAGTCTTCAAGCCAAGGTTGGATGCACACTTTTCTTGGGTGCTTTAAGATGCTTTGGGCTGATCCTGCGTTGAGCAGGGGGTTGGACTAGATGGCCTGTATGGCCCCTTCCAACTCTATGATTCTATGAGTCTAATATTTACTGCCCATACTGACCTGGATGGTCCAGGCTAGCCTGAACTCCTCAAATATTGGAAGCTAAGTCATCCCTGGTTAAGATTTGGATGGGAGACCACCAAGGAAGTCCAGAACAAGGCAACCACAAACTACCTGTGTTCATCTCTTGAAAATCCTACAGGGTCACCATAATTCAGCTGCCACTTGAAGGCACTTTCCACCAAGGGAATAGTGACCCAAATTTAATTTCACTTTTAGTACTAGACACCTTAGTGTGGTTGGGTTTACACTGTCACGGTGGAACTCGTACTGTTGAGATGACTAAAATGCTCCCACCCCACCAACAGTGACATTCTGGAACAGTTCAAGGTCCATGTAGGCCAAAGCAAGAATGGTTGATCATAACATTTATGGCTGGCCAATGATGGAAACCAAAATCCATCATGTAACTTGTTCTGGTTCTAGTCCAGAAAGAGAGACTTGAAGATAAGCTTCAAAGTACAAAGAAAAGTGATGGTAAACATAGCACTGTTCTTCAACATGCAGAAACTGATAAGCTGATGCATTCTGCTTTCGATCAAATGTACTTTGCTCTGGTTCGGCGTTACCTGGAGTACTGTGTTCAGTTTTGGACACCCCGGTTGAAGAGGGATGTAGACAAACTGGAGCATGTCCAGAGGAGGGCAACAAAGATGGTGAGGGGGTTGGAGACCAAGACGTATGAGGAAAGGTTGGGGGAGCTTGGTCTGTTTAGTCTGGAGAGGAGATGACTAAGAGGGGATCTGATAGCCATCATCAAGTACTTAAAAGGCTGCCATGTAGAGCAGGGGTAGTCAACCTGTGGTCCTCCAGATGTTCATGGACTACTAATTGAAAAATATCCGGAAATTCCTAATCTAACTATGCCAAATGCACATCTCCTTCAATGCCCGCTGTAGGATATTCTTCATATCCTTTTGAATCATGCACATTATAAATCTGGCATATTCCAACATGTTCAAGCGATTCTCTGGGATCTTCAAGCTGTCTGGAAAGGCCCATTTGCTGTGTCACTCATCCCTCTAGAGCCGTCTTTCTAACTGAGAGTCACAGCTTGGTGTTGTGGTTAACAGCAGCAGCTCCTAATCTAGTGAGCTGGGTTTGATTCCTCGTTCCTCATCCACATGCAACCAGCTGGGGGACCTTGGGCTCATACAGGGGTAGTCAACCTGTGGTCCTCCAGATGTCCATGGACTACAATTCCCAGGAGCCCCTGCCGGCGTTTGCTGGCAGGGGTTCCTGGGAATTGTAGCCCATGAACATCTGGAGGACCACAGGTTGACTACCCCTGCATTACAGCACTGATGGATCTCCTCTGACTGAGCAGTAAGATCAGCTGCTGAGATGGCAGACGTGGATGAGTTGTGCTTGCCACTACTCACCTCGCTTGACTCCTGCCTTTCTTGATTTCTGGAACGACTGGCCTCAGACCAGACCTATTGGACCTTGATTCTTGGATAGTCTCCACCAGACTGGATTTTGACTCAATTTTTTTCCAACTACTCCTGCTGTAACCTAATGTCTCCAGACTACAGCCTGAGCCAGCACAGGTGTATCAGTTGTAATCAGAAGTCTTGGTTCCTGTTTTTGCCACACCAATTTAGGAGCCATCTGACTTAGAAGATGCACCTTTGCCAGTAAGCTCAGATGGTCTTCATTGGGGAGTTGTGGGCAACACACCTGCTCTTTTCCTTTCTGCAGTAGGATCTGCGGAAGAGGGGCCATCTCTTGCTTACCAGGAAAAGTCCCAAAAGCCAGTGAACCAACTCCTCACTCCCATTTGGACAGTGCCTGTGACAGCCATTGTTAGTCTAGTCTTCTTGACGGTGTTCTGGGTTTGAGAGCAGATGGAAGGGAGCAGAGCAAAGGAGAGCAACAAATCACATTGGGCTACATTAGGAAGCACACGAAACCTGATTTGCTGCCCACCCTTTGTGGAGCGTTTGATAATCAGAGAAGAAAGCAAAAGAATGATAATTGAACCTCGCCTGACAGCTTGGATAATTTACTGGAGGGAATGAGGTGGGGAGGGTTCCAGGAAAGGGTCTTGCAACAGTTGAGAAAATAGATGTCGGCATTGTCACCATGCTTGCTATAGCATCTAGGGATGTTGCAGGAAGAATATGGAGCAGATTATGGAGCAGAGGAACTGGCTGGCCATTGTGTGAGAGAGGATGCTGACTGATCCAGTCGGGCTCCTTCAGTTCTTAGAATGCTGGGCTTGATGGACCACTGGTCTGATCCAGCAGGTCTCCTCTGATATACTTAGGACACTGGATTAGATGGACCCCTGGTCTGATCCAGCAGGGCTCTTCTGATGTTCTCAGGATGCTGGACTAGATGGACCCCTGGTCTGACACAGCAGGGCTCTTCTGATTTTCTCAGGATGCTGGCCTAGATGGACCCCTGGTCTGACACAGCAGGGCTCTTCTGATTTTCTCAGGATGCTGGCCTAGATGGACCACTGGTCTGACACAGCAGGGCTCTTCTGATTTTCTCAGGATGCTGGACTAGATGGATCACTGGTCTGGTCCAGCAGGACACTTTTGAAGTTAGATTATCTCATATTTCGACATTTAAAATATGGCATCTGTTGAATGTTTGTTCCACCTTTGTCTCTTCTGACTAGTGGAAATTCTCCAAGATCACAGGTAGGCCTATTACCTGATCCCTGATCCTATACATTAAAAAAAAAAAAAACAACCCTAGAAGCTGAATCTGATATATTCTACAAGCAGAGCAGGTGCTCGGGTGATTTGGTTTCTCCATTGCTGAATGCCTTCCCATCCATTACAAAAAATTTTCAGAAATCTTCCACCAAAACTCTGAACTTCCGGACAGATTTCATGACCCTTAACCTCACACTCGCCTCCTTTGGCAAGGTTGGAGATTTTCATTTAAAAAAATAATAAAACTCCGATATTTCACCAATTTATCAGCCTTTTTCAATCCACCCTGATTATTTTTCAATGAGAACAAGATATATTGGACAGCTTCATCCTGCCTAACCCTCACACTTTAATGGAGGAATAGAATTACCCATGTGTAATTAGTATTGGTACCCCATTAATATTCAAGACACACAACTCCACCTTTTTTTTAACAGTTCTGAAATATTAAGGATTCCACATGAATTTCTTCTGGTTATGACTCTGGAGCTTCCGTAGTCTTTCAAGGGGATAACTTATCCTGCTTTATGTGCACATAAATGTCCTTTAGGACTCTCTTTATTTCTTTTTAACGCCATATAGAAAATAATGAGGTCCCTGAAGTATGCCAGGAGGACCTTCTAAATAACCAGAGAGGACCACCGCCCGATATCTTATGAGCCCTGGTGAAAATAGCAATTTGTTCATTAATCATGGAAGCAAAGACATGATTGTTAGAGAATTCATCCCGCTCCAATCAGCAGACTACATGACATTCTTCAATAGAAAAGGCAGAGATAGGGAAAGAATCAAGGTAGCGTTTCACGAGAGTCTCCTCCTTCCGCCTCCCCCCTCCCCCTAGCTTGAGACCCGGATGAAGTCGTTCTGGTTTATTTGAATCCCGAAAAATCATCTGAAAACTGTGCTCCCTGCCCAAGGAACAGCTGGCAAACAGACCTCAAAGGGGCCATTGGCTCACAAGCAAAGCCTCTACAGCAGGGGTAGTCAACCTGTGGTCCTCCAGATGTTCATGGACTACAATTCCCAGGAGCACCTGCCAGTGTTTGTAGTCCATGAACATTTGGAGGACCACAGGTTGACTACCCCTGCTCTACAGCACATTGCAAATCCAAGGCTAGGATGAATATTCGTATTTTTTTGCCTGTACGATGAATATTTGTATTTTCCTGGCATGTATAAAGGAAGAGCTGCACAACTGGTTTCTTTGCAGGATGGCGGAAACCCTCTTGAAAAAAGTTGGCAATTCTTCCTGGAACACTCTTGAGGCCAGTTTTAATTTGCCACCAGGTGGTCGATGTAGTTCCATCCCATGAAGCACTGCTAGGGATACCCAGGCTCCTTGGAGATTTGTGTAGTGAAATAAGCTTCTAAGTCTGGGTTAAGAAATCTGGAGATTGGGGGGTAGAGCCTGGGGACGCCAGGGTTTGTAGATGTGAGAAAACTCAGTGGAGAACAGTGTAGGGCTGACAGCCTCCAGAGGGACATCTGAAGAGCTCCCATTATTACAATTGATCTCCAGTTGACCAAGATCAGTCCCCTGGAACTAAATGGCATCTTGAGAGGAGAGGTTCTATGAAGAAGAGAAGAAGGAGTAGAGTTGGTTCTTATATGCCCCTTTTCTCTACCAGAAGGAGTCTCAAAGCAGTTTACATTTGCCTTCCCTTTCCTCTTCCCACAACAGACACCCTGAAAGGGAGATGAGTAAATAGTGATAAATGTAAAGATTTTCATTTAGGTAAGAAATGCATCACTAGATGGATCACTGGTCTGATCCAACTGGGCTCTTCTTATGTTCTCACGAAGCTGGGCTAGATGGACCCCTGGTCTGATCCAGCAGAGCTCTCCTTAAGTTCTTAGGATACTGGACTAGATGGACCACTGGTCTGATCCAGCAGGGCTCTTCTGATGTTCTCAGGATGCTGGACTAGAAGGACCACTGGTCTGACCCAGCAGGACGCTTATGTTTTAGGATTCTGGATTAGAAAGACTACTAGTCTGACCCCACAGGGCTCTTCATCTGTTATTTTGTTCACAATAGTCCTATCAGGTAGATGATGCTGAGCGTGTACGATTGGCCTAAGTTCACCTGGTCAACTTCTCTGCCTGGGAGGGGATTTGCAACCTGGGTCTCCCAGATCCTATTCTAACAGTCTAACTACTATCCCACACTGGCTCATGGCTTTGATTAGAGAAAAGCAAAACTCTGAGGATATGCAGACTGCATTTTCTTCATCACTGTCTCCATTGTATCCACCTCAATAAGTCAGATCCAGGGGCTTTAGGTCCTGGCAGCCGTGAGTCCCGAAGTTCCTGAATTATATAGCCAGGACTGTTTTGAATGAATCCTCAAAACCTGCCGTCTTCTTTGGATATCATTGCCAAGTTCTAGGTCAAGTCTCTACATAAGCCTCGATATTATAGAACGTTTTTTCCCCCTTCCAAACAGCACATTGTGCACAAAGCGGCAAGAGCGGGTGTGTTTGTGCGCAATTGATTTCCCTCCCCACCTTCCTATTATGAAGATTGCCAATCCAGAAATTGTTTTCTATTTGATCATTCAAAGTGTACTTTAGGAAAAAAAATAGATTTTTCAGCCATTGATTTTCTTTTTAACACGCCGGATTGTTTTTAATAAGATGTGTTTCTGTATTCAGGCTGCTGTCACTCATAATGGGAAAAGAACACAACTCAAAATACAAGGGCTACAGGGTTTTCTTTCTTTCTTTCTTTCTTTCTTTCTTTCTTTCTTTCTTTCTTTCTTTCTTTCTTTCTTTCTTTCTTTCTTTCTTTCTTTCTTTCTTTCTCTCCCTCCCCCCTCCCTCCCTCCCTCCCGTCCTTCCTTCCTTCCTTCCTTCCTTCCTTCCTTCCTTCCTTCCTTCCTTCCTTCCTTCCTTCCTTCCTTCCTTCCTTCCTTCCTTCCTTCCACATACACCCTGTGAGGTAGGTGAGGCTGAGAGAGCCCTGATATTATTGAAGAAGAAAAGTTGGCTCTTATATGCCACTTTTCTCTACCCGAAGGAGTCTCAAAGCAGCTTCCAATCGCCTTCCCTTTCCTCTCCCCACAACAGACACCCAGTGAGGTGGGTGAGGCTGAGAGAGCCCTGATATTACTGAGGAACAAGAAGAGTTGGTTCTTATATGCCGCTTTTCTCTACCCAAAGGAGGCTCAAAGTGGCTTGCAGTCGCCTTCCCTTTCCTCTCCCCACAACAGACACCCTGTGAGGTGGGTGAGGCTGAGAGAGCCCTGAGATGACTGAAGAAGAAGAGTTGGAATTCTGACACACCATGGTGGGAGCAACCATCAGATGGCTGCCACAGAAGGCAAAGCCAACCATACATAGGAAGCCCCAAGAGAGGGGAGGGGCAATTAAAACCCTCCTGGCTAAGACAGAGAATAAAACCATTTTTGTGGGGGGCAGTTGCTGTGGAAACAATTTTATTTTAATACCCAATTGAATTTTTAGTGGACAGTTATCCTGCATACTGCCCAAAAATGACTGTTAAATGTAAATTAAAATTAAATTAAATTAAAGCCCCTCCAGCCCCTCCTCTCAGGATATGAAAATACTTGATATGACAGACAGTAAATGGGTAATGCTTTCACTTGGTCTGAGAACCTTGAGTGACAGGATTCAAATTCTACATTTGGGAATGCCAGGAGTGTCAAGTTAAGAGACACTTGACTGGGAAAGAAGATGAGTATAAGGATCAGGAGGGTCCTCATTCGAGCCTGAGGGAATTAGCTCCTTGTAAAGGGGGGTGATCCCTGTCCAGTCTGAAGGAAATTGCTCCTAGTAAAGGGGGGTGATCCCTACCAAGTGATTAAAATGGTTATTGGAGCTTGTGTGACTGTTCCTGCCTCCCCTCGCTTAAACGGTTATGAGATGAAGACATTTATGTTTGTTTATTTAAGCAGAGACTGCCAAGAAATCTCTCTCCTGAGTGTTTAAAGACCTGTCTGATTAACTAAACAGCTACTTGTTTGTGACAAACTACTGGGGACCCTGTACGAGAACTTATATGAACGCAATCCACTAAATATCCCTGGTTCTTAATTTTATCAATTATGCCACAGTCTAATTCTCTGCAGAAGAAATCTCCCTAGGATTGTGCTGTAAAAAAAAAAAAAAAAAGCTTCAACAGAAAAATTTATTCCCACGCATCACAACAGCCATACTAATTTCTGCAAGAGAGTTAGTTTAGTTCTGCTGCACTCACCCCATGGTTCGTGGAGACCCACAATGGGAAGGATCACTACCCAGAAGAAGCACATGGATCAGGCCCCTGGTGCACAAGCCTAATCTCAACTACTTTGGGGTTAAAACCTTCGGAGGGCATATCTTCCTCATTTTCAGCAGTGAGTCCATCATTTCTTGGTGATCTATCAGGGACTCAGTCACAGACCTGGTTGAACAGCTCTGTCTTGTGGGACTTGTGGGTTAAGGTCCAAAAGGGCTATGATCTCTTTCAGCATTGAATTCTAACAGGTTGGGGCCATGGCCGAGAAGACCCTGGGCCTGGTTGAGGCCAGTTTCACTTCCTTTGGGCCAGGGATCCTCAACAAGTTTGGTCAGATGACCTCACTGCTCTTTGGGGGGAAGTGGTGGAAAGGGCAGTCCCATAGATATGCCGGTCCCAGATCCTTTAGGACTTCCTGGACATTATTCCGCCTGGGCACAACAGCTTATCAAAACATTTGGTGAACACCAGGAAATGTGCTGAAAGGCACCATGAGCCCTGGGGCACTATGTGGGGGATCCGTGTGCTAGATCCGGGAATCTTCTGCAAGCAAAGCCTACAAGCTCTACCATGGAACCACAGTCCCTTCCCAAAACTATATTTTCATAGAATCATAGAACCATAGAGTTGGAAGGGGCCATACAGGCCATCTAGTCCACCCCCCTGCTCAACGCAGGATCAGCCCAAAGCATCCTAAAGCATCCAAGAAAAGTGTGTATCCAACCTTTGCTTGAAGACGGCCAGTGAGGGGGAGCTCACCACCTCCTTAGGCAGCCTATTCCACTGCTGAACTACTCTGACTGTGAAAAAGCTTTCCTGATATCTAGCCTATGTCGTTGTAGTTGTAGTTTAAACCCATTACTGCGTGTCCTTTCCTCTGCAGCCAACGGAAACACAATCCTGCCCTCCTCCAAATGACAACTTTTCAAATACTTAAAGAGGGCTCTCATGTCCCCTCTCAACCTCCTTTTCTCCAGGCTGAACATTACCAAGTCCCTCAACCTATCTTCATAGGGCTTGGTCCCTTAGCCCCAGACCATCCTCGTCACTCTCCTATGTACCCTTTCAATTTTATCTACGTCCTTCTTGAAGTGAGGCCTCCAGAACTGCACATAGTACTCCAGATGTGGTCTGACCAGTGCCGTATACAATGGGACTATGACATCTTGTGATTTTGATGTTTGCCAAGCAGTTTTCAGCACAAACAAGATTCCTCATTGTCTCCTAGAGCAGAGGTGGCCAAATTAGCTCTCCAGATGTCCATGGACTACAATTCCCACAATCCCCTCCAGGCGGAATTTTAGTCCATGGACAACTAGGTAGCCACAATTGGCCAGCCCTGTCCTAGAGGACACTAGTGACTCTACTTCTCCTTCCTTTTATTCTCTTGAAAGATATCTTCCAGAGGAAAAGGCCAGAGCACAGGTGAAGATGCCTTCTTTCCGATCCTTTTAACGGCCAGCCGTTTTTTCCCCCTTCATTGTTACTTGGAAACCATTAAAAACATTGAAATGTCTATAAAAGCAATAAAATGATCACAGAGGTATGCGGTGATATTTAATTTCCCCCACAAGTTAAATATCACTGATAATTAACTATTAGAAGTTTATTTTGAAATGACATTTCCCTGGAATACCAGACCTTTACAACATAATTAAAGGGTTTCTCATTGTAATGGGGTACAATTCCTGGTATTAAAGCATTCTTTATTTTTTATCTGCCTGCTTGTACACGATGGGGGAGGGAAGATTTTCCCCGCTATTTAATTTTTTGTCAATTTTCTCCCATCGCTTGTTTCAGTTTTGCTCGAGATAATGAACAAACACATGCGTGCTCATACACACACGCATGGTATTTTGTGCGCTGGCGCTAAAGTGGCTCGAACAAGCCGTATACTTAAGCCGACTGATGATAAAATGAAGACAGCGGCACACTTTGATCAATTTAATGGGTACACTAATCAACCGTGGCATCGGCTGATTAATTAGCCAAAGCGACTTTTAATTAGTGGGGCTAAACACACAGGTCCATTTTCCTGGGGCTGTTTTATTCATTCATTTATTTGTAAGTTTAAATGGTTTTATTTATATCCCGCCTCTCCCCGAAGGCTCAGGGTGAATAACAACAATCATATGAACAATAAATTCCACGGGTCCTCGCCCTCACATGGTGGAATGAGCTCCCGGAAAAACTGAGGGCCTGCCTGAGCTTCCACAGTTCTGCAGAGCCTGCAAGATGGAGCTCGTCCGTCAGTTAGTCAGTTGAGGCCCGGGCAGTCAAATCAGGGACCCCCCTCCTTGGAATAGCTGGGATATCAGGCTACTCCCCATTCAATTTCCCCCCCCCCAGGCAAAGTTGGCGAGTTGGAGGGAATTGGGGGAGCAGAGGGGCAGAATGTTGAGAAAGGCTGTTCTACTGAGAGGGGATAATGTAAACATGTTTGGAGAGTTCGACTGATGCTTTGGGGAACTACAACCCTGTTTCCGTTGTGTGCAGAGGAAAGGACACACAATAATGGGTTTAAACCAGTGGTCCCCCAACCCCTGGTCCAGGGACCGGTACTGGTCTGTAGATCAGTCGGTACTGGGCCGCGGCTCCTCCTCGTCTTCCTTCCTGGCTGCTGCCTCGGGGGCTGCCCTGCCACCCTGCCGCCGGCTCACCTTTGGTGCTCTCCAGCGGCCACCATGGCTGGTGTTCCCCCTCGGCATGGCAGTACGCAGCTGCTGCTGTCAGAGCCCCCCAGCGGGCGGCGGGAAATCAAGTGCACTGGCAGGAGTAGGGTTGTGCAATTTGGCCACTTCGGTGGCCTTTCTCGCAGGGCGCAGCCAGCGCCATGCCGCGGGGGGGGGGGAGGGCGGTGCCAGCAGCAGCGTGACAGCGGGTGCAACCACGCAGGCACGGCAGCGGTGGCGTCCCTCGGCAAAAGACTACCCCCCCACCGGGCCTCAGTAAAATTGTCAAGTGTTGACCGGTCCCCGGTGATAAAAGGTTGTGGACCACTGGTTTAAACTACGAGTACAACGATATAGGCTAGATATCAGGAAGAAAATGTTCACAGTCAGAGTAGTTCAGCAGTGGAATAGGCTGCCTAAGGAGGTGGTGAGCTCCCCCTCTCTGGCAGTCTTCAAGCAAAGGTTGGATGCACACTTTTCTTGGATGCTTTAGGATGCTTTGGGCTGATCCTGCGTTGAGCAGCGGGTTGGACTAGATGGCCTGTGTGGCCCCTTCCAACTCTATGATTCTCTAAGTCATGTTTTTCAGGCCAGTTCTACGCCCATTTAAAACAATGAACGGCATAGTGAATTGCTTGAAAAGTCACTTTAAATAAATCCCCAGTGAAATAAGATGCAAGTTTGTTTTTTAAAAAAAATAAAGAAGCTAATTATAACCCATTCACAGGTCAAGAGATAAATGTATCACAGCAACCAAATAATTAATACAGATTCTTGTTCAGCTCATGATGCGTTCGCTGGTCGGGAAAAGTTAGCCAGCGGTTCATTGATCAGTTCAGTTGCTTGTGAATGCTTGTGAAGAGTTGTCTCTTATATGGCACTTTTCTCTATCCAAAGGAGTCTCACAGCAGCTTACAGTCGCCTTCCCATTCCTCTCTCCACAACAGACACTCAGTGAGGTGGGTGAGGCTGAGAGAGCCCCGATATCACTGCTCGATCAGAACAGTTTTATCAGAGCAGTGGTGAGCCCAAGGTCACCCAGCTGGTTGCATGTGGGGGAGCGCAGAATCGAACCTGGCATGCCAGATTAGAAGTCCGCACTCCTAACCACTACACCAAGCTAACTTTGATGATGATGATGATGATGATGATGATGATGATGATAGCATACTGCCCTCCCAGAACTGGCTCTGGGCAGTGAACGACATAGTACATCAGCACAATACAATCAATAATAAAAATTA
Source organism: Paroedura picta (assembly GCF_049243985.1). Taxonomy (NCBI): domain Eukaryota; kingdom Metazoa; phylum Chordata; class Lepidosauria; order Squamata; family Gekkonidae; genus Paroedura; species Paroedura picta. The sequence continues at coordinate 122,171,256 of NC_135373.1, read as the reverse complement.
TTCTCATTAATATTTAAAACACTTTAACAATCTTTCAAAGCATTTAAAATCATAATTAGGGCAGCTGTCCAGTCATACTAGACTGCAACTATCCCCAGATGTTCTCCTTTAGGTATTTCTGATGGGTCATTGTAGTGCGGGGCCCAACAGATGTTATCAGTTCACCGATAGCATTAGATCAATCACCCTGTATTATATGTATTATATCTACAGGCCCTATGGCAACATTTTTTTTCAAACTTTTGACCATGGAGGAACCCCTGGAAGAATTTCTGAGCTTCAAGGAACCCCAGAAGTGATGTCAGCTGGTCATGCCTCCCTGTCATGCCCCTGGAAGTGACATCACCCAGACACTTCCATCAGATGTAACCAGGCCACGTCGCAGGAAGTGATGTTGCCAGGCCTCTCCCTCTTCTACTACACCATCAGAATTGTTGTTTCTAACCTCACCTCATCTCCACCTACTTTTGACTGTCATCTATTAATGTCATTGCATTGCTAGAGTTGCCACATCCAGACCATGGAATCCCTGGGGAGCTGATGCAGAACCTCAGTCTTCCCTGAAACCTCTGCTGGGAATCCGTGCTCTATGATATACAATAGATTCTAGGACATAAGGATGTCCTAGAGTGACAGCATATCCCTAATAGCATTCTTCATTCTCCAAACTCTGGCCTTTCCAAGCACCATTCAAAACTCTCTAGGAATTTCCCAAGCCAGAGCTGGCAATCTCAAAAATTTCTTGGTTTAGCAAAATCCTATGGGATAAGCCTTATAACTCCCTTTCCTGCTCCTGACCTGGGTGGCCCAGAATAGCCCAATCTTGCCAGGTGTCTGAAACTAAGCAAGGTTGGCCTTGGTTAGCACTTGAATGGAAGACCACCAAGGAAGTGCAGGGTGGTTATGCAGGGGCAGGCATTCCTAACATACCTCTATTACTTTCTTGCCTTGAAACAACCCATGAGGGAAGTCACCATAAGTCTGCTGCAGGGTGATGACACTTCCCACCAATCCCACCACTGTGGAACTGATCCAAATATGGGAGAGGTCCTCTGTTGTGTCCATGCAAAAAACCACTATGGCGATCCATTCATGGTCCTTCCCCTGTCACATCTGGCTTGCTCTGTAGAATCCATGAACCACTACAGAACCAAAGACTGGATCCACTAAGGACTCTTCACGTTTTTTAAAAAGTTGGACTCAGGCAGTAGGACCTTGGGAAAAACAGTGTCAGAGCCGTAGCTTTCAGAATTTAAAGGCCCTTGGGATAAGATAGTTACCAGCAATTCCCTTGTAGGAATGTTTCATACTTGTATGGAGACAGATGGGGCAAGCAGCATGTGGTGAGGTGAGAGCCTTTGATCACTGACACGTGCGGTTTTATTTCTGCTATGTTTTTGTGAACTACCACTGAATTCCAGGGGATTGATTGGCTGTTTTGACACAGAATTGTCATTGGCTGTATTTGGTTCTTACATTTACTAACGTAACAGAATTAATGTTTGCTTTTATATTTCCACTGTCATGTAAGGCAGTGGTCCCCAACTCCCGGTCCGGGGACCGGTATCGGTCCGTCGATCACTTGGTACCAGGCAGCGGCTCCTCCTCGTCCTCCTCCCTGGCTGTTGCCTCGGGGGCTGCCCTGACACTCTGCCGCCGGCTCACCTTTGTTGCTCTCCAGTGGCTGCCATGGCTGGGGCTCCCCCTCGGCGTGGCACTGTGCAGCTGCTGCTGGCAGCGCCCCCCAGTGGGCGGCGGGAAGTCAGGGGCGCCGGCGGGAAAGCAAGCAGAGCAGGGGCTCAGGCGGCGGTGACATCCCTCGGCAAAAGGCTACACCCTCCCCCCCGGGCCTCAGTAAAGTTGGCAAGCGTTAACCAGTCCCCGGTGATAAAAAGGTTGGGGACCACTGATGTAAGGAAATCATAGTCTGAGGAAGAGTGCTTGCACTCGAAAACTCCCACCCTGAATAAATCTTTGTTGGCCTTAAAGGTGCTACTGGACTCTGAGTTTATTGAGTAACTCATCTTATTGGTAGGAGAAAAACTGAGTCCGGGGTCACCGTCAAGCCCAACAGAATTGTCTGCAACAGTGGTCCCCAACCTTTTAATCTCTGGGGACCGGTCAATGCTTGACAATTCTACTGAGGCCCGGGGGGGGGGTAGTCTTTTGCCGAGGGACGTCACCGCTGCCTCCTGAGCGCTTGCTCCGCTTGCTTTCCCACCAGCACCCCTGACTTCCCACCGCCCACTGGGGGGCACTGCCAGCAGCAGCTGTGCAGTGCTACGCTGAGGGGGAGCCCCAGCCATGGCGGCCACCAGAGAGCACCAAAGGTGATCTGGTGGCAGGGCAGCCCCGGAGGCAGCTGCCAGGGAGGAGGACGAGGAGGAGCTGCGGCCCGGTACCGACTGATTTACGGACCGCTACCGGTCCCCGGACCGGGGGTTGGGGACCACTGGTCTGCAAGACATCATCTTCCACGTGCATGCCTCCTTTATCAGCTACAGCCCTGCATCTATCCTTTTGTCGGTTTTCCAGTCGGCCACTAGAGGGGGACAGAAAGCTATCCTTTGGAATCTGAGATGTGCAATTCTTTTTGCAAGGATTATGGAATCCCTATCCCCCTTTTCATTTTATATATATATATATATATATATATATATATATATATATATATATATATTAAACAACAGCATGAAAGTCCTGGAGAAAAACAAATCTCGCGAACGCCGCATTAAAAACCCCACGCGAAGTTTCCTCCTCTGTTCTATTAGGGTCTCCTTTGTGTGGCTCCGGTGGCGGGTTGCCTGGGTAACCGTGTCCAGGTCAGCCCTTGATTGGCTGTGTTGTCAGCCTGATTGCGGCGTTTCACGCGGCGCGTCTGAAGAGTGGAACGCCAAAGCGAGTCGACGCGAGCCGGCCTGAAAGCTTTTTAATTTATCAAATAAAAAGAAGGAACGACCTTGATGCCGGGTTTGGAGACAAGCACTGCAGCTGGGTGGATGGGAAGTGGGGAGGGGGGAGAGGATGGCTCGGGAGGAGAAGGGAAGGGAAGGGAGGGCCGTGGAGGAAGCCGAAGGAGCCTGGGTAGAGGTAAAGAAGCCGCTGCTTCCCCCGAGGAAAGGAAAGTTTACTTGGAGGTGAGACATGGCCAAGGATGCTTTGGAATATATTAGCACGGGACTGGAAGGCTTTGAATAAATTTGCACACATTTTTAGTGCGCTCCGAAGAGTTTCCGCTGCAGAGTGGCAGTGTTTGAGATGTATCGATCGTCTCGCATTAAAAAAAAAATGGCTGGAAAGAAAATTGTGAGTGTCAGTGGATGAGAGAGAGGGTTGTGAGTGTCCTGCATAGTGCAGGGGGTTGGACTAGATGACCCAGGAGGTCCCTTCCGTGATTCAGTGATTCTATGAAACCTCCTTCATGCTCAGTTCAAAGTTGGTTTGATGGTGGTGGTGGAAAGGGCGTTCCAGTCACTACGAACTTATGGTGAACCCTGTAAGAGATGGACAGAGGTGGTTTGCCATTGCCTGTCTCTGCATGGGAACCCTGGCTTTCCTTGGTGGTCGTCTCCCATCCAGGTATTGACTGGAGCCCACCCTGCTTGGCATCCGATATCTGATGAGATCAAGCTAGCCCGTGCCATCCAGGTCAGGGCAGTCCCAAAGTGGTATGCGCAACAATGGTCTTCTTGTTTCTTTCCTTGTTCGTTTTGCTTTCATATAATGTATTGCAGTCACGGATATCACTAACCACATGGCAATCATGTTCAGCATGCTGTGCCACAAGCCGGCTCACAAAGTTCATCACACATTTTACCCAGTTCGTGGTTCACAAAGCGAAGTTTGTGGAATGGCAACCGGCCTGAATATTCCACAAACTTTGGTGTTGTTTCTAGCTGTTTGTGGTGGTTTGTGAATGGATACATTTTCAGATAGACTGTCTCCATTCAATTAAATTGTTTCTGAAACTCCTAAGTAACAGAGGGGCGGAATTCTACAGCCTAAAGGTGCCAGCAAGAGCCCTCCAAGGTTGAAACTGCTGGCTGCCAATAACAGATTTCCCATTCTGCTCTATGGGATCCAAATGCTATATACGCCCTCAGCACTGCTCCACACTCTTGCTTCTGCTGGCAGGGAATTTGTTAAAAGCCAATTAGCAGAGCATATTCCCTCCTCTCCCCTGCTGGGGTTTGCTGTTCAGTGGACTCAGAGCTCAGAGCCTTCCCATCTCTCTGCTCAGCCCAAGCTTAGGTACTGGGTGCTTCAGCTGGCGTTCCATATTTTATACCCTCCCACCCTTCCTAATTGTGAACAGCTTTCTGTGCCATGAGGCTGAAAGTGGGTGCAGAAGGATGCTAGACCTGGGGAGAGGGGAAGGCGTCCTCCATCCTCTGTATACCTCAGGCACCAACCCCATCCTGCCAGCCCACTGGAGTCCGCTTCCAGCAAGGCATTACTAGGGATCTCAGAGCCTCCTTTTCTTGTTCTGTTCCTGAGGTTCTCCATGGAGGAAAAAGTGATCAGCAATCTATGGAAAGGAGGACTCTGAGATTGGGGATGGGGAATATCTGCCCCTTCCATACAACTCCCTGTCGTGTCAAGTACATTCCTCTATGGCCCCTCCCAGTCCGACAACAACAGTAGATGACCCTCCCCAACTTCAGTGACCCCTGTGTGGTCGAGTGCCAGCTGTGCTGCAGCCATGTCTGAAAAGGTCTTCTTCTTCTTCTTCTTCTTCTTCTTCTTCTTCTTCTTCTTCTTCTTCTTCTTCTTCAGTAATCTCAGGGCTCTCTCAGCCTCACCCACCCCACAGGGTGTCTGTTGTGGGGAGAGGAAAGGGAAGGCAACTGCAAGCCACTTTGAGACTCCTTCAGGTAGAGAAAAGTGGCATATAAGAAAACACTTCTTCTAACCGTAAGCCAACAGTTCTCCAGTTAATGTACAGCCATTCTAGAGCTCTTAACTGTCTTCCCATTTGCACAAGTAGGTAACATCTCTTTCCAGCTGTTGAGTTGCCAGATGGTGTGCGGAGGGAGAAGCAAAGATGAAAGCTTAAGCAACATCCCGCTAATGTGCATTCTTACTCCAGCTGGAACTCTCGTGTTGTGTGTGTGTGAAAACAGAGGGTGATAAAATCCCGTGTAAAGCTAGACAGCTGAATCCAGCCCTGGCATCCACAGCCAGCCATGGGACCCACACTTCCAGGGGATCCCCTCATGGATCAGGGCTGCAGCCTCTTTCCTCCCTCCGTTTCCCTCTCGAAGGACAATCAGACTGACTCTTCTTTCCACTGCAGGGCACCCCTCTGCCCCAGTTTGGCTGCTCCCCCTGCAATTGTATTCTGCTAGGGCCCCGCACATTCTTAAACCACTACATCCTGGCATAGTGGTTAAGAGCGGTGGTTTCTAATCTGGAGAGCTGGGCTTGCTTCCTTGCTTCCCTGCTCCTCCCTGCGCCTTTACCTAGGAAAGGGAAGGTGACTGTAAGCCGCTTTGAGCCTTCTTTGGGTAGGGAAAAGCGGCATATAAGAACCAATTCTTCTTCTTCTTCTTCAGTAATCTCAGGGCTCTCTCTGCCCCACCTCTCTCACAGGGTGTCTGTTGTGGGGAGAGGAAAGGGAAGGTGACTGTAAGCCGCTTTGAGCCTTCTTTGGGTAGGGAAAAGCGGCATATAAGAACCAATTCTTCTTCTTCTTCTTCAGTAATCTCAGGGCTCTCTCTGCCCCACCTCCCTCACAGGGTGTCTGTTGTGTGGAGAGGAAAGGGAAGGTGACTGTAAGCCGCTTTGAGCCTTCTTTGGGTAGGGAAAAGCGGCATATAAGAACCAATTCTTCTTCTTCTTCTTCTTCTTCTTCTTCTTCTTCTTCTTCTTCTTCTTCTTCTTCTTCTTCTTCTTCTTCTTCTTCTTCTTCTTCTTCTACCACCTCACAGGGCGTCTGTTGTGGGGAGACGAAGGGATGGCGATGGGAAGCCGCTTCAGGTATTCAAAAACGGAGGGTCAAAGCCAAATTTCCTGCTTCTTCGTCTCAGTTTAGGACCACCTAACATTCACTCCGCGGTGCCTAGAGGGCAGTGTTGCAGTAGCTTTTTGCAGGCTGGGCCCTGTGTTTTCCCCCTCTGTCACCCAGCACTTCATAAGATCCCGTTATTACTTTAAATGGAAAGAATCATATGCCCCTTCAAAGCACCGGGCCGGCACATATGAAAATTTGATCAAGTTGGAAAGCCGTAATTCTGCAGGAGATGATATTGTTTGCGATATGAAGCCCTCCCGCCGCTGAATATACCCTCTTCCGTCGCCAATATTGGTAGTCTCCCAAGAAAACTCTGGAGTTTATCATTCCGAGGGTGACCTTATAAAACCAAGAGGCAATGTCCCGGTGGCTTAGTCGTCCTGGGCGACTCCATGGTTCAGATAGGCGACCATGCAGCACGTAGTTCAAAAGATCACAGAGTAAAGATAAGTCCAGAAGTACAAATAAGGTGCTATCCCTGGGCTAACATCTGTGTGGAGGAAATTTAACATCTGGAATAAGGTATTTTTAAATGAATGGATGTTTTAAAGAGCCCACAGCTGATACCCCCCCCCTATTTCCAGTGCTGAGAGGAGACAGGCTGTGCTCAGGAACAGAACCTTGGCTCAGTATGCAGAAGGTCCCAGGTTCAATCCCCTGAATCTTCAGTCAAAAGGTCCAGGCAACAGGTGAGGTGAAAGGTCTGCTGCCAGACTCAGGAGGTAATACTAGCTTTGATGGGTCAATGATCTGATTCAGTATAAGGCAGCTTCATGTGTGTTTCCTGGGTGAAGCAGGGGAATTTAGAATCAAAGAGTAGGAAGGGGCCACACAGGGCCTCTAGTCCCACCCCTTGCTCAGTGCAGGATCAGCCTAGAGCATCCAGGAGAAGGATCTGTCCAGCTGCTGCTTGAAGACCATCAGTGAGCGGGAGCTCCCCACCTCCCGAGGTAGCCCATTCCACTGCTGAACTGGACTCATAAAATCCTAGAGTGGGAAGGGGCCATCGAGGCCATCTAGTCCCACCCCCTGCTCAGTGCAGGATCAGCCTCAAGCATCCAGGAGAAGGATCTGTCCAGCCCCTGCTTGGAGACCGCCAGTGAGGGGGAGCTCCCCACCTCCTGAGGCAGTCCTTAGGCATATCTTTCTAAAGTGCCTTGGAAGTGCATTATCCAAATTTTGCAGAACGGGTAGTTCTATATACACAGGGCATAAACATTTTATAGGGGTAAAGCACACAAGCCTTTCAAATCCCAAATTAAGCTGAGTTTGTTGCTGGCTGCCTTCTAATATTCATTTGTTTGTTTGTTTGTTCGTTCATTCATTCATTCATTTGCTCATGCATTTATATTTGTATTTCTAGCCTGCCCCTCTTGATCCGGTCATCTTGGCGCAGGTTACAATATTTAAACAATACAGCACAAGATAAAAGCATAGCAATCAATACCCATTTTAAAAAGTCAGTAAAAACATTCTCTAGTCCAGCGGTAGTCAACCTGTGGTCCTCCAGATGTTCATGGACTACAATTCCCATGAGCCCCTGCCAGCATTTGCTGGCAGGGGCTCATGGGAATTGTAGTCCACGAACATCTGGAGGACCACAGGTTGACTACCTCTGCTCTAGTCTATACCAGTGAAGTTCAACCAGCCTTTCTCAACCACGGTTTTGTGAAGTCCTGAGGTTTCTCGATGGCCCTGGAAGGGTTCCCCCAAATGTGTTGGAGCTAATTAATTTTAAGTATATTTTAAAAAATCATAGAATCATAGAATCATAGAATCATAGAGTTGGAAGGGGCCATACAGGCCATCTAGTCCAACCCCTTGCTCAACGCAGGATCAGCCCTAAGCTGATGTATTAAACAGTTATCGGGTGATATGACCATCTATGGTCACATCGACCCACCCCCTCCCCAAATGGCCAGTGATGGGCCTAGAAGGGCTGGGAAGGGGAGGGGCCTTAGGTGGGCGTGTCCACAGCTCTGCTTCCCAACCATATTCCATACGATCGTGCCACTTCTGGGTTTCTCAAAGCCTGAAGACTGTGTCAGGGGTTTCTCACTGGTAAAACAAAGTTGAGAAAGACTGAGTTAAACTAACAGCTCATGATCGTCCAGCTGCTATATATGTGGAGCCGGTTATCTGATGAGTCCTACCTTGAGGAGAAGATCCAAGGAAGGGGACGTACTGGCAGGGAAGGGCCAATTGATGTTTAATATTCTGCGGATGCTGGCCTCAGCCCTAAACCTGGTGGAAGAGCTCCGTCTCACAGGTCCTTCCCCCAAAATAATGTGTCTGCTGTTTTCGTTATAAAGTGGCCTGGGAGCCCCTCCCCGAAAACAAAAAACAACAACAAAAAAACCCTTACTGAGGACAAACGCAGTGAAATATGGCTTTAATAAGTGCCCTTGTGTTTTGCAGTTCATCTACAAGGGGATTTGCAAAGACTGATACAATGGAACGTGCAGCAAGATGCAGCCAAGCAAAGGTATCCGGGAATCACCTGCTGAACTGCTATTGTTCCTTCCTGGTGTTTCTAACCTCAAAGCTGGACCTGGAGGTCTCCCAAAATTACGGCTGACCTCCTGGTGACAGAGATGGGTCCCTTCTGGAGAAAAGGCTTGCTCTGGAGCAGAGGTTCTCAACATCGGGGTCGCGACCCTTCGAGGGGTCATTTAGCGCTTTCCCAGGGGTCACTGAGACAGCTCGGCAGCTTGGCGCTGGCCTCCTTCGTGCCGCCTCGGAGCTCATGGAAGCTCATGGAGATCACCGAGGCTGGGCAGATGAGGCCAGCACCATGGTGATTGCCACAGTGAGCAGGAGCAACGGCAGCATGTATGCATGTGCGCATGCCACCCCTATTGTAGGGGTCGCGGCATTAGGGTGGTTGAGAACCACTGCTCTGGAGGGTGGACTCTGTAGCATTTATACCCTGCTGAGGTCCCCTCCTTAAAGCACACCTTCTCAACAATGGACACCTGCCAGGTGACTTCTGCCCTCTCACAATGTCTCAGCCTCGCCGGCCCTCACAGGATTGTTGTTGAGGAGATGAAGTGGGGATGAGAGGAAGTCGGTGAAGAACTGCTTCGATCAAGGAGAAAAGTGGGATATAAATACATAAAAATAAAAGATCTATCTATGTCCAGCATAGGGCAAGTGGTTGGACTAGATGACCCATGAGGTCCCTTCCAACTCTATTGTTCTATGATTCTGTCTTCTAAGTTTCAGAAGAAATTTGTTCTCTGTTTCTTTGAGCTTGCTAGGGGCGTCACGGCTGGCTGTTCTTCTGGGTGAAGAAGAAAAAGAAGAAAAAAGTTGCGAGAATCCAATTGTTGCATAACAAATATGTGAAAAAATCAAACATTAAAATGCTGGAGGGGGATTTGTTTGTTTCTAAGATTTTTCAATTTTTTAACATCAAATTAAAGATCTCGAAGAGATGAAAATGTTGCTTTGAGATTGTCTGAAAAATAACGGTGATATCACAATTCAGCACAGGAGTAGAACCATAGAACCATGGATTCATAGAGTTGGGAGGGGGCCATCCAGGCCATCTAGTCCAACCCCCTGCTCTGTGCAAGACCTGCCTCAAGCATACAGGCAACACAACTGTTAGCTGTTATCCTCCAGCTGTACCTCATGCCTGGCCTCCTACGTGTTTAGAAGAAGAAGAAGAGTTGGTTCTTATATGCCACTTTTCCCTACCCGAAGGAGGCTCAAAGCGGCTTACAGTTGCCTTCCCTTTCCTCTCCCCACAACAGACACCCTGTGAGGGAGGGGAGGCTGAGAGAGCCCTGATATTCTTGCTCAGTCAGAACAGCTTTATCAGTGCCGTGGCGAGCCGAAGATCACCCAGATGGCTGCATGTGGGGGAGTGCAGAATAAAACCTGGCTCGCACTCCTAACCCCTACACCAAACTACAGCTCATGTCTCTCATTTTGTTTGTTTGTTTGTTATGTGCGAAGTCGTGTCCAACCCATCGCGACCCCATGGACAATGATCCTCCAGGCCTTCCTGTCCTCTACCATTCCCAGGAGTCCATTTAAGTTTGCACCTACTGCTTCAGTGACTCCATCCAGCCACCTCATTCTCTGTCGTCCCCTTCTTTTGCCCTCGATCGCTCCCAGCATTAGGCTCTTCTCCAGAGAGTCCTTCCTTCTCATGAGGTGGCCAAAGTATTTGAGTTTCATCTTCAGGATCTGGCCTTCTAAAGAGCAGTCAGGGTTGATCTCCTCTAGGACTGACCGGTTTGTTCGCCTTGCAGTCCAAGGGACTCGCAAGAGTCTTCTCCGGCACCAGAGTTCAAAAGCCTCAATTCTTTGACGCTTGGCCTTCCTTATGGTCCAACTTTAGCCTTGACTAAACGCACTTTTGTTGGCAGGGTGATGTCTCTGCTTTTTAGGATGCTGTCTAGATTTGCCATAGCTTTCCTCCCCAGGAGCAAGCGTCTTTTAATTTCTTTGCTGCAGTCCCCATCTGCAGTGATCTTGGAGCCCAGGAAAATAAAATCTGTCACTACCTCCATTTCTTCCCCATCTATTTGCCAGGAATTGAGAGGGCCGGATGCCATGATCTTTGTTTTCTTGATGTTGAGTTTCAAGCCAACTTTTGCACTCTCCTCCTTCACCCGCATCAACAGGCTCTTTAGTTCCTCTTCACTTTCTGCCATGTCTCTCTATGTACTTTAAATTTTGCCGGTTATTGATTACTTCCATTATGATTTCCGTTGCATTTGTCCATTGCACATCTTAAAGACTTTCCCCACGGCTGCTGCAGTATATGTTTTTACATCAAAAATTGAGTATATGTCCCAAAGTTTTACAGCCTCAAGCTAGAACGTTCTGTTTTCATGCCACCACCGCAGCGAGGTTAATACTGGCTAAGATTTGGAAATCTACAGAGATCCCAGCTGTCTCATCATGGATGGATAAAATGGCTGAACTATCAAGTCTGGCAAAACTTACTATATTGGTCAACAAAAAAACCTCTGGAAGAATATTATGAACAGTGGCCTTTCTATACGGACTACCTTCTTAATTGACTTTCCAAAACAACTTCAGAGTGGAGGAGGAATGGAGGAATCTGTGAACATATGTATCTATTCTTATGTTCTTTTCTGTACTTTCTTAAAATAAAATTTAGATTTTTTAAAAAATATCCACAGGTGTCATGGGGAAGAGGAGAGGATGATGTTATTTTCTGATTCAAATGAGTAGCCGTGTTGGTCTGAAGCAGCACAATAAACTCAGAGTCCAGAAGCACCTTTAAGACCAACAAAGATTTATTTAAGGCGTGAGCTTTCGAGTGCTGAGGAAGAGGGCTTGCACTCAAAGGCTCATGCCTTGAATAAATCTTTGTTGGTCTTAAAGGAATGGGAAGGCGACTGTAAGCCGCTTTGAGCCTCCTTCGGGTAGGGAAAAGCGGTATATAAGAACCAACTCTTCTTCTTCTGCAGTAATGTCAGGGCTCTCTCAGCCTCACCCACCTCACAGGGTGTCTGTTGTGGGGAAAGGAAGGGAAGGTGATTGTAAGCCGCTTTGAGCCTCCTTCGGGTAGAGAAAGGTGGCATATAAGAACCAACTCTTCTTCTTCTGCAGTAATCTCAGGGCTCTCTCAGCCTCACCTCCCTCACAGGGTGTCTGTTGTGGGGAGAGGAAAGGGAAGGCGACTGTAAGCCACTTTGAGACTCCTTCGGGTAGGGAAAAGTGGCATAGAAGAACCAACTCTTCTTCTTCTGCAGTAATCTCAGGGCTCTCTCAGCCTCACCTCCCTCACAGGGTGTCTGTTGTGGGGAGAGGAAAGGGAAGGCGACTGTAAGCCGCTTTGAGCCTCCTTCGGGTAGGGAAAAGTGGCATATAAGAACCAACTCTTCTTCTTCTGCAGTAATCTCAGGGCTCTCTCAGCCTCACCTCCCTCACAGGGTGTCTGTTGTGGGGAGAGGAAAGGGAAGGCGACTGTAAGCCACTTTGAGACTCCTTCGGGTAGGGAAAAGTGGCATAGAAGAACCAACTCTTCTTCTTCTGCAGTAATCTCAGGGCTCTCTCAGCCTCACCTCCCTCACAGGGTGTCTGTTGTGGGGAGAGGAAAGGGAAGGCGACTGTAAGCCGCTTTGAGCCTCCTTCGGGTAGGGAAAAGTGGCATAGAAGAACCAACTCTTCTTCTTCTGCAGTAATCTCAGGGCTCTCTCAGCCTCACCTCCCTCACAGGGTGTCTGTTGTGGGGAGAGGAAAGGGAAGGCGACTGTAAGCCACTTTGAGACTCCTTCGGGTAGGGAAAAGTGGCATATAAGAACCAACTCTTCTTCTTCTGCAGTAATCTCAGGGCTCTCTCAGCCTCACCTCCCTCACAGGGTGTCTGTTGTGGGGAGAGGAAAGGGAAGGCGACTGGAAGCCACTTTGAGACTCCTTCGGGTAGGGAAAAGTGGCATAGAAGAACCAACTCTTCTTCTTCTGCAGTAATCTCAGGGCTCTCTCAGCCTCACCTCCCTCACAGGGTGTCTGTTGTGGGGAGAGGAAAGGGAAGGCGACTGTAAGCCGCTTTGAGCCTCCTTCGGGTAGGGAAAAGTGGCATATAAGAACCAACTCTTCTTCTTCTGCAGTAATCTCAGGGCTCTCTCAGCCTCACCTCCCTCACAGGGTGTCTGTTGTGGGGAGAGGAAAGGGAAGGCGACTGTAAGCCACTTTGAGACTCCTTCGGGTAGGGAAAAGTGGCATATAAGAACCAACTCTTCTTCTTCTGCAGTAATCTCAGGGCTCTCTCAGCCTCACCTCCCTCACAGGGTGTCTGTTGTGGGGAGAGGAAAGGGAAGGCGACTGGAAGCCACTTTGAGACTCCTTCGGGTAGGGAAAAGTGGCATAGAAGAACCAACTCTTCTTCTTCTGCAGTAATCTCAGGGCTCTCTCAGCCTCACCTCCCTCACAGGGTGTCTGTTGTGGGGAGAGGAAAGGGAAGGCGACTGGAAGCCACTTTGAGACTCCTTCGGGTAGGGAAAAGTGGCATAGAAGAACCAACTCTTCTTCTTCTGCAGTAATCTCAGGGCTCTCTCAGCCTCACCTCCCTCACAGGGTGTCTGTTGTGGGGAGAGGAAAGGGAAGGCGACTGGAAGCCACTTTGAGACTCCTTCGGGTAGGGAAAAGTGGCATAGAAGAACCAACTCTTCTTCTTCTGCAGTAATCTCAGGGCTCTCTCAGCCTCACCTCCCTCACAGGGTGTCTGTTGTGGGGAGAGGAAAGGGAAGGCGACTGGAAGCCACTTTGAGACTCCTTCGGGTAGAGAAAAGTGGCATAGAAGAACCAAATCTTCTTCTTCTTCAGTAATCTCAGGGCTCTCTCAGCCTCACCCACCCCACAGGGTGTCTGTTGTGGGGAGAGGAATGGGAAGGCGATTGTAAGCCGCTTGGAGACTCCTTCGGGTAGGGAAAAGCGGCATATAAGAACCAACTCTTCTTATTATTATTATTCTAAAGGTGCTTTTGGACTCTGATTTTATTGTTATTTTCTGACTCAAACTCTTTCCAGCAGATTTGTTCCTCTCTTGCTGTTTAATCTGTAAAAATGGGTAAAACCAGGCAAATCACATATCGGTCTTTTTTTTGGGGGGGGGGGGGTTGAGGGAGAAGAAGGAATCCCCCGCAAGGAGTCATACGCTTGGAATGGATTGGGTCCACCCTCAGAAAATCAGTCCCTTTGCTGAGGCCTCTGAGGAGATTGTCACCCTTTCTCCACATCTTCCCCCAGCTATCGATACACCATTTGTGTGTGTGTGCGCGAGGATTAGAAAGGCCTTTAAACCCGCCTCGCAAGGCCGTTGTGTTCTTCTTACGTCCTCCGTTCCTTGACGTTGGTTTCGTTTTCGGCAAGTAAAACCAGAATCAATTCCCAAGTATTGAACACCCCCCACCCCCCCGGTGCTTTTGAATGGAAGCAGCACTTTCCTTTGTGTTTTGTGTGTGTGTGTGTGAGGGGGGAACAACAACCAACCCTCCTCTCTCAAGAAAAAGAACTTTCTTCTCTGTTACGACACCAACAGCGTCCGTGATGCTGAGGCAAAGGAGGCCTGCATTGTCAAATAAAAAAAAAAGAAAAGAAAAGAAGAAAAAGAAAACCCGCTAAATTGTTTCCTAAGTAGCTGCGAAGATCTCATTGTTGCATTTCTTTGCCGCACTTACGGCCGAGCAAGTTGTCTGCTCGCCGACTCACTCGGTTCCTTTGCGCCCCGAACGGTCCTCGCCATGGCAACGCACTGCACAATGTCATAAACATTGCTGCAGTCAGAGGAGTGAAATGCCGTAGGAACCCACACACACAAACACACACACACGCACACACACACAAATACAAAGGTCTCTAATAGCCAATAATGACTCCCCAATCTCCCTCCACAAAGAAAGAGGCATTTTATGAAAGCCAGGGACAGGAATTACAGGCCAGGGCGTAAAACAATGCGGGGAGCCAAGTGTGTTTAATGCAATAAATCAAGCTCTTAACCGCTCAGGTAAATGTTAATAAGGCCTGGGGATTTTCGAAACAGCAGTTGCTTCTGCACTTTGGCGGGCGGGGAGGGGGGGTCTTTATAAGGTTTGGCTGGGAGGAAAGAGTCGGGCAATATCAGCCTCATGTCAAAGGGAAGGAATTGAGGGAGGGGGGACGCAAAATGGTCCTCGGCTTTGGGTCTCCTGGGTAAGAAGGTCGGAGTATGAAAGGGAGGGGAGTAGGACCCTACCCCCATGTACCCACCCACAACAGCTTTTAGCCCTGGTTTCCTGTTGAGCAGGAGGGAAAGCAGTTCAATCCCCGGCATCTCCAATCATAGGCCGAGGCAGGAGATGACGGGGAAGACCCCTGCCTGAGGCCCTGCAGAGCTGCTGCTGGTCTGGGTAGACAATACTGACTTTGATGGACCCAGGGTCTGAGTCAGTAGAAGACAGTTTTGTATGTTAACTTAGGATCACATATTCAGCAGCACGGAAAAGCCGGTCTTCGAGGAATGGTCAAGCAGCAGCTGGACAGATCCTTATCTGCCTCAGGAGGTGGGGAGCTCCCCCTCACTGGTGGTCTTCAGGCAGCGGCTGGGCAGATCCTTCTCCTGGGTGCTTGAGGCTGATCCTGCACTGAGCAGGGGGTGGGACTAGATGGCCTGCATGTCCCCTTCCCACTCTAGGATTCTAGGAGTCTAGTTCAGCAGTGGAATGGGCTGCCTGAGGAGGTGGGGAGCTCCCCCTCACTGGGGGTCTTCAAGCAGCGGCTGGACAGATCCTTCTCCTGGATGCTTGAGGCTGATCCTGCACTGAGCAGGGGCTGGACTAGAAGGCCTTTGTGGCCCCTTCCCACTCTAGGATTCTAGGAGTCTAGTTCAGCCGTGGAATGGGCTGCCTAAGGAGGTGGGGAGCTCCCCCTCACTGGCCGTCTTCAAGCAGCAGCTAGACAGATTCTTCTCCTGTATGCTTGAGGCTGATCCTGCACTGAGCAGGGGGTTGGACTAGATGGCCTGTGTGCCCCCTTCCCACTCTAGAATTCTAGGATAATCTTGTGTCACTTCCCTGCTGTCTCTCCATAGGTCTAGGGAACCCAGCCCAGAGCCTGAATCACAATCCTCTTCAACCCTCCAGCACTTTGTTCCTTTTGACCCACACCCTGTGGCAGAAGCCCTGGCAGCAGCTGGCTCTCCACCCTTGTCTGCTGAGCCTAAAGAACAATGTTGTAAGAAGCAGCACTTTGACTGACAGGAAAGGCACAGAAGCAGGAGGTTGGCTGCCCAGGGAAGAACTGGCCTCTGAGATTCTTTGCAGAAGCCAGACTGAAGGCTGAGGCAGCCATTCATGATTAGTTGTGTGTTGGGCTTAAAAAAGAGGTGGGAGGCAGAAATCCTATGTGCTGGCAGCCCCTTTCTTGCCAGGCCTGCATCTCCAGACCTTGATTTGGGACTTTGTGGCCCCTGCTTACCTGACTGGTTGTTGTCTTCTCCTAGTAAAACATGCAAGCCATAATTGGGAGTTGTCCAGTCCTTAAATTCTGGCTCACCCCAGCTGCTCCCATTGGGCATTTTGGTGGAAATTCTGGGGGATTCTGAAGAGCTCCATTTTGCATGTCCCGTCGAACGCCTCCGGGAGCTCATTCCCCCAAGTTGGGGTCAGGACAGATCAGGACACAACATCCCACTCAGGAGGGAGGGACCATTCAGATGGTGTCATTTAGTTGCTTACTGGCCCCAACCAAAAGCCTGGAAGAAGAGCTCTGTTTTGCAGGCCCTTCAGAACTGGAAAAGTTCCTGTAGGGCCCTTAGCTCTTCCGGGAGCTAATTCGACCAGGTGGGGCCCAGGACCAAAAAGGCCCTGCTGTGGTTGAGACCAGACATACTTCTCTAAGGCTGGGGATCACCAGCTGGCTTGTATTGGCTGATCAAAGTGCTCTTTGGGAGGTATAGTCTATTCCCAGAATCATAGAATCATAGAATCATAGAGTTGGAAGGGGCCATACAGGCCATCTAGTCCAACCCCCTGCTCAACTCAGGATCAGCCCAAAGCATCCTGAAGCATCCAAGAAAAGTGTGTATCCAACCTTTGCTTGAAGACTGCCAGTGAGGGGGGGCTCACCACCTCCTTAGGCAGCCTATTCCACTGCTGAACTACTCTGACTGTGAAATTTTTTTTCCTGATATCTAGCCTATATTGTTGTCCTAACCTGCTTTATGCCAATAAAAGTATTGTGTGTGGGGAAGGTTTAGTCAGTTATGCAGTCCCTCAGGCTTTGTTATCTTAACAGTTTGATGGATGTTTTAATGGTAAAGCATACCAGGGATGTTTTAATTTGATTTTTTTTATGAACCACCCAGAGCTCATCTGTTGGGATGACTGTATATAAATCCAAGAAAGAAAGAAATCCCCTCCTTTGGGATTTGTAAAGGGATCCCAGCTATGTCCTTAAATGCCGGCCCCAGAGCCTGCTCGTAGGTTATCAAAAGCCCTTGGTCTGTCAAGGTCAGGAACATCTCCCCTCACCCACAATGGATCTCCACTCATGGCATTCCGCCTTGCCTACCCCCTTTTCTGGCTACTTGCCAATTCCAGTGGGGCTGCAAAAAAGGGTTGCTCTCTGGGTGACACACTGCCACCCCATGGTGTTAGGAAAGGAGAACTTGTTGGGAGTATGAGGACTTCAGCTGCCAGTTCAAATTCTAAGGCCTCATCTCTGTGTCTCCCCCAGCCCAGCATGTGAGTAGCGTGGGGACAATTTACTGCAGGGTACACCCCTCCTTCTCCAGAGGAGTAGCTGCTTGCCAAGCTCCCTCCCCTCACCCTAGGTCACCTGTTTGCACTGGGTTAGTGTTAGATGGGAAAGATTGATGTGGTCAGAGAACCACGGCCAGCTTCAGCAGTGAAATTAGCTGCCTAAAGAGATAGTCGGTGGGAGCCCACCTTACACAAAAGAATCCCCAGGATGTGTGCTTGGAATTTTCCATCGCAACCTCACCTGTGACCACTTGATGTCACTAGTGAGCACACAGGTACAGCTCAGCTGCTTAAAGAGCTTAACAACAGCCTTTCAAGGCTGGCTTCACCAAATCTCCTGCTGGTTGCAGTTCCAACACTTTGGAAGCTGGATGTTCCTTGTCTCCTAAACCTCCTCCTTCTCCTCTACCTCCAGCCCCCGAAATCTCCAATTACATCCCAAACTGGAGCTGGGAACCTTGCCAACATAACCTTTGAATGTGGCAAGAGTAGACCCTCCTGTTCCTTTTCACCAGTGAAACGCATTCTGGATCCAGCCCAACAGGTCTCCAAGAAGATATCTCAGCAGAAGCTCATCAGAAGAGAAAATTTTGTGTGCAGATTCATGCAGGAAGCTTCCATCTAGACCCTGGGAGCCATTTTAAAACTCAGGTTTCCCCAGCATCTGAAGCCAAACACACCCTGCTCCCGGTTTCCGATATTTCCCCCCCCTCCTGGTAAAAATTCATTTCATTTCTCCTTTTTAATATGATTTTCCTGGAGACCCGGGTAGGTTTGCCACTGGTGCGACTCATAAACAGGAAGCTAATGATTTTCTTCGGCGTATAATATGTGGATAATTAAGTTAATGTTTTTCCAGCAACTGAAGTGTTCTAAACTGCCTTCAGACAATATACATCTCCTCCATCCCCCCACCCCCCACCCCACCCCACTCGATCCACGTACTTAATTTCAGTGGCGCGGCACAAGTGCAGAGAGAAATACGACAGTGGGCATAATTGCGGCGCCATGTTCATCATTAGATTCCAGAAGCCATTCCTCTCAATCCTCGGCTTGGTAATTTCCTTCATAGTTGGGCAATTTAGGCACTTTTCTCCTGCTCCCCATGGTATTAAATGTCTGCTTTAAGGATGAGGGATGGGCTTTTTTTGGCTTCCTTTGCTTGTTAAAGGAGAAGTTCTCGCTGCGCATTCCTTGGCGTGCTGGGGGCACTAGCTAGGGAAGGCAAGCAGTTGGTGCCTCCTCCTCGTCTTCACCCAGAAGGATTTTCCAGGAGCACCTATATATTTCTGGTTAGGAGGATGAGGAGGAGGAGGAGGAGAAGGAAATGAAGTTGATTATTTATTGTATTGAGGTTGATTTATTTATTGTATTGAATTAAACACAGAAAGCATATCATCATACCACATAAAATGTGAAGGGTGCTTCCAAAAACATGCCGGCTCTCCGATTGACCCTCAGGGTCCTCCCCCTGAGAGTCACTCAGAGGCCACCAGGAAGCACCAGGTGGGGACTCTGATAGGGCCTCACTGAGAGACACCGCTACACCAACAGGGGATTGGATAAACCTGTGGAGCAGAGATCCGTCAAAGGCTGTTGGCCACAAGGTCTAGATGGAACATTCTGTCTGGGATCAGTGATGCCCTTGATTCTTGGTACTTGGAGGGCAACAGTGGGAGGGCTTCCGGAATTATAGCCCTACTGGTGGACCTCCTGATAACAACTGGGTTGTTGTGTGACCCAGAGTGTGTTGGACTGGATGGGCCATTGGCCTGATCCAGCAGGTTTCTCTTTGGTCTTCTGTTTTACATTCTAAGGGTCAAAGGAGAGAAGACTCTACTGCAGGGGTAGTCAAACTGCGGCCCTCCAGATGTCCATGGACTACAATTCCCAGAAGCCCCTGCCAGCATTCACTGGCAGGGGCTTCTGGGAATTGTGGTCCATGGACATCTGGAGGGCCGCAGTTTGACTACCCCTGCTCTACTGTATCCTTAACTAGACGTGTACCTTCAGCTCCATGGAAGTTCTAGGCTCAGTCTCCAGCATCTCAAAGGACCAGGTAGGAAACAGCATCCAAGCCTCCATTAATGACCCTGGACAGCTACTACTAGTCTGAAGAAGAAGAAGAAGAAGAAGACTTGGCTCTTATATGCCACTTTTCCCTACCCAAAGGAGGCTCAAAGCGGCTTACAGTCCTTTCCATTCCTCTGGGCAATACTTGATGGGCCAATGGCCTAATTCAGAAAGAGTTCCATTCAGGGGCGGGGCCATGGCTCAGTGGCAGAGCCTCTGCTTTTCTTGCAGAAGGGCCTGGGTTGGGTTGCTGCAATTTTTGGATTTATATCATTCTCCCACGTCCGGTTGGAGTGACGGTGGACAGTGGAGAGATTCCCTGCCCCCACTGGAGCCTTAGTCACCTTACATCTGTTCGAAAACCAAATAGTTGTCCCAGCCTCCCCCAAATTCTCCCACTGCCAACCCTACGGTTAACCATTCTGCTCCAAACAAAAGGGCTCACAGCGCCGAGACCGAAAAGCCAAAACGAGGGAGACATCTTCGTTCGTCTCCGATTCATTTCCTATTTCCCAAATTGGCGACACGTCTCCGGCTCGCCTCCGTTCCGCACTAACAAGCCGCCCGCGAACGTCGGAGCGACGGCCGGAAATCTTCGCCGTCGCCCTTTATGGCGCATAAAAATAGGGGTCGACATCTTGCAGGCATCGATAGCGTTTGGAGAATATTTGGTTCTATTTGTTGTTTTATGGGATAATGCTGCCGGTTTGACATTCCCGGGACGCGGAGGGCTCGGGAACTGACAGCAAATAAAACACTCACTTGTCGTTCAGCCGGGGACAGGACTCTCCCTGTTGGTGAATAAAACATTTCTTTTTACGGTTCGGATGCTATTGAAAACATAGGAGAGAGGGGCACAGAGGACAGGGCTGCCAAATATGAAATGTATCCCCTCGATGAAAGGGAAAGCGCTCCGACTTTGTGTTGGTGTCTGTTTGAAAGACATGGCACCTGCATGTCAAACATTCTCCTCAAGAAGTGAAGCCTTCTGCCTCACAAAAGAATGGCAAATCTAGGACAAAGTAGGACTCTGTGTAATATTATTATGAAGCATAATATTTTGCCACGGCACAGGATTCCTAAGAGGGGAGGAAAGAAGACTAATGGGGTCCTTCCAGGGGGTACGCAAAGCCGAAATCCAGAGCTGAAAATAAACATGAAAATCACCGTTTCAGATCCTTAAGCCGATCTCTCCAAAGAAGATCAGGAATTTGGGATACGTAGTGACGCAGAGTGGTAAGGCAGCAGACATGCAGTCTGAAAGCTCTGCCCATGAGGCTGGGAGTTCGATCCCAGCAGCCGGCTCAAGGTCGACTCAGCCTTCCATCCCTCCGAGGTCGGTAAAATGAGCTTGCTGGGGGGTAAACGGTAATGACTGGGGAAGGCACTGGCAAACCACCCCGTATTGAGTCTGCCATGAAAACGCTGGAGGGCGTCACCCCAAGGGTCAGACATGACCCGGTGCTTGCACAGGGGATACCTTTACCTTTTTAGTGAAATAGCAGATTTTGACAGGCCTCCCCCTCTACATCGCCCCTCCCCTCTTCATCATAACACTCTCAATTGCTCCCAGGTCAGCTGGATATATCTTCACTTGGAAGCCTGTTAGTTTTTCTTTAGTTTGCTGGACGTTACTATTTTAATGGTAATTGATTTTAATAGTTTTATTGGCATTTGTATCGCATTGTATTTTCAAAAGTGTTGTTAGCTGCCCTGAGATGCAAATGAGGGGCAGGGATATAAATTCAAAAATCAATAATCAATCAATCGATACATGCAACTAACCTCCCTACCACCACCAAATCAGCAACAGTTTCAAGTTCAGAGGCTTGAGCTGTAATGCATATTCAAGGGTGGAGCATGTCAACTAACTACCGGATGGACATTTTATGGACTTGGGCAGATTTTATGAACTGATTATATGAACCTTGTCAGATGGTGAGTGGGTGGGCACAGGACGGGATGTGCCAGGGTTTGTCTCTTGTGACCCATCCTAGCATACCTGGGAATTGCTAATTGCCACTGTGGGGTGGTAAGTGAATTTCCTCCAGGCCAGGCAGGATTCTGGAGATTTTGAGTGGGGGGATCACTTGGTCACCAAACTGGGGTCACTGTGGGTGGGAAGATTGTTGTGAGTTCCTGTATTGTGCAGGGGGTTGGACTAGATGGCCCTGGAGGTCCCTTCCAACTCTATGATTCTAGGATTCTGTGTTTCCAAGCCATATTCTGCATGATTGCACTACTTCTGGGGTTTCTCGAAGCCTGAAGAATGTATCGGGTTTCTCAACTGTAGAAAACCTCCAGAAAGGCTGATCTACCATGTTGAAAGCTACCGTGAGATCTACCAATGCAAGCACTGCCAACCTGCCTTGGTGTAGCTGCCTCCTGCGGTCATCTGTAAGAGCAACCAGAGCCATTTCCACCCCAAGGAGCAGTCAGGGCTGATCTCCTCCAGGACTGACCAGTTTGTTCACCTTGCCATCCAAGGGACTCGCAAGAGTCTTCTCCAGCACCAGAGTTCAAAAGCCTCAATTCTTTGATGCTCGGCCTTCCTTATGGTCCAAATTTCGCAGCCATACATTGCAACTGGGAAGACCATAGCCTTGACTAGACACACTTTTGTTGGCAGGGTGATGTCTCTGCTTTTTAGGATGCTGTCTAGATTTGCCATAGCTTTCCTCCCCAGGAGCAAGCGTCTTTTAATTTCTTTGCTGCAGTCCCCATCTTGGAGCCCAGGGAAATAAAATCTCTGAAGACCAGTGTCACTATCTCCATTTCTTCCCCATCTATCTGCCAGGAATTGAGAGGTCCGGATGCCATGATCTTCGTTTTCTTGATGTTGAGTTTCAAGCCAACTTTTGCACTCTCCTCCTTCACCCGCATCAACAGGCTCTTCAGTTCCTCTTTGTTTTCTGGTTTATTTTCAGGCTTATTGGATCCAAATTTTCAGGAATACTATTATTTTGTTTTTATAACTCGCCCTTCCCGTAACGGCTCAGGGTGAGCAACAACAGGTTTTGCAACGATAAATATAAATTTATATTAAAATATTCATGCAAACTTTCTTCAATATAATTTTAAAAAATTTAAGTTGCTTTCCTTAAGATCACTTTCTGAGGGTACTGGATCTCCCTCCCCCTTTGGTAAATGGGTTTTCCAGTAGGGAGGCAGGCGTCTGTTGACCTTACTCTATGACTTGGTGGACCAGATCTGTCTTCCAGGCCCCTCTAGAACTATTTAAGGTCCTGGAGGTCTCTGTTCTCATCAGCCTTGTAGAGCATCTGCTTTGCTTATAGAAGGCCCCAGTTTCAATCCCCAGTAGAATGTAGAATGTAGAACATTCTCAATTCAGACCCTGGAATCTCCACTTAAAAGGGTTCAGGTAGTTAGTGACTCTGTCTGAGTCCTTGGAGAACTGTTTCCAGGTATGGTAGATCATACTGACCTCAATTGGAGAAATGATTTGACAGCCTGAATCAGGGTTATTCTGATCCCTGTGGGGCTCTGTTGAATGTGCCCTTTGCAGTCAACTATTCTAGAAGCAACCAGAGCACTCACCTGTCCAAGAAAGGTTAAAGGTAAAGGTATCCCCTGTGCAAGCACCGAGTCATGTCTGACCCTTGGGGTGATGGCCTCCAGCATTTTCATGGCAGACTCAATACGGGGTGGTTTGCCAGTGCCTTCCCCAGTCATTACCGTTTACCCCCAGCAAGCAAGCTGGGTCCTCATTTTACCGACCTCGGAAGGATGGAAAGCTGAGTCAACCTTGAGCCGGCTGCTGGGATCGAACTCCCAACCTCATGGACATTGCTTCAGGCAGCATTTCTGCTGCTTACCACCCTGTGCCACAAGAGGCTCCAAGAAAGGTTACCACGGGCTAACCTTTTGAAGGTAGTAAAAGGCCCTCTTGTCTTGGCCGTCCTTGCCACCTGGTTATTCAGCAGCTGGCCTGGATCCAAGTGCACCCCCAGATTATGGACTTGTTCTTTCAAGGGTGCAGCACCGAAAAGGTGTGACCTTTAATTCTAGCACAAACCTTCTGCCCATCAGTAGCTTTTCCGACTTGTCCGTGGTAAATTTCAGTTGATTCACTTGCATCTATTCCAGAACTGCCTTGTCAAGATCATTTGTAGCTATGCAATTGTATTCTAACAATACGCTGAAGATACCCAGCTCTACATTTCATTAATAAAGCCTCCCTAATAAAGCTGACATCTCAGTCTTGAACTAATGTGGCTGGGGGGAGAACAGACTAATGCTCATTCCAGACAAGATGGACGTTATACTGATCAATTCTAGAAGTCAAGTTTTGAGATGATGAGTAGCAATTGCCAACTTCCAGGTGGATACTTTAGGCTGATCCTGCACTGAGCAAGGGGTTGGACCAGATGGCCTGTGTGGCCCCTTCTATGATTCTATCTCCTGAAGCTGAAAAGCCAAGCATGAAAGACAAGATTCTGAAGACCAGTGATAACAGCAAATGTCAACGTAGCAAGATTAAGGATGAAACAGTTGACCACATGGTCAGTGACTACAGTCAGATTGCTCAAAGTGACTATAAACACTGGGAACTTCACAAGAAGTATGACTTAGCAACAGACAGAAATCCTGGACCATAACACCCCTGGCATCGTAGTGGCAGGAAAAATGAGAAATGGGGTTTGGAACATTGGCATTGCTATCCCAGGGGGTTACCAGAGAAGACTGTAAATACTAAGACCCTAAAATAGAGCTAGAGTGCCTCTGGGAGAAGTAAGTTACAATTATTCCATTTGTTATTGGAACCCTTGAAGCAGTGCCTAGATGTCTCAAAAATCACCTGGACCTCCCGGGCTCCTGGAAATTGAACAAATAACCCCAGCTCGGCTCCAGAAGACAGTGTTGCCTGAAAGAGCAAGAATGTCCGCAGAGATACATCTTCAGCTCCAAAGTACTGGGCTAAATCTTGAATTGCAGAACACCATTGAGCAGTCAAATATATGACCGTGACTTCATAACAAGAAGAAGAAGAAGAAGAAGAAGAAGAAGAAGAAGACGAAGACGAAGACGAAGACGAGACGAAGACTAAGGAGAAGGAGAAGGAGAAGGAGAAGGAGAAGGAGAAGGAGAAGGAGAAGGAGAAGGAGAAGGAGAAGGAGAAGGAGAAGGAGAAGGAGAAGGAGAAGGAGAAGGAGAAGGAGAAGGAGAAGGAGAAGGAGAAGAAGTTATTGTCCCTCACCCTCACCCCTTGCTGTAGATCAGGGTGGAGGTGTAAATAGAACAACCTTGTTTCTCTCCATTGGCTTTCCCCCATGTGGGCTCATGTGAGGTCTTTGCGGTTTATTTGGCTTTTTCAGCAATGTCCAGTCTGGGACGACATCTAATGGCATCGTAACAGGTACACCGCACAGCATTACCTCCCTCTGCCTCGCTAATTTGGCGCAGATGTCAAGCCCATCTCTATTCCCCTTCGATACACTGGGCTACATGATCGCCTCTTGTCAGTCGGAGACACCGTTGTGTTGAGAGGAGCCGGGATCTGAGCTGAGGCCTGCTGGAGAGCCCCAAGGCAGGCTCAAATTGAGCAGCAGACTTGTTAAGTGGCATTTGCTGGAAGAAGCTCCAGGAGTGTTCTCAGGGCTATAAAGTCTGCCTCTGGGCTTCTGTTTAATGAGGCACCACCGCGGAGGAATCAGGGTCCTCCAAATGGCCTCGGTTTGTTAACTTTTTTGCGGGCGGCGTGACACGTTGACCGATTTTTTTCCCCCCTCCCTTCCCGGAGACATTTTTGACAGCAGGTAAACCGAGTGACGGACAGGGACGGAATTAGCTGAGGGGAAAGGGATTTGTGTTTGTTAGGCGTCTCCGGTTGGCGTCTCTGGACATGCTGGCTAAGTGAACAGATGAGAACGAGAGGCAATTCGATAAGGAGAAGTGCAGAGTTCTAGACGATCTTGGGCACACAAATGAGGAGTGTGCATCCTGTAGGGGAGAGATATTTCTGGGTAGCCGGGTGTGTGGACAAGGTCTTGGGGGTACTTGTGGACTGTCAGCTAAATAGGAGCAGACAGTGTACTGCGGTGCTAAAGAAGGCAAATGCAGTCTTGGGTTGTGTCAACAGATTCATTCATTCATTCATTCATTCATTCATTCATTCATTCATTCATTCATTCATTCATTCATATACTGCCGCTCTCACAGACTCATGGTGGTTTACAATAAAATGGTAAAACCACAGAACCCTTAAAATCCCCCTCACATTAAAACACATTAAAGATGGCCATTGGTTGGAGTTAGCCCCCCATCTCCCCACCACCACCCCCGTCCAGCTAGCACTCCGGAGCTCTTTCCATAGGAGTGGGGGACCTGATCTCACCAGCTCTAAGGGATCCCTGGATAGTAATTCCAGGACCTCAACCTGGCCTCAGCCATACGTCTGGCGGAAGAGCTCCGTCTTATAGGCCCTGTGGAAAGCTGATAACCCTGGCAGGGCCCTTAGCTCTTCCGGGAGCTCATTCCACCAGGTTGGGGCCAGGATCCCCAGAAAAGCCCTGGACCTGGTCGAGGTCAAGTGAGTGTCCCAGGGGCCTGGGACCACCAGCAGATTCATACCTGCAGAGCAGAGTGCCCTACAGAGGGGGCATGACATCGAAATCAAAAGGAGTCATAGTCCCACTGTATACCGCCTTGTTCAGACCACACCTGTATGCAGTTCCGGAGGTCTCAATTAAAAAAGGACATGGACAAAAAGGAGAGGGTGCAGAGGAGAGTGATGAAGATGACCAAGCCCTGTGAGGAAAGGCTGAGGGACTTGGGAATGTTCAGCCTGGAGAAGAGGAGGTGGAGAGGGGACACTAATGCTGTCTTTAAGTATGTGGAAAGTTGGAGGAGATCAGGGAAAAGTTTCTTTCGGCATTAAACACACAGTAATGGGTTCAAAGTATATGTAGAATGATAGCAACCCTCCAAAAATGTCACTATCTGAGTAGTTCAGCAGTGGAATTGGCTGCCTAAGGAGGTGGTGAGCTCCCCCACACTGGTAGTCTTCAAGCAGCAGATGGATAGATCCTTCTCCTGGATGTTGTAGGCTGATCCTGCACTGAGCAGGGGGTGAGACTAGATGGCCTGGATGGCCCCTTCCCACTCTAGGATTCCATGAGTCTAGTTCAGCAGTGGAATGGGCTGCCTAAGGAGGTGGGGAGCTCCCCCTCATTGGTGGTCTTCATGTAGCATCTGGACACATACTTATCCTGGATGATTTAGGCTGATCCTGCATTGAGCAGGGGGTTGGATTGCCTGGATGGCCCCTTCCAACTCTATGATTCTATGTGATGACCCATAATTCCTCAGGATCCCCAAATCCCTCCGTGGGACTGGCATCAGTGGCGAAGAGGAACTGCTCGGAGGAGAAAACAGGGAAAGCGCGCAGGAATAAATCTGAGCCTCGCTTGTCTTTTTGTTGACAAATGAATTGATCGCTAATCGGGAACGCCGAATTGCATGGGCTCGCTCCATTTCTGACACCTTCCAAACCAACAGACTTGAATTCCGAGCTCAGAAGAGCTCGGCCCTGGACATCGCACGGACGGCCGAATGGTCATTATTAGAGCGAGGAAAACCGATCCCTAATAACCGCGTTATCTGCCATCAACTCTTCAGAAGCCAAAAAAAAGAAAGAAAGAAAGAAATGGATTCATTTGCTCAAAGGCGGCCGGGGTCAAAGAGAGAGATGCGGGAGCCGCCATAAAGCAGATTGATGCCATGAATGAACTTGCACACAGCTGGAGGGAGAGGCGGTGGTGGAACTAAATGGGGAATTTCTAATCTGGAGACTTTAATGAGAGAAAACGCCGACCGGGATGCGGGGCCCGCGTGCGGGAAAGGAGAACGAGGACGTGACCGGTGTGAGAGTGGGTGGGCACGGGGTGAGGAGCACGGGCAACGGAGAAATAAGAGCACATGGAGGCACTCTTGCGCTGTCAAGGGGACCACGAACCTTGGTGGGTCTCAACGTTTTGTGAATCCTTTTCTAAAAGAAATGGGTGCCAGAGACCAATGGCACTGCCAAAGACACTTGAAACAGAGGGAAAGCAGATCTGATT
Source organism: Paroedura picta (assembly GCF_049243985.1). Taxonomy (NCBI): domain Eukaryota; kingdom Metazoa; phylum Chordata; class Lepidosauria; order Squamata; family Gekkonidae; genus Paroedura; species Paroedura picta. The sequence continues at coordinate 122,143,864 of NC_135373.1, read as the reverse complement.
TTTGGGTCCCGGTTTTCAGAACCCAAAGGAGTCCCAAAGGAGCATACAAACACCTCTCCCTTCCTCTCGCCCCAAGAAGAAGAGTTGGATCTTATATGCTGCTTTTCTCTACCCGAAGGAGTCTCAAAGTGGCTTACAGTCGCCTTCCCTTTCGTCTCCCCACAACAGGCACCCTGTGAGGGAGGGGGAGGTTCAGAGAGCCCTGATATTATGGAAGAAGAAGAGCTGGTTCTTATATGCTGCTTTTCTCTACCCGAAGGAGTCTCAAAGTGGCTTACAGTCACCTTCTTTTTCCTCTCCCCACAACAGACACCCTGTGAGGGAGGGGAGGCTGAGAAAGCCTTGATACTACTGCTTGGTCAGACAGCTCTATCAGTGCTGTGGCGAGCCCAAGGTCACCCTGTTTGGTTTTATGCGGGGGAGTGTGGAATCATACCCGGCTCGCAAGATTAAAGCAAAGGTTGGATACACCCTTTTCTTGGATGCTTTAGGATGCTTAGGGCTGATCCTGCGTTGAGCAGGGGGTTGGACTAGATGGCCTGTGTGCTCCTTCCAACTCTATGATTCTATGATTCTATGATTAGAAATCCGCACTCCTAACCACGACACCAAGCTGGCTCTGAGACAGGTGGTGCTCTCAAGGACCTGTGCTGAGGTTGTGTTGTTATAGACACTCTGGGAATTTCCAAAGTCTCTATGGTCAAACAATATGATAAAAAACATGGTGATTTGAGAAATTCCTACATGGTGATTTGAGAAATTCCTACTCCAGCATCACTTCTAGATATTTAACTGGTAGTGACATTCAGTAAAAAAAAAGAAAAAAAAAAAGGAAGTGACATAGGTAGCTCTAGCACCAGAACTCTATTACAAAATTATAGAGTTTCTGGTGACTCCTAGAGCTATGTCACTTTCTTTTTTACTGGCTGTGAGATGACTCCACAGCCGATTTGGTGTTTTTATTATTATTATAGTTTTTACACTAGAAGGTTGTTTTTTTTACCCTAGGTTTTATTATATGGCAGACTTTCTCAACGAGGGTTTCTGAAACCCTGGGGTTCCTTGATGGCCCTTTTAAAAATGTGTTAAACATTTATTGGGCGCTATGATCTGATATGGTCATGTCAATCCACTACCTTCCTCCCAAAATGGCCAATGATGGGCCTACAGGGAGTGGGAAGAGGAGGGGCCCTAGGCGGGCGTGTCCACAGCTCTGCTTCCCAACCATATTCTGCATGGTCATGCCACTTCTGGGGTTTCTCAAAGCTTGAGGAATATTTCAGGGTTTTTTCAATGGTTAAAAAAAAGGTTGAGAAAGGTTGGCATAGAGTTTGGGGCAATTTCCAGAACTACCGAACCCACTTCCAGCTTGGTGTAGTGGTTAGCAGTGCAGACTTCTAATCTGGCGAGCCCGGTTTGATTCCCCGCTCCTCCTCCACATGCAGCCAACTGGTTGATCTTGGGCTCCCCACAGCATTGATAAAGCTGTTCTGACCAAGAAGGAATATAAGGGCTCTCTCAGCCTCACCTCCCTCGCAGGATGTCTGTTGTGGGGAGAGGAAAGGGAAGGTGAATGTAAGCCACGTTGAAACTCCTTCAAATAGAGAAAAGTGGCATATAAGAACCAACTCTTCTTCTTCTTCTTCTTCTTCTTCTTCTTCTTCTTCTTCTTCTTCTTCTTCTTCTTCTTCCTTTTTAAACCAGAAGTTACATCATGCTGCAACTATCTTCGCACAATGCCATATTTGCGTCCTCCCGCCTGTTGCCTGGCAACCCTAAAACAGCCCCATCCCAGGATAAGATTCGCAGAGAAGACATTTGCAGAGAAGGCTGCTCGGCAAAGAAATAGATCCCCAACTCCTTCACAACGATGCGTCCCTGATAATATTAGAGAATGCTTAATGAAAATCAGAAAGATATCCTTTCTGTGGCAGGGTCCAGGCACATCCGATGGCCTCAATTTGAGAAATCCTCCTCATTATATGGGACTTCGGGAGGGACACCTCGCAGCACTGAGCAAACACCCTGAAGAATCAACAGCCGGAGAGAGGCCAATCCTTTCATCCCCAAATGACCTGGAGCGATGGCAGGCACAATTCATATAGATATGGGGATTGCTAGCGCAATCTTGTGCAGATTCACTCCAATTGAAACCCATTCATCTCAGTGGGCCTCAGAGTGGAATACCTCTGCATAGGATAGACCTTGTCAATCACTCCCAATCTGTTTGGGATCATCCCGAGATTAAAGAAAGTTGGGTGGGGAGGGACCACCTCTCCGGTGTGAATGTAGGAAGCTGTCGAAAGAGTGGTCAGCCCTGGAAAGTCAAGATGTTCCACTTGAAAAAAATAATAAAGTCTCTCTAAGTGCTTAAAAGAGCCTCTTGTGGCGCAGAGTGGTAAGGCAGCCGTCTGAAAGCTCTGCCCATGAGGTTGGGGGTTCGATCCCAGCAGCCGGCTCAAGGTTGACTCAGCCGTCCATCCTTCCGAGGTCGGTCAAATGAGGACCCAGCTTGCTGGGGGGTAAATGGTAATGACTGGGGAAGGCACTGGCAAACCACCCCGTATTGAGTCTGCCATGAAAACACTGGAGGCCGTCACCCCAAGGGTCAGACATGACTCGGTGCTTGCACAAGGGATACCTTTACCTTTTACCTAAGTGCTTTTCTCAGCCTGGTTTTGATAAGCAAAATAAATCAGGTTTTGGTGCAAGTGGTGAGGCAGGTTATTATGAGGCTCCATCTCACAACCCCTGAGAAACTGTGTTGGTTCCGGCAGGGCTCTCAGCTCTGCCGGGAGCTCATTCCACCAGGTTGGGGCCAGGACCGAAAAGGCCCAGGCCTGGGTCGAGGCCAGGGGTTGCCAACAAGTTTGCACATGAGATTGAAGAGCCTTGCTGGGGGGGGGGAGGCAGAAGGAGGTAGGCCATCCCACAGGTATGTGGGGACCCAGTTTAGGCTTACCAACCTCCAGGTTGCTTAAGATACAGCTAATAGCTATGTGGATGTCTTAGGAATTTTTATATTGTTTAATTTCCCGCTATTGGCAACACAAAATAAGGACGGAATATACCAACAATTGCTCTTGAAATGTGTTCGTTCCCGTTGACTGTGATTGTCATCTTTTTTGGGTGACACCAACCTGAGCTGTATAGGAAGAAGTCTTTAAGGTGCTCTTTTCTACTTTGGATATGGATTGGCATGATTTCATATGCCTTGAAGTCTACTCAGGCCGAGAGTTTCAAGCTAAGGCTCTATTCAAGGCCTGTGTTTTTTTTTTCATTTTTATTTTAAGTGTTCAGCACAGTTTATTTATTGATTGGATTTCTAGCCCACCGCTCTTGGAGTCTGTCTTGCGGCGGGTTATACCAAAACCCATACAATACAATAAAAATCCCATAAAATCCCATTAAAACAATAAAGGTAAAGGTATCCCCTGTGCAAGCACTGGGTCATGTCTGACCCTTGGGGTGACGCCCTCTAGCGTTTTCATGGCAGACTCAATACAGGGTGGTTTGCCAGTGCCTTCCCCAGTCATTACCGTTTACCCCCCCAGCAAGCTGGGTACTCATTTTACCGACATTGAAAGGATGGAAGGCTGAGTCAACCTTGAGCTGGCTGCTGGGATCGAACTCCCAGCCTCATGGGCAGAACATTCAGACTGCATGTCTGCTGCCTTACCACTCTGTGCCACAAGAGGCTCTTAAAACTCCAATATCAGCACGCAATACAATACAGGCGGGGGAAAAACGTTATTCCCTAAGACTATACCTGGCAGAAGAGCTCTGTTTTGCAGGCCCTCAAGAAAGCAGAAAGCTCTCCGAGGGCCTGCAGCTCCCCTAGGAGCTCATTCCACCAGGTAGGGGCCAGGACTGAAAAGGCCCTGGACATGGTTGAGGCCAGGCAAGCATCCCTAGGGCCAGGAATAGTCAACAAGTTGTTATCAGCAGAGCGCAAGGCCCTGCTAGGGACATAGGGCACAAGGCGGTCCCTCTAGTATGTGGGTCCCAGACCACGAATGTATTGATATGTTTTACTTGCTTCATTTGGAACATTGTTTGAGCCCAACCTTTTGTGCTCTCTGATTGGCCTAGTAGAAGCCGCCCTGAATCCAGGAAATAGACAGATACGGTCCAGTTTGGTTCGTTCAAACGGAGGCTTAACCAACCTTCGTTTCCCTTTGAATAAGGGTTAATGGACCCTTGCTCTTGTATTTCTTTTTTTTTAAATATATATATTTTAATATTTGTGTCGATTGCTTCCGCTCTTGACGTCTGGCTGTTGGTTTCATAAATTTGTTTACGTCGGGTGTGCCTGTTGAATGGCTTTCCATGCCATCACCATGCACGACGTATGCTCTTTCTATCTATAATGCATGACGGTGATTTATCTGTGCTGAAAGAGCCTTTTAAAATGTGAATCTATCTCATGGTGCTGGTGGCGGGGAAGAATCAGCAGACATTCATGTCAGCGCCAAGAATATCAAGTTTAAATTGCGTAAAGAAGCAAAAATCTAAACAGAGATTTCTGAATGAAGGCCTTAAGGAACCGGAGAGCCAAATTCATCTCTAGTTGGGCTGCTTTGTTTTCTTTTTCCCTCCGCATTCTAAAGCTGAATCAGTTTGGAGACGGGCAGCCTTCGTTCAGATAAAGCCCTAACTGCTTTATGCTACAATCCCAAACAGATTGGGGATGGTGAAAATTAGGACTGCCAGCTTGAGATTTGGGGGTGGAGTTTAGGAAGGACAGGGATCTCAGTGGGGTACAATGCCCCAGAGGTGACCCGATAATCATAGAATCATAGAATTGGAAATTGATATTCAGGCCATGAGTTTCCCTAGCCCCAAAGAAGGCCATCTGTCCTCAACCAGGGCCAGAGCATTTTCTGTCCTGGCCCCCACTTGATGGAATGAGCTCCCAGAAGACATCAGGGCTCTGCTGGAGCTAGTACAGTTCTGCAAGACCTTTAAGACGGAGATTTTCCGCCAGGCATTTGGTTGCGGTCAATTGTACCTAACATCTACTGGGCCCCCTTCCCCATGAACTGACTTCTGACCATCCATAGGTAAAGATAAAGGTATTCCCTGTGCAAGCACCGAGTCATGACTGACCCTTGGGGTGATGCCCTCCAGCGTTTTCATGGCAGACTCAGTACAGGGTGGTTTGCCAGTGCCTTCCCCAGTCATTACCATTTACCCCCCAGCAAGCTGGGTCCTCATTTGACCAACCTCGGAAGGATGGAAGGCTGAGTCAACCTTGAGCCGGCTGCTGGGATCGAACTCCCAGCCTCATGGGCAGACTGTATGTCTGCTGCCTTACCACTCTGCACCACAAGAGGCTCTAACCATCCATGGGATCACAACTAATCCATTAATGTTACCACCGGTTACTGGAATATTGTTGTAACTACTGTCATTTGACATTATGATGAATTACACTGTACTTATTCTTGTGTTTCCCCCTGTTCTTTGCAAACCACCCTGAACTGCGAGGGAGGGCAGTATATAAATAGAAGAAAATAAAATAAAATCAATAAAATCTAGTCCAACCCCCTGCTCAATGCTGGATCAGTGCAGGATCAATGTAGGATCACCTACCAATGCATCCATTCCTTTCCAGGGGAACTGATCTCTGTAGCTGTAAAATGAGCTGTCAATCTGAGGAATACTCAAGTTTGACCTGGAGGATGACAACCAGACGCCAAGAGGTTTGGAGCATGGGCACCGCCTTTGGCTCCAGCTGATGCTTTGAGACTGACTCCTGAAACCTGAGGGGCTTTCTGCTGTGGACTTTGCATCACAGCATGGAATCATAGAATTGGAAAGAACCATAGAGGCCATCTAGTCCATCCCCCCCGGCTCAATGCAGGATCAACCTTAAATATCCATGAGAAGGATCTGTCCAGTCGCTGTTTGAAGATCCTCAATGAGGATGAGTTCACCACAGACAGCCATTTGAGGGTCATCTGCTAATTTAACGAGAAGAATTTATTTCATTTATTGGATGCCACCCCCTCACCTGTATTGATAAACATGTTGAAAAGTACCAGAACCAGTCCAGAGCCCTGTGACACCCCACTACTCATCTCCCTCTAATCTGAAGATAAAGCATGAGCAACCACTCTTCGCGTGTGGTTCTCTAAGCAATTCCCTGCCAACCTCTCTGAAAATCCAGTCTGTGCTGCTCTAGTTTACCTGTCTGGAGAAGAGTGAAAAAGTCTTATTTTACTATTGTTCTTTGTGCTTGTCGGGCGGTAGGTTGTGGAGGGTGAGGCCAAGGACCTCTTGCTTTTATTCTATGCTTGTCGTCAGCCCTGTTGAGATGGCATTTACCACAAAGGCACTGGGTTCTGTTGGGCACTGGTGGATAGGTGTCATGTTGTGCTGCTGGGTACTAGTTTCCACTTCAGAGAATCTCAGATTTGACCTCAGTCCTGTTGGGTTTGAGTACTGCCATAGTTACAGGAAATTCTTACCATAGATATCCTAGTGATTCCTAGAGCTACACAGAAATGAAAAGGATAACTCTAGGAATCACCAGGAAGCTCTATGGTAAGGACTTACCATATGCTCTTCATCATTGGAGGCCTTAGCTTGGAATTTCCAGCACTGAATAGGAAATTGGCCTTGGACAGTCTACCCTCTTTCACCTCTATGGTTTTATGCAATTAGAACAAGAAAGCGTGCAACTCTTGGTCTCCTTCAGTTATTTAATTGCGGAATTTGAGGAAAATGAAACGCTTTTGAAATTAACAGAGCCCATATCTGATTGACCTCAACAAGAACGTTTGACCCGTCTCCATATTGTCCATATTCCTGTTTCTTGGACACGGCTGTTTGGAAAGAATCCCATTTTGCTTTCTCAATTTTTGAAAGCAAGAAGCAATTTCTCACCTCTCCACCCTCCCCGTTCTCGTTTCCAACTTTTTTTGAAGTTGTCACTTGGTAACAACATGAAAAGCATTACAGCTTGTGGGAATACCAATTAGAGCTAATTATAACCTGACTGATTTATCTTAGCATAAGGATGCCTTGTGAAATGAATTCTTTTTCTTCCTTTTCAGCATGCATGTTCGCTTGCCGACATGTTATGTTTTAAGGATCTGGGACTTGTCCACAGTCTATGACGAGGGAGGACATTTGGAAAGCTTTTGTGTTGCAATCGTCTTCAAGAAAGCCCCTAACAATATCAAGACATTTCCTGGAATGGGGATCATTCTTGGATGACACATCTAAACAAGGTTTGTTAAGAGAGCCAGTTTGGTGTAGTGGTTACGAGTGCGGACTTCTAATCTGGCATGCCGGGTTCGATTCTGCACTCCCCCACATGCAACCAGTTGGGCTCACCACAGCACTGATAAAACTGTTCTGACCGAGCAGTGATATCAGGGCTCTCTCAGCCTCACCCACCCCACAGGGTGTCTGTTGTGGGGAGAGGAAAGGGAAGGCGACTGTAAGCTGCTTTGAGCCTCCTTCGGGTAGGGAAAAGCGGCATATAAGAACCAACTCTTCTTCTTCTTCTTCTTCTTCTTCTTCTTCTTCTTCTTCTTCTTCTTCTTCTTCTTCTTCTTCTTCTTCTTCTTCTTCTTCTTCTTCTTCTTCTTTTAAGAGGTGCTTTCAGGTTGGTGGAAGAGCAAAATCTGAATCCAGTAGCACCAGTGCGGTATAGCAGTTAAGACTGGTGGACTCTAGGCCGGAGAATCAGGTTTGATTCCCCAGTCCTCCACAAGCAGCCATCTGGATGACCTTGGGCCAGTCACAGTTCTCTCAGAACTCTCTCAGCCTCACCAAACTCACAGGGTGTACATTGTAAGGTGAGGAAGGGAAGGCAATTATATGCCACGTTGAGGTAGTAAAAAGCAGGGTACCAAAAAAAAAAAAACCCAGATAAACAACCAACAAGATTTCTTGGGTAAAAGGGGTTGAGAGCCAAAACTCTCTTCTAGGCATGGCTAGTTCAGCTCAGTTAAGCCAAAAAGTACCCATATCAATGCTGATTCTGGTAGTTTTTCAGCTCATCCAAGTTGAATGGCCCGCTCCCTATATTAGAACAGTCCAAATCAGTGTGGCTGAATCGTGATTCATGGTTTCATCACAATTCAGCTACCTAAATCCTTTCCCCCTGATTTTTCAGGCAGTGTCTGAGAAGGTGTGTGTGGGGGGAGACTCTACGTTTAACAGCTGATAATGACAGGTGTCCCACCTGCTTCCTTTAAATCCCTTTGGAGAGAGATTTAAAGGGAATGGGCAGGGCAAGTGTCATCAGCTGTTCAGCACACTGGCCACTCCCTTTAAATGCTCACCCCACCTTTGCAGACAAGCAGGAGAGGGATTTAAAGAGAAGGGGCAGGGCAAGTCGTCATCAGCTGTTCAGCACCCTGGCCACTCCCTTTAAATGCTCACCCCACCTTTGCAGGCAAGCAGGAGAGGGATTTAAAGAGAAGGGGCAGGGCAAGTCGTCATCAGCTGTTCAGCACCCTGGCCACTCCCTTTAAATGCTCACCCCACCTTTGCAGGCAAGCAGGGGAGGGATTTAAAGAGAATGGGCAGGGCAAGTCGTCATCAGCTGTTCAGCACCTTGGCCACTCCCTTTAAATGCTCACCCCACCTTTGCAGGCAAGCAGGGGAGGGATTTAAAGGGAGCAGGCAGGGCCTCTGTTATCACCAGCTGTTTGGCATGCTGGCTAAGTGAGTAGGATGCCTGTCATCATGAGCTGTTTGGTGGGCACTCTCTTTCCTCCCCTGTTGCTTCTTGGGAAGGGAAGGGTGACAGAGGCATGTACACACAAAAAAGCCCAAATGTTCAGATTGGGTCGAATCAGATTGGGCCGAATATTAATCAGAACAGTCAAAGGGATATTTGTGCATTTCAGATTCAGTGGATTTGTTTCTGGGCAAATCAGAAAGTACGATTTTGGGGGGGGGGGAGGGCACATGCCTCCTTCAAACAACAAAACAAAGTTTGAATCCAGTAGTGCTTTGAGACCAACTAACTTTTATTCAAGGTATAAGCTTTCGTGTGCAAGCCGACTCCTTCAAATCACAGTGAGACAGAATTTCCTCAACCCTTTCATCTAGGGAAAGACAGGGTAGGTGGTTAATTGCCAGGAAGAACTAGTTAGCATCAAGATGCATAAAGAACTGATTGACTTAGCTGAGACCGGATTAAGGCAGTCGGTGAGTCTCGTAAATGGCAGTCAATTAGCATACGCATACAGGAGTTCACAAAACAGATGTGGGAACGTTATGTGCTTGTGTAAATTAACCTCGGTCACCTGAACGCCACACTTTTAAAACAGCAGCTATTTATAATTGCTGGCCGTTGTTTACAGCTTCCGACTGAAGGATGGGCTGGCTTACCCTTGGTTATTTAACGGATCGGTTTTGGAGTGGTATGACTTGACAACCGGTCCGTTTGGGGGATGAAGCAGGAATCCCCATAGGGCTGTGTGAGAAGAGGCATGAGTTAAATGCTGCCATATATGTGCACGATGGCCCACTCAACAGGCATAAGTAGGGATGGCAGACTCCAAGTGGGACCTGGGGATAATCTGAAATGACAACTCATCTCCAGACTAAAGAGGTCAGGAGAAAATGGCTGCTCAGTAGTTCAGCAGTGGAATGTTCAGTAGTTCAGGATGTTCAGTAGTTCAGCAGTGGAATGGGTTGCCTAAGGAGGTGGTGAGCTCCCCCTCACTGGCAGTCTTCAAGCAAAGGTTGGATGCACACTTTTCTTGGACGCTTTAGGATGCTTTGGGCTGATCCTGTGTTGAGTAGGGGGTTGGACTAGATGGCCTGTGTGGCCCCTTCCAACTCTATGATTCTATGATTCTATGGCCTGTATGGCCCCTTCCAACTCTATGATTCTATGATTCTATGGCCTGTATGGCCCCTTCCAACTCTATGATTCTATGATTCTATGGCCTGTATGGCCCCTTCCAACTCTATGATTCTGTGATTCCATGGCCTGTATGGCCCCTTCCAACTCTATGATTCTATGATTCTATGATTCTAGGATTCTATGATGACTCCATGGTATTATACAATACTCAGGTCCTTCCCTGCTCCAGTCCCAAAGTCTCCAGGTATCTCCCAACCCTCAGCTTGAAGAAGGATATTGACAAAGTTGGGACATGTTCCGGGAAGGGTGACTAAGATGGCTGAGGAGTTGGACCCCATGCCTTACGAGGAGAGGTTGAGAGAGCAGGCTCTGTGTCCCTTGGAGAAGAGGAGGGCTAGGGGCAAGTGGAGAGCTGTGTTGAACAACGTAGAAGGTAGCCATTGTTGAAGAGGGGGGGAGCAACTCGTTTGCTGCAGCTTTAGGGACAAATGACAGGACCGGAGGTTCCACTGAAATATTAGAAAGCATTTTCGGACAGCGAGGGCTATTCATAGATGGAATCTGCTGCCTTGAAGGGTGGTGGAGTCTACTTCGTTGGGAGCTTTTAGGAGGAGATTGGAGGAGCACTTGTCAGGAGTGTGTGATTAAGTTCTCGAGAAGGTGGGGGGCTGGACTGGATTGGTGGCCCCTTCCAGCTCTGTCTGATTCTGATTCTGAGCTGCGCACGAACAGCCAAATTGTTCAGTGAAAAGCTGCCTGCCTGTTCATGACCGGTGAGCAGAGAGTTACCTGACTGGAGGAAGTCAGGGTATCTGGTGGGGGCGGGATGGGCTCCATTCAACCTGTGGGGACCCCACAGGGTTCCCAAGGCAAGAGATGTTCAGAGGTGGCTTGTTGTCATTGCCTCCTTCTGCATGGACTTCCCTGTTGATCACCCATCCAAGTACTAAGTGCGAGGTCCCCAATCCCTACCTAGTTTCCAATATCCCTGGTACATTGGGGCTAACCAGGGTCAGCCAGGTCAGAGATGAGCAACCTTACTGATGATCTATTAAAGAACTGAATCTGCAACCAGCAGGTATATATGCACAGGCACACTACAAGAAAACCCAGTAGAAGTCAATTTTAAGGAATTTTAAGTGGTGTAGGAAGAAGAGTTGGTTCTTATAGAGCCTACTTGGTGTAGTGGTTAGGAGTGCGGACGTCTAATCTGGCATGGCGGGTTCGATTCTGCGCTCCCCCACATGCAGCCAGCTGGGTGACCTTGGGCTCCCCACAGCACTGGTAAAACTGTTCTGACCGAGCAGTGATATCAACGCTCTCTCAGCCTCATCCACCTCACAGGGTGTCTGTTGTGGGGAGAGGAATGGGAAGGCGACTGTAAGCCGCTTTGAGCCTCCTTCGGGTAGGGGAAAGCGGCATATAAGAACCAGCTCTTCTTCTTCTTCTTCTTCTTCTTCTTCTTCTTCTTCTTCTTCTTCTTCTTCTTCTTCTTCTTCTTCTTCTTCTTCTTCTTCTTCTTCTTCTTCTTCTTCTTCTTCTTCTTCTTCTCCTTCACCACTTTTCTCTACCTGAAGGACATTCAAAGAGGCTTCTTCTTCTTCTTAAAAGGCCACCAAAGGGCCTAGGTATGAACTGTGACAAACCTACGCAAAACTGAAAAATGAGTACAGACAATCTCAGTGACCAGTGAAAGACATAAGGAATGAACAGAGATAATAGGAAGACATTAGGTGGCAGAACATCATGAAATTATAGAATCTTGGAGATGGACGGGTCCCCCAGTGTCATCTAGTCCAGCCCCCTGCAGATTGCAGGAAACTCACAACTCCCTGCCCACCCACAGTAATCCCAATTTCATGCCCAGTCGGCGCCCCTCTCCAAAACCAGAATCCCTGGTCAATCTGGCCTGGAGAAAATTTGCCTCCTGACCCCAAAGAGGCGATCGGCATTTCCCTGGGCATGCAAGAAAGGGCCACAAGAGCTGAGCACCAACACAGTCCCTCCTGCTCACCACTCACCATCTGCCTAAGGTCACAGAATCAGTTCTCCTTTTCTTCTCTTTTTTCCAGCTCTTTTCTTCTGATTTCTAAGTGGATCAGAAATGAATGCCAAAAGCAGGAATGCAAGCAGGAAAGTATTGTTTTTAAAACAAACAAAAAACCACGAACAAGCTGTTTTGTGGGATGGACTGGCATGCCGATGGGTAACTTTTCTTTGGTGTTGTGTGTGTTTCTTTTTTTAAAATGTTAAACCTTTGGTTTCCTGCCCAAATTGCTGAGCAATTACCTGGGTAAAGTGGTTACATATTGCTGCTGAAGAGTTGTAATCCTCCATTAATAAGTGGGGAAAGCGCTAATTATTTGCCTCTAAAGCAAACAGGCACTTCAGTCGTAATTTATTTAAAAGAGCAGAGCTGCGGAGGAAATCGACGGAAGCCAGGGAGCTCAACGCGATGAGCTAGAAGTCTTGAACTGGGGTCGACGAAGAAGGAGAAGATTTCAAATGGGTAGCCGTGTTAATCTGAATCATAGAATCATAGAGTTGGAAGGGCCATCTAGTCCAGTGGATTGTGGATTGTGTTCAGATCTCATTGAACTCTGTCTCTAAGGGGTTTGGACTAGATGGTTGGACTTCCTTCCTTCCCACATTCCTTCCTTCCTTCCTTCCTTCCTTCCTTCCTTCCTTCCTTCCTTCCTTCCTTCCTTCCTTCCTTCCTTCCTTCCTTCCTCCTTCCTTCCCTCCTTCTCTCCTTCCCTCCTTCCCTCCTTCCTTCCTTCCTTCCTTCCTTCCTTCCTTCCTTCCTTCCTTCCTTCCTTAAATAGAACATCCTATCAAATAAGCAGGCCCCAACCTTTAGGGGTTGGTGACCCATGAATCCAAATGGACTTGGTGTGGTTCCCATCCAGGTTTTTACCAAGGTTTTGTGGTGCCCTAAACAAACCATAAAATGGTCAATATTATAATGTCCCTGGATAGATCTACAGTGCAGCCACTGTTAAGTGAAATGCTCTGTTATCCCAAAAATGTTCTGATCAAAAATTAGGAGTATTAGCTATACAAAAAGGGGATCTGTGTTGCACAGTTTATTAGGTGATTAGGCCCTTCAAGAATCCACGACAGACAACAAGCACTGTTTAAGAAACAAGGTGTGTAGCTTCATTTAAGAAATAAGGCACTGACCGACACTAAGCAATCACGCTTCACATATTGGCAGAGGAAAATGACATGTTATATCGATAGGTCTCTCTTTTCTGCTGTTGGTTTGGTAGGTTTGCTCTGAGGGTGTACAGAGGGTAGACAGGGCGTTTGTCCATGTCATGTTCGTCTTTTGCATGCATCGTGCACACAGTCCCCAGTGACAGGAGATGTCAATTTAGCACAAGGAGATAGAACCATCCCAGGTTTCATTCGCACGATAGATAAGCGAAATAGAATCCGGGACAAGCAGCAGGGATGAAGCCAAACAAGCACATTCCTTGGTTTCCTTCCTGCAGAGAAGGCAGATCCCTCCCCGATGGCATTCCACTAAATGTTCTTGGAGGCTCACATCTAAATCGTATCACCAGAATCTCATGTTGTTCTGATGTTCCTCCCCATTTGTAAACATATTTGCATGGCCGGCCTGGCTTTTATCACCCCAAATATACCTGCTGTTCTGAACCTCAAAGGCCCCATTATGAGCGGGGATAATGGGATTCTTAGTTATATGGGCAAGGGCGGGAAATGCTGATGTAGTATCCGAGTATCAGAAATGAATTTGATTTGTCCTTGGGTTCCTCTTCCCCATTCCCCGGACAATGTGTTCCACCCTGGGGGGGCCTGCTGTAGCTTGCCTCCAGATAGCAGATCATTCTGTTGGGAGCTTCTGTTGAATGCCTTTCTCGGAGAAAGGAAAAGGAAAAATTAGCAAGGGGGCAGCAGGGGAGGGGGGGGTTCGTTGGTACTGTAGATAAAGAGGGCTAGGCTAAAGCTCAGTGTCTTACAACGAATCATAGAATCCTAGAGTTGGAAGGGGACATCTAGGCCATCGAGTGCAAACTTCTGCTGTATGCAGGATCTGCCTCAGGCATCCAGGAGAAGGATCTGTCCAGCCACTGCTTGAAGACCGCCAGTGAGGGGGAGCTCCCCACCTCCTTAGGCAGCCCCTTCCACTGCTGAGCTAGACTCCTAGAATCCTAGAGTGGGAAGGGACCACAATGGCCATCTAGTCCCACCCCCTGCTCAATGCAGGACCAGCCTCAAGCATCCAGGAGAAGGATCTATCCATCTGCTGCTTGAAGACCACCAGTGAGGGGGAGCTCCCCACCTCCTCAGGCAGCCCATCCCACTGCTGAACTAGACTCCCAGAATCCTAGAATGGGAAGGGACCACCCAGGCCATCTAGTCCCACCCCCTGCTCAATGCTGGATCAGCCTCAAGCATCCAGGAGAAGGATCTGTCCAGCCACAGCTTGAAGACCACGAGTGAGGGGGAGCTCCCCACCTCCTTAGGCAGCCCATCCCACTGCTGAACTAGATTCCTAGAATCCTAGAGTGGGAAGGGGCCACATAGGCCATATAGTTTTACCCCTTGCTCAATACAGGATCAGTCTAAAGCATCCAGGAGAAGGATCTGTTTAAGCCCATTATAGGGAGTCCTCTTCTGTGCTGCCAACAGGAACCTTTCCCTGCCCTCCTCCAAGTGACAACCTTTCAACGGCTTGAAGAGAGCCATCCTCTCCCCTCTCCACCTCCTCTTCTCCAGGCTGAACATTCCCAAATCTCTCAGCCTTTCCTCCTAGGGCTTGGTCCTCTCATCGCTCTCCTCGGCCCCCCCCTCCCAGGTTTGTCCACATCCTTTTTGAAATGAAGCCTCCAGAACTGCACCCAGGTCTCCAGCTGCCATCTGACCATGCAGTTCTCATTTTTCTCCCAATCATTAACAAAGGCCTCGGGATCGTGAGCTCCGTTGGATATTTTCTTCTACCCTTTGTCAGCCATAGCCTGTGCCATTTCTTCAGGACGCACGCATTCTGCTTTCAATGGCTGTACAAATACGTTTTTTATTATTTTGGTAAGGTGGAAGCAAACAGGGCAATTGAATGCAAGTGCACTGAGCCCGCCGAAGACAAATGGGGTCACCCTACTGTTTCATCCATAAGAGGGAGGTGTTCCAGAATCCTTCACCCCTGCCCCTTGGCTTCCTCCGAACCGCTTGCCGCATACCTGTTGTATTGCACAGGGGGGTGTACGTTACAGCAGGAGGTGGAAAGGTGTGTGTGCAGGGGGGAGGAAAACGACTCCAAATTGCTGCTTTTAGGTTAAAAAGCATGTTCTGGCAAAGGAGCTAAATAGCACGGAACACGGGAGGCCTATAAGAATGCAGCGCCCCGTAATTTACTCCCCGGTAGGTCATGTTTCCTTAAAGCTTTAAGCGCCGGTTCACATTGTTATTAAATTTAAAAAGTTTTAAAAGGGAGGGAGGGAGGGAGGGAGTTGTCATGGCAACGGCCGGCGTATAGGATGCTGGCTGAGATATTAGCAAAATTCATTATATATATATGGCAGATGGCATGAAGTGAGTCAACATAATCGACAGGACAGGATTGTATTGCTTAGCAAGATAGGCATGGGCCAGGGTGTGCCGATCCAAACTCGGAGATGCAATCCAAGGTCAGGACAGGCAGCAGTCAGAAGTGTGGTCAGAGGGTCAAGGCATGGTCCAGAAGATGTACAAGGCTGGAAAAGACAGCCGTGTTAGAGGAAGTTGAAAGTTTCCTGAAAAGAGGAAGAGCCAAGATGAGATGGGTTGGCTCAGTCAAGGAAGACCCGGCCCTCAGTTTGCAAGACCGAAGCAAAGTTAGAATCCTAGAGGTGGAAGGGACCTCCTGGGTCATCTAGTCCAACCCCCTGCACTATGCAGGACACTCACAACCCTCTTGCTCATCCACTGTCACCTGCCACCCCCTTGAGCCTTCACAGAATCAGCCTCTCCGTCAGATGGCTCTCCAGCCTCTGTTTAAACATCTCCAAAGATGGAGGACCCACCACCTCCCGAGGAAGCCTGTTCCACTGAGGAACTGCTCTGTCAGAAACGTCTTCTGGATGTTTCTTTTGAATTCATTCCATCCCATTCGTTCTGGTCTGTCCCTCCGGGGCAAGAGAGAACAACTCTGCTCCATCCTCCATATTGCAGCCTTTTAAATACTTGATGATGGCTATCAGATCCCCTCTGTTGTCTCCTCTCCAGGCTAAACAGACCAAGCTCCCCCAACCTTTCTTCTCATGTCTTGGTCTCCAAACCCCTCACCATCTTTGTTGCCCAGGTTGGTAATGACAGGACATTTTGGTGGAATTAATTCATGAGGTTTCCTTAGGGCTAATCCTGCGTTGAGCAGGGGGTTGGACTAGATGGCCTGTATGGCCCCTTCCGACTCTATGATTCTATGATTCTATGATTCATACGTCAGGAGTGGTTTGACCATGCCTAATTTACACACAGAGCAGGGAACATCAAAGACCTCTTCCAGAGGACCCAGATGAACCATGAATATGACTCAATATGGGGCACTTCCATATTTTCCTTCCCTTTAATATTAATAAGTCCCTGGTACAGGCTAGGTGTTAATTGGAAACTTAAGGTCAGGAAACTGCAGCCAAGTCAGGTGACGGCTGCTCGCGAGCGTTTCTTGCAATGCCTGAATGTCAAAAGAACAATTCATGGAGATGATGAGGCTGGGTAAATGAGATTCAGGGCGGCACGATGTGCAAATACGACTGGGGCGCACTGATCCAAAAACCACATCGGAAGCTCAAGGGGGAAAACTTGTAAATAATTTGGCGGGCAACCATACCGGAGGTTGAGCGAGGGGGAGAGGGACGACGGGGAGGAATGTTGTTCTTCATTATTAACCGAGCTAAACTGAGAGCCTGTTTGGTTAAGAGTGGCAGGCTCTAGTCCGGATTTGATTCCTCATTCCTCCTGCACATGCAGCCAGCTGAGTGACCTTGGGCCAGTCCCAGTTCTCTCAGAGCTCTCTTAGCGCCACCTCCTCACAGAGGGTCTGCTGTGGGGAAAGGAAAGGAAGGTGACTGTAGGCCACTTTGAGACACATGAGACCTGATGGGTGACCTTGGGCCAGTCACAGTTCTCTCAGAGCTCACCACCCCTACCTGACTCACTCCTGCATTGTGCAGGGGGTTGGATTAGACGACCCTGGAGGTCGCTTCCAATTCTATGCTTATATGATTCTAAGATGTCTGTTGAGGTTAGAGGAAGGGAAGAGGATACGTGAAGCCTGCTGATGGACCTTGGGCAGTCTCAGTTCCTCTCAGAGCTCTCTCAGCACCAATTACCTCACACAACGCCTGTTGTGATGAGAGGGTGATGTAGGCTGCTTTGAGACACATAAGGCCGGCTTATGTGGTATAGTGCTTTAGCCTTGGTAGACTATGCCACTCCTCCTCCATACGAAGCCAGCTTGGGTCAGGCACAGTTCTCCTCAAATTCTCTCAGGACCATCTGCCTCAAAAAGTGCCTGTCGTGGAAAAAGGAAGGGAAGGTGATTACAAGTTGTGTCGAGACTCCTTTCCGGTAGGGAAAGGCATGATATAAAAACTTATTCACAGACCGCAGCTGAAGGCATTGAGCCAACTCAGGGTTGTGGTTAAGAGCTGCAGCCTCTAATCTGGAGAACTGGAGTTGATTCTCCAGCTGGGTGACCTTGGCCTAGTCACAGTTCTCTCAGAGCTCTCTCAGCATCCCCTACCTCACAGGGTTCCTGCTGTGGGGAGAGGAACGGAAGGCGATGGCAACCCACATTGAATCCCCTTCAGTTAATAAAAAGCAGACAACCAAAAAAACAGCTCTTCTTCTTCGTCGTCGTCGTCGTCTTCTTCCAACATGGCCGTTTTTTCCGGGCAAATTGATCACCGCTGACAAAAGATTCCGTGTAATCCCAGGGGATCCCCATCCAACAACTGTCAATTGGCAAACCTCGTTTCAGATTCACCGAAACCCTACCTTCAGGCAAAGTCAGACGGTGAATATCGCCATAACCACAAGAACCAAAAGCGTACGGGGCTGGCTGGGCCGTAATCTCCGCCGGCCGCGCGCCTTGAGCTTCTTCACTTGGACAACGTGGCCGGGAGGGGTTGTTTTATAGCTTGTTTAACCCGGAGCTCCTCAGGCAGGCTTCAACAATCGTCTCCACTCCCTTCCTATCAGCAGAAGATCTTCCCCTGCATGATAGGAAGGAAGGTAGAGACATGGAAATAAGCACATTATTATGTAGGTCAGCCATTAATTGGTTTCCAAGGGCTTTCTTTCCAAGGGGTGGGGTGGTGGGGAAGAGAGAGAGAGACGGAAGGCTTCATCCTTTCAAAGAAGACATTTGCGGTCCAAATTGGGGCATGCATGGGGGTCGCTTTGTGATTCTGCAAACCGGGATGAAGCATCAGGCCCGTTAACAGGAGAAGAGATGCGTTCGGGCCTTCTGGAGACAGTCCGGGCTACTTTTGAGAAATTAGAGATTGGGGGTGGGGGAATTCTCCACAACCGCAGGTGAAGCAGCCTTAAGGGGCAAGGATCGTTCGAGGGAGACCTATAAATGGCTTGCTCTTTCTTTTTGGGTAGGTCGGCCTCTCCAAGTGCCAGCCCATCTCTCGTTTTTTGCGAGATTGAGGAAATCCACGATAGTCAACAGCTGCAATGAAGAAGAAGAGTTGCTTTTTACACCCTGGTTTTCACTGCCCAAGGCAGCCGACAATCGCCTTCCCTTCCCCTCCCCACAACAGAACCCCTGTGAGGGAGGGGAGGCTGAGAGAGCTCTGGCAGAACTGTTCTGTGAGAACAGCTCATATTCATGAGGAAGAGTTAAGGACGCCATAGGCCAGGAAGAAAGGTTACCTTTCCGGGTGACAACAGGAGTCCAGATTTAAAAAATGCCCAAAATGTGGACAAAACTGAGAAGGTTACTGGAGAGCAACAAGGATTATTCAATTCCAAGACATTCGAGGTCAGGGCTGCCAGTTTGGTGTAGTGGTTAGGAGTGTGGACTTCTAATCTGGCAAGCCAGGTTCGATTCTGCACTCTCTCACATGCAGCCAGCTGGGTGACCTTGGGCTCCCCATGGCACTGATAAAGCTGTTCTGACCGAGCAGTGATATCAGGGCTCTTTCAGGCCCACTTCCCTCACAGGGTGTCTGTTGTGGGGAGAGGAAAGGGAAGGTGAATATAAGCCGCTTTGAGACTCCTTCAGGTAAAGAAAAGCGGAGTATAAGAACCAACTCTTCTTCTTCAGTAATCTCAGGGCTCTCTCAGCCTCTCCTCCCTCACAGGGTGTCTGTTATGGGGAGAGGAAAGGGAAGGTGACTGTAAGCTGCTTTGAGACTCCTTCGGATATAGAAAAGCGACATATAAGAACCAACTCTTCTTATTCTTCTTCAAGACACATGATCTGCAAGAACAGCAATATCATTTGCATGATGCAGATGCGATATTCATGCATTGTTTGCACGTCTTTGTCATGAGTAAACTTAATGGCACATTGAGCTCTGCTTTCACAAGCACGATTTAAAGAAACCATATCACCAATGTGACCAAAGGCAGCCAACGGATTAAGGAGTTTGATCATAGACTTGTCGAATCCCGACATCCTAACAAGCCGATGATCAAACGCCTTCTTGCTTCCTCCCTTTGGTGGCCATGGCCATGCAATCACGGCATGATTAAAGACAACTATACAAACAAAAACTAACATATAGAATCATTCAGGGATCAAAGCAGCCTTTGGGGGAAGAGGATGTTGCTTACAAAGGAATCAGTATTCCCTAAAATGTGAGAACTGTAAATTAAGTCAGAGCTTAATTAACATACTAACTGGGAATCCTTCCAACCTCTATGGTCTTTACCGTAGAATCTGGGGGAATGCCTAGAGTGTCCCACAACATGGTGATGTCAATTTCAGGTCTTCAGCAGCCAGTCTTATTGTGAAATCTTCCCCTTCCCCATGTCCTGTCCAAACAACATCCAGCTAAGGTCAGGGAAATCTACTTTCATGGATAAGGATATTTCCAATTTTTTGAGCTGGAACAAGATTCTCCCACCCACCCACCCATCCGTCCGTCCGTCCATCCGTCTCTTCCCCTCTCTCTCTCCTGCACACAGATGCACATAATTTGTTCACACATCAAAATTATTTGGTCAGGGTGACCAAATATACTCCGAATCACGATCATGGCATGAAGAGCTGAAGTGTAGTTGGATCCACATTTGCCGGGTAGGCTGTTTTAAGCCCTGTTAACTCTATGTGTGCACAGTAGAAACTACAAGACCTATAGTGTGCATGATTCAAAACCTTATGAAGAATATCCTCCAGGGGGCATCAGGGGAAATGGATATTTAGCATAGTTAAAGTAGGAACTTCCTGATATTCTTTCAAATACTCTCATCCTATGTCCTGATTGCTTAATTTGGAGACTCGTGCTCCTTGGATCACCCTCTCTCTTTGCCTCTGGAATCGACTGGACACTGGATGAGTACTGGGCAGCTCTTTTCTCTCTCTTTTCTCTATTTACAAAGTTGTTCCTCTTTATGAATAAAACTGTTTTCTTCTTTTAAGCCACCTGCCACCGTGGCCTTCTTTGCATATCTAAACACTGCCCACGAGAACTATGTGGCCTTTTTTCTTCCTCCTTTCCACTTCTGTTACACTGTCCCAACCCAGCATGCGAACCCATATCTGGCATCCCGGGAAAAGGATTCACATGTCTTATATGGCCCCCATGGGTAACTAGTAGGGGTTAGGAGGGTAGGGTTACCAGATCCAGGTGCGGAAAATTGTGGCAATTTTTTGATGGAGCCTGGGGAGAACAGGGAACTCCATGGGGTAAGATAACATAAAGTTCACCTTTCAAAGCATCCATTTTGTCCGAGGGAATTGAATTCTATAGCTCATCTGGACATTAGCTGTAATCCTGAGGGGATGGGGTATTCCCAGGTTCCACATGGCATCCCTAGGAACTAGACATCCAAAATATTGGCCCCCAACTTTTCCCCTCTTAGTTCAATGATCCAAATGGTAAAATAGGAAGAATGGCATCTTAGAGACTACATATCCCAGTATGCATTGGGAGCTTTGATCAACAATATAACAGGCAGGGCAGTGTAAGAGGTTTACTCAGGCTGGCTGACTCATCATGGATACATGCCAGTGGTTTGGAAATCAAGAAGGAGGAAAGGGATTTTTCTTTGGCTTGGAGGCTAGAAGAAGAAGAAGAGTTGGTTCTTATATGCCGCTTTTCCCTATCCGAAGGAGGCTCAAAGCGGCTTACAGTCGCCTTCCCATTCCTCTCCCCACAACAGACACCCTGTGGGGTGGGTGAGGCTGAGAGAGCCCTGATATCACTGCTCAGTCAGAACAGTTTTATCAGTGCTGTGGGGAGCCCAAGGTCACCCAGCTGGTTGCATGTGGGGGAGTGCAGAATTGAACCTGGCATGCCAGATTAGAAGTCCACACTCCTAATCACTACACCAAACTGGCTAGAGAAGATTGCTGGAGTCAGTTATGCTCCCTTCTTACTGTGGGCAAGAATAACTAACAGCTGAAGCTCACACATTGAAGACATGGAGTATATAATATTGCAGGTGTTTCAAACATTGGCCCCTGGGAGCCAGGGCCTTACATGTTGTTCCACCACAGCTATAACCAACCAGCATGAGCTCAACCACAGTGCAATTCTTCGAAAGGGCACCTGAAGAATGGCAGTTGGGGTTAGCCCAGCAGATCTATATAGCTGGAGAGTGTGGAGCTGGAGTTATAGAAGGTTTGTCTCTGAAACTGCCCTGAGCCTTCGGGAAGGGAGGTAAATAAATAAATGAACAAACAAACAAACAAATACATTTGGCTCCTTAGTCCTACCATAAGACCCGTGGCTTTGCTACCAGCTTGGTGTTTGGGTTGGTTACCCTGCTGCTCCGGCTTGGTGCCAGGCAGATTCCTGTCCTTAGTTGCAATAAACAGAATCACATTGCAAATGCCCGCTTGACCTCTCAAGCAGTTCTCATTGCTTTCTAGGGTTGCCAATTGGCAGGTGGGGCTTGGGGATGCCCTGGCATCACATCTCATCTCCCACCTCATGGTCCCTGGGAGAAAATGGCTGCTTGGGCCCTGCGGCCTTGTATCCCGCTGTGTTCTTTCCCCTCCTCAATGACTCCCCTCCCCAGGGTCCACCTTCAAACCTTCAGCCAATTCCTGACCTGAAGCCCCAACCCGAATTTTCAGTGCCAAGGCCTTTCCAAAAGGCCTCTCCGAGCAGATTGTCCTGGTTGATTCAAAAAGCCCCTCCAGGTCTCCCCTTGCCCTCAGATGCATTGGCAAAGTCCTGCCTGCTTGAGCCATTTAACGCCATTCAAGCATCACAGGAAGACGACTCCAGGCATCACATTGTGAAAGCCGAAAATTCATTTTCCGAACAGGTAATTATAACTTCCAGGGATCCTCTTTATGGTCCTCTTTTCCCCCCCATCTGCCGAATCGGTCGGAAACAGGCCGAGGCATCCTGCTTGCCTGATATATATCACTCCATAACTGCATCGTAGGCCCCGGCTCATCGCCCATTTGCTTAACAATGACCAGCCGTCACTGCAACCCCAGCTCTATTTTTCATGCCGGCAAATGTCCCGGCGCATTCCCCAGCCCGATTTGCGGCGGCTTTGATTTGTTAGGGAGATAATTAATGATCGCTCCCTAAACTGGCTTTGATCGTGGTCATTTGACGTTGCCGAGAGCGTCTCAAACAGTCAGCTGCGATGCTTTGGCATGCCGAGTAAATGACATTAAACGGGAGGATGGACCTCGGGGGCCGGCTCTGCGTTCCCTGCCTTTGAAGTCTGCAGGGAGGATTGGTTTAAGATCATCCTACGACACCGCGTGAATTCGGAATTGATCCTGCTTTGGAAGTACGGGGATTGTCGCCGTCCAAATCACAGGGATGGGGAAATCGGGGTCCAATGGTTCCTATTTTTCATGCCGTAGGTCATGTTCGGGCGTGGCCTGGATAGCCCAGGCTAGCTTAATCTTATCAGATGATGAAGAAGAAGAGTTGGTTCTTATATGCCGCTTTTCCCTGACCGAAAGAGGCTCAAAGCGGCTTACAGTCGCCTTCCCATTCCTCTCAGCAGGGACGGAGCCAGTGAGTCCTTGAGTGGATGGCTACGGAGGATTACTGCGGTTGTTATGCAGAGGCAGGCAATATCCAACCACTCCTGAATGTCTCTGAGCTTGGGGTTGTGGTTAAGACTGGTGGCCTCTAATCTGGAGAACTGGGTTCAGTTAACCCTAACCCTAACCCTAACCCTAACCCTACCTAACCCTAACCCTAACCCTAACACATGCAGCCCGCTGGGGGGGGGGGGGCTTGGTCTAGTCACATTTCCCTTAGGGCTCTCTCAGCCTCCCCTACCTCACAGGGTGTCTGTTTTGGAGTAAGATCAGGCAGACCCGTGTGTGATTCCCCTCTCTGCAATCGAAGCTTCTTGATGATTTTGAGCCAGACAAACTAGGCCTAACCCTAGTTGGCAAGAGTTGAGAACCCTGTAAGCCCCATCAGGTTGCTAGTGAGAGGAAAGGTGGGGCACAAATGAACGGAAGGAAGGAAGGAAGGAAGGAAGGAAGGAAGGAAGGAAGGAAGGGAGGGAGGGAGGGAGGGAGGGAGGGAGGGAGGGAGGGAGGGAGGGAGGGAGGAAGGAAGGAAGGAAGGAAGGAAGGAAGGAAGGAAGGAAGGAAGGAAGGAAGGAAGGAAGGAAGGAAGGAAGGAAGGAAGGAAAAGAGTTGGGAGGGAAGAAGGAAGGAAGGAAGGAAGGAAGGAAGGAAGGAAGGAAGGAAGGAAGGAAGGAAGGAAGGAAGGAAGGAAGGAAGGAAGGAAGGAAGGAAGGAAAAGAGTTGGGAAGGAAGGAAGGAAGGAAGGAAGGAAGGAAGGAAGGAAGGAAGGAAGGAAAAGAGTTGGGAAGGAAGGAAGGAAGGAAGGAAGGAAGGAAGGAAGGAAGGAAGGAAGGAAGGAAGGAAGGAAGGAAGGAAAAGAGTTGGGAAGGAAGGAAGTAAGGAAAGAAGGAAGGGAAAGAGTTGGGAAGGAAGGAAGGAAGGAAGGAAGGAAGGAAGGAAGGAAGGAAGGAAGGAAGGAAGGAAGGAAGACATCCTGATGGCACCTGGAATTTGGCCCCTGTGTGACACACAGTGTTGGACTGGATGGCCCACTGGCCTGATCCAACATGGCTTCTCTTATGTTCTCATGGCCCTGCTGGTGGACCTCCTGCTGGCACCTTGTTTTTGACCACTCTGTGTCGCAGAATGTTGGGATGGATGGGCCATTGGCCTGATCCAACACAGTTTCTCTTATGTTCTTTTGGCCCTACAAGTTTGCCCGTACGTATACTGGGTAGCTGTTTAAAATGAACCCACACATCAGGCAGACAGAACGGAGGCTAGATAGAAAACAGGAAGGGACCGCCGAACCATCTTTTAACCCACTGAGCTGCACCCATTATTCATGGTCTCTTCATCCCGTGGTGTGTGGGCCATTGATCGATGCCCAGATGCAGTGGGAAAAACACAGGTGTTTTAGGAGTGCAAAGGAACGGTACAAAACTAAAGAATCCCACGTCCATTTCCCACCAGGAAGAAACAAAACCCAAGAAGGACTCAGAGTGTTGGAACAGCAGGGCCCTATTTCTGCCATTTAATATGCCGCGTTCCACCCTGGCATCCTTTTATTGAAATATGAACGTGGCCGAGATCGTTTCCGTTCCGAACGTTCTGTCTCGTGTTCTCAGCGCTCTGACCTCTTTTTTCTCGCTCGAGTCGCCCCCCATCTCCTTCCCTTAAAACCGGCCCGGATCTTCAATCGTGTCCTAAATCTGTCCATCATCTTTCCCCCATTTTGAGTGTTCTCGGGCTCGTTTTGTCAGCACAGGGCTTGATTCAGGGCAAGGAACTCTCACACGGTCAAAGGGGAGGATGGGTGCTTCAGCCCCTCCTCACGTTTTGGAAAGAGTTCACCACAAAAGCAGCGGCAAAGAGACTGTTTTCGCAGTTCAAGTTTGATGCCTGTTAAATTCATGGGGATTCTTTGCTGGCAGATGGAATCATTGTGTTGGAGGGGAGCATACAGGCTATCTAGTCTAAGGTTTACCAAATTGGGAAATAGACCCCTCCGCAGGGTGGTGGAAGGATCTAGGGCAGGGGGAGTCAAACTGCGTCCCTCCAGATGTCCATGGACTACAATTCCCATGGGCCCCTGCCAGCATTCGCTGGCAGGGGCCATGGGAATTGTAGTCCATGGACATCTGGAGGGACGCAGTTTGACTCCCCCTGATCTAGGGCATAGATTTCCAAGCAGGACCCCTGATGATCCACCGGAGTTCTGATGGGGGCCCACAGGAGCTCTGAAGTATGGGGGGGTGGGGTGTTATGGTCTAATTTATCTGCTCCTCCTTTTCTTTCCAACCTATATCAGGCCGAGCTGCCATGGTAGTAATAAAGGTGGAGGGAGGGAGCAAAAGGAGGGCGATGGATGCAAGTGATGATATCACTTCTGGGGGTGGGGCAGGGGGCGTGGCCAGCTGACCTCACTTCTGGGGCTCCTCGAAGACTGAACCATTATTCCTCTATGGTCAAAAGGTTGAAAACGGCTGATTCACGATGACGGTGAGGAATTTAGGGGCAGTAAGGGGCCAGTGAGAAATTTTGGGTTCGTAAGGGGATAGCAATTTGACTCGTCCTGGTGCAGCTGCATTTTCCTAGCAAGAGACCTCCCAAGGTTGCTGGCCATTGCCTGTCTCTGGGAAGGAGCAATCCTGGACTTCCGGGGTGGCCTCCCATCGTGCTGACCAGGGCCAGCCCTGCTCAGCTTCTTGAAGGAAAGGACAGCTTCGGAAGGTGGTCTGGATGGGATCGTCTTCCTGCTGATCTCCTTCCCCTCCTCAGACTCTCCTTCCTAGGCTCCACCCCAGATCTCCAGGAATTTCTGAACCCAGGGCTGGCAACTCTTCCTCCAAACTCTCCGTCTTTGGGAGGCTGAAAAAGCCTTCACCTGCTTGTTTTGCCAGCAGAGAGCATATGCTTCTTTCTCTCTTTCTCTCGTTCTCTCCTTTTCTCTCCCTCTTTCTCTTTTCTTTCTCTCTCTCTTTTTCTCTCTTTTTCTCTCTCACTTTTTCCTTTCTTTCTCTTTCTCTTTCTCTCTCTCTTTTCCTTCTCATTCTTTCCTTCTATTTTTTCTCTCTCTTTTCTTTCTCTTTCTGTTTTTCTCTTTTCTTTCTTTCTTTCTTTCTTTCTTTCTCTCTCTCTCACTCTCTCTCTCTCTCTCTCTTTTCTTTCCCTCTTTCTTTTTTCTTTTTCTCCCTCTTTTTCTTTTTCTCTCCCTCTTTCTCTTTTTCTCTCTCTCTTTCTCTTTTCTTTCTTTCTTTCTTTCTTTCTTTCTTTCTTTCTTTCTTTCTTTCTTTCTTTCTTTCTTTCTTTCTTTCTTTCTTTCTTTCTTTCTTTCTTTGTCTGTCTGTCTGTCTGTCTGTCTGTCTGTCTGTCTGTCTGTCTGTCTGTCTGTCTGTCTGTCTCTCCCCATCTTGTCTTCCTCCCCAGTAAGGACCCAAAGTGTCTTCTACAAACAACTTCTACAAAGAACTTACGTATTTCCTTCCAGAATATAATATGGCCACTGCGCAGCCTCCAAGGAAGCATAGGCAAAGTTTTGAATTTGCATTGCCTGTCTCTGGGCAGTAGGCTCAACACCAGGAAATAAGTTTGTGTTTGTATGTGTGTGGGCTTTTTTCTGGGGGGGGGGGGCACTAAGGATTTAGCCTGGGAGTCAAGTGGGGTGGCTGTCGTCCCTCAGCACCACATGCAGAAATCCCTTAACATGTCCTGGTGAGCTGTCAGACAGCCGGGCCTCCTGGTCCCTCTCTTGCCTCAATAGCCCCATACTTCACTCAGTAGGAACGACTTCCATTTGCCCAAATGACTCTGTTGCAAATTGCCTCACGTCCTTTCCCGTTCAAAAGACCGGGTCCCTGTAAATATTCAAAAGCAATTACTGCCTCGGGGAGCCATAAACAAGGGCTCTGCCTTGAAAGTTTGACGCCTGCCATTCGGAACGGGAGTCAGACGACCCACTTTGCTCATTGACAAATGGGCCTGATTGGACAAGTGTCGCCCTTCATTAACCTCATGATAGGTTTGGGAGGCTGGGTGTGTAAAACAAACCAACCAGGCCGACCCCCCTTCCTTGCTCTTGAATGGAGGTACGATAACGCAGCAACAGAGAAGGGAATATCCTCGATTTCCAGGGAGCGACTCTGCTTAACGGGTGGCGTTCAAGATTAAGCACAGTGTTTTGAGGCTGTGTCTGCCTTTGGGAATCTGAGACAGGATGGTGGTCATGACCACAAAATGGCTGCTGCAGGAGGCGGAGCCACATACACAGAGAAAGCACACGTGGGGGGGGGAAGAGGGAGGTTATTCAAAATGCACAAAAAGCGTTTGGACTTTCGGACCTGGCTTGGTCCTGAGTCTCTCCAGAGTAATGGAGCTGCAGAGTAACAGAGCCTTTTGAAAGTATGCCGTTATTAGTAACCTTTGTGGATGAGGCAGAGATCCAGACCGACAGCGCTTTGAGGTTTAAAAGAGAATATTTAAAAGTATATATCATATTCATTTGCTTCAGTCTTCTTACTGAAGCAGACTACAAAAAGAGTACTTACAAAAGCAGTCCATTGCATGCCTCTGTGGCTAGGCTGCAAGCAGACTACATGCCACACATCAGCAGGGAGAGAGCAGAGCCTAAGAACTGCCTGCTTGCTTCAGAGCACACAGCTGCTCTTCTTGAAGAAAGAGGAAGTGGGCGGGAGCCCAGTTTAAACATAGGGAGTCCCTGGCATGTACCTGGGATTTTTCCACTGCAATCCCAGAGTGACCATTAGATGACACTAGTGAGCGCATAGGTACAGCTTAGCAGCCTAACAACTTTACAACAACAACCCTTCAGAATTGGCTTCACCAAATCATTTGCTGATTGCAATTCCAATCAAAAGAATGGTGAGGGACGATGCGAGAGCTACCATGGAATCAACATTATTTCAGTCTGTGCAGCCAATCAGATTTTCAGCAGGCCCAACCCATTGTCTAAAAATTCTTAGCGAGCTTCAAAAAGGGAGTTCTCAGGTTCCTTGTCAACTGGGAGCAACATGTTGGGGAATCTTGTGAATCAAAGGGCCCATTGCTTCTTACGTTCTCGTCAGTGATGAGTTGGAGCAGAACCTTAGGATGGCAGTTCTTAATGAGCAATTTTCTGTCAAAGTCATTGCACACCCCAAGAAGGCAGAAAACACTCTTTGAACAGCAGATCTGAGATAACGGAACAAACCATCTTTTGCCGCCACAGAGGGACAAGCGCTTTAATGATTTCTTCTGATCTTCCTGCAGGACCGAAAAGAAAAAAAAAAGAATTGTTCTTATGCAATGCTAGTAAACGTGAAATTGGGGAAGTTAAAATCAGTAAAAATAAAACAAAACAAAACAAAACACTGAGGACAGAAAGTGACATAGTGTGCCCCGATTTCATCATACGCTTAACAGGGTTAGTATTTCAATGGGAGAGCACCAAGGAAGACTCTGCAGAGGAAGGCAATGGACAACCACCTCTGCTTCTCACTTGCCTTGAAAGCCCCTTGCTGGGGTCACAATATGGCTTTGGAGAGAGACCACCAAGGAAGGCTCTGAGGAGGAAGGCAACAAACAGCCAGTATGGTGTAATGGTTAGGAGTGCGGACTTCTAATCTGGCATGCCGGGTTCGATTCTGCACTCCCCCACATGCAGCCAGCTGGGTGACCTTGGGCTCGCTACGGCACTGATAAAACTGTTCTGACCGGGCAGTGATATCAGGGCTCTCTCAGCCTCACCCACCCCACAGGGTGTCTGTTGTGGGGAGATGAATGGGAAGGCGACTGTAAGCCGCTTTGAGCCTCCTTCGGGTAGGGAAAAGCGGCATATAAGAACCAACTCTTCTTCTTCTTCTTCTTCTTCTTCTTCTTCTTCTTCTTCTTCTTCTTCTTCTTCTTCTTCTTCTTCTTCTTCTTCTGTGCATCTCACTTGTCTTTCTGGGGCCATCATAAGTCAGTTGCCTTTATGAACATGGGCATCCGCTATGACCCTCTGATATCCCTCCCACTAAGTTTCAGTATTGCAGACACCATTTTCATGAATGTGAACTTAGGAGCTTCTCTTCCAATGTCGATGAACTTACCCACAATGCATTTCATGTGCCACATTGCTGCCTCCTTACCCAATTGGTCAAAGTCCTCCAGAACTTCTCTGTTGGTGTTTGCCATCCTGATTGTTCTGTGGAATAGTTCTGTTTTTATTTTTACAGGTTTTACAGCCTCCCTGGTAAGGTGTGGTAGAAACCTAACAACCTCTTGAAATAATGTTCCACAGTCAAGTTGAGGCTGGTTCCAAGCATGTCCTGCCCAGGGTGTTCACCCCTTGATGTAGTAGTTAAGGGCAACTGCTTCTAATATGGAGAAGCAGATCTGATTCCCTCCTCCTCCTCTACTTGAAGCCAGCTGGGTGACCTTAGGCCAGTCACAGTTCTCTCAGAGCTCTCTCCACTTACCTCACAAGGGGTCTGTTCTGGGGAGAAGAAAGGTAGGCAACTGTAAACTGCATTGAGACTCCTTCGGGTAGTAAAAAGCAGAGTACAAACCTCCACCTCTCAGAATCATAGAGTTGGAAGGTGCCACACAGGCCATCTAGTCCAACCCCCTGCTCAATGTAGGATCAGCCTCAAGCATCCATGAAAACTATCTGTCCAGGATGAAAAGTATCTGTCTCTTCTTGGAAGGGAGACAGCTTGGTGTTATTGTTGGAGAGCCGGGTTTGATTCCCTGCTCCACCACATGCAGCCGGCTGGATGACTGTGGGCCAGTCACAGCTCTCTTAGGGTTCTTCAGCCCTGCCTACCTCACAGTGTTGTGGGAAGAGGAAGGAAAGAGGAAGGAATTGTGAAATTCCTGCATTCTGCAAGGGGCTCGACTAGATGACCCTGGTGGTAGCTTCCAACTCTATGAGTCTGATTCTATGATTCCTTCAGGTAGTGTAAAGTGCAGAAAACAGCTGTTTTTTCCCCTCCCCTCCCTTCAAATACCAGTTGAACATTGTCATATGACCCTTAACACACCACACAACAACAACAACAACAAAAATATCTGGAAATGAGACATTTTTACATCCGCTCAATTCTTGAGACGTCAACTTTCTCTCAGATGAGATCTCAATCTCCCATCGCAGAATGAACAAAACCGCACAGGAGGTGGGGAATCCGTGGGGAACCCACTGCATATTTGCACACCTGAATCGAATTTAGGTTCAGCGTAGGGGCTCCTCCCGGCTGCAGCCAGCAATGTGTATCTTTACTCGCAGGATACAAGCTTTGTGTACCAGTCAGGGAATCACGGTCTTCCCAAGCCAAATTCCATTCACGGATCCATCAGCCAGAGAAAATAGAATCTGCTCCTCACCGTCGGAATTGTCTATTTTCTCATCAGCATGTTAATAACCTTGAATTTGCCGAGCCGAGGAACGATGTCGTACAACCAATAAAGGCCCAGACCTCCCACAATATCATCGGATATCGGAGGAAAGCGTCCGTGTACCTCACAGACAGATTAAAATGTAAGCTTTACAGGAAAGCTTGTGATATTGTGCTAATATTTAAGACAGGTACCGTGATAAATAGCTTTATGAATACCCAAAAATCCCATGGCAGCTTCGGAACAGCTGTCAGTAGAGATAGATTGAGTAATAACTCTGTTTTGGAAATAACAGTAGGAAATGAATGGTGATTTATTAACTCCAATGAATTTCTACTGCTTAGGGAAAGCGAGGGATAGAGGTAAACGTTGAACAGCAAAAAGAAAAAGAAATAAAAAAGGAAATCTATCAGGGGGAGGGGGAAAATAACATATCTGATAGCGGATCAAGATATAAGCTCAACGGCGAACCAGTGAGTCAAATTAACTTTCTCCGGAAACAGGGATCGACCTGTGAAATGTAAAATAATGATTATAATGCCAGTGTGGTGAATTTGTAATATGTTTTGGGTTTCGGCTCAGAAGACCAGGGCTTAAGTCTCCAGTCTGCAAGGGTGGGGGAGTGGCTAAAGAGAGGCGGGACTCTAATTTGGAGAACTGGGTGTGATTCCCCACTCCTCCACATGCAGTCACCTTCGGCCTCCCAAGTTCTCAAAGAGCTCACTCAGAAAACTGTTCTGTCTGTTGTGGAGAGAGGAAAGGAAAGTGTTTGCAGGCCACTTTGAGACACATGAGGCCTGCTGGATGACCTTGGGCCAGTCCCAGTTCTTTCAGGGCTCTCTCAGCCTCACCCACTTCACAGGGTGTCTGTTGAGGCTGAGAGAGCCCTGATATTACTGAAGAAGAAGAAGAATATATGCCACTTTTCTCTACCCGAAGGAGTCTCAAAGCGGCTTCCAGTTGCCTTCCCTTTCCTCTCCCCACAACAGACACCCTGCAAGGGAGGTGAGGCTGAGTGAGCCGTGATATTACTGATTGGTCAGAACAGCTTTATCAGTGCTGTGGCGAGCCCAAGGTCAACATCCCCTGATTTCTGTAGTGCTTGCTATAGAGATTGCGGAATTTCTTAGAGAGTCATGGGGTGTTCTGATGCCACTTCTGAGCGATCACTCAGAAATAAAATCATAGTGTCTGCAATATTCCCAGCCCCTACTCTTCACATGTATTGTGATTTGGGTTTACAGGGTAGGACTCCGCTTTGCATACCACTGTAAACTTAGATAGCAAAAGTCTGTATGGCCAATAGGGATCCCAGATCCTTCCCCTCCCCCCTGCCTTACATTCTAAAGGTAAAGGTATCCCCTGTGCAAGCACTGGGTTATGTCTGACCCTTGGGGTGACGCCCTCCAGCGTTTTCATGGCAGACTCAATACGGGGTGGTTTGCCAGTGCCTTCCCCAGTCATTACCGTTTACCCCCCAGCAAGCAAGCTGGGTCCTCATTTGACCGACCTCGGAAAGATGGAAGGCTGAGTCAACCTTGAGCCGGCTGCTGGGATTGAACTCCCAGCCTCATGGGCAGAGCTTTCAGACTGCACGTCTGCTGCCTTACCACCCTACGCCACAAGAGGCTCTGCCTTACATTCTACAGATCCCCAAAAAGTCCAACCTCTTTTCTGCTTGCCTTCTGCTGGCTGACGGCCAGTGGGATTTCTCCCTATAATGACTTTTCTGACACCCTCATACAGCTTTTCCAGTAATTACGTTAGGTTTTTAAATGAATGTAATAATATTGTAGTTAAATTTCATTGTCTTTTTCTCCGACGGTTTTAAGCAGTATTGAGCATGGGAAGAGTTCAACAGGAATGAATGGAGTCCAAGCTAACCACAAACCCATTGGATGTTGTACCTGTGGATGCAAGAAGATCTGGAAGGGAAAGATTTAAGGGGATATGGGCTCGGTACACTTGGTAGGTGTACCCCCAGCATGGGTTAAGATGCACTTAGACCAGGAGTACTTTAAGGATTTGCAAGGCCCTGGCAGAGTGCAGATGTGGCGAGAGTAGCCAGTCTGAGGGCAAAGAGGCTCCCCACAGTGGCAAGGGATGTCGCTTTGAGTGTCCTTAAAGAGGGAAAAGTGTAGAGGTGAGAGTCTATGGCCCTGATCCATGGGGGGAAGGCATTTCATGGGACCCCTGGAAGCCTGTAGCATGTCCTATATGTAATACATGGCCTCTCTGGCCACCATTTCCATTCTTTCATCTTGGATTGGACATCTAATCCAGTTTGGTATAGTGGTTAGGATTGCGGACTTCTAATCTGGCATGCCAGGTTCGAGTCTGCGCTCCTCCACGTGTAGCCAGCTGGGTGACCTTGGGCTTGCCACGGAACTGATGAAACTGTTCTGACCGAGCAGGAATATCAGGGCTCTCTCAGCCTCACCCACCTCACAGGGTGTCTGTTGTGGGGAGAGGAATGGGAAGGCGACTGTAAGCCTCTTTGAGCCTCCTTCGGGTAGGGAAAAGCGGCATATAAGAACCAACTCTTCTTCTTCTTCTTCTTCTTCTTCTTCTTCTTCTTCTTCTTCTTCTTCTTCTTCTTCTTCTTCTTCTTCATAACTTCTTCTCTCTCTACTTTAGCTCAGAGCCATCACAAGTTCACCTTTTGAAGTAAATCTGTTCACAATGAATTAAACGTCCCTGCATGAATGCGTCGTGTAAGATGCGCTTCTGTTTCTGTTAGCAAAATGTCTTCCTTTTGTTACCGTCGGAGTCCATTCGTTTTTGCAATTTGTTTGAGCAGCAGTTTCCCAGAATGGCAAAATGTGGAGGATGAGCGATACTGTGAATAACAAACAAGCAAACAACAACCCCCTCCCCTTACTTCTGTGCTTCCACGTCAAATGATTTTTTAAAAAATTAACCCAATTAAATCAACTTTTTGGATTCTTGTGGCAGGACTCTGCACATGAAGCCAGCTGATATTGCATCAGAGTCTCTCTCAACTTTTTGACCTTTGAGAAACCCCTGAAACATCCTTCAGGCTTTGAGAAACCCCAGAAGTGGTGTGATCATGCAAAATTTGGTTGGGAAGCAGAGCTGTGGACACGCCCACCTGGGGCCCCGCCCCTTCCCACTCTCTCCTGGCACATCATTAGCCATCGGGGAGGGGAGGGGCAGATCAACATGACCATATATGGTCACATCACCTGATTTAACACATTTAAAAAATATATTAAAAGCTAATGAACTCCATCCCATTCGGGAAACCCTCCCAGGTATGTAAAGAAACCTTGGGGTTTCACGAAACTCTGGTTGAGAAATCCTGCATAAAACCATCACTCCCTCCTTGGCAGAATCTGCGCTTTTTATCCCCAGTGACCCCAAGAAGATGCCGAGAAGATTCTCAGCCTCTGAGCTGCAACCCCTCCCATGAGTCTGCATGGATATCAGCCTTCCGCAGGGCCTGCAAAACGGAGCTCTTCCGCC
Organism: Paroedura picta; assembly: GCF_049243985.1. NCBI lineage: Eukaryota > Metazoa > Chordata > Lepidosauria > Squamata > Gekkonidae > Paroedura > Paroedura picta. Next base: position 122,109,983 of record NC_135373.1, on the reverse strand, counting down.
AGGTCTACGGTTGAGGCTGGGGTCGGCGAGGTAGATCAACGCCTCCCTCCGGTTATGACCAGTACATTGCTTTCACCTCCTTCTCCAGTAGTGGGGGTTGGCAGCGGGTTTTTCCGCCATATTGGACTCTTTATGTCTTTTAATGGGTGCTTTAAGGGGAATTTATAAGTCTCTGTAACCCACAACAAGCTGGTTTCAGAAGTGGTGGGGAATAAATATAAATATAAATATAAATATAAATATAAATATAAATATAAATATAAATATAAATATAAATATAAATATAAATATAAATATAAATATAAATATAAATATAAATATAAATATAAATATAAATATAAATATAAATATAAATATAAATATAAATATAAATATAAATATAAATATAAATATAAATATAAATATAAATATAAATATAAATATAAATATAATCACAGAATCATAGAGTTGGAAGGGGCCATACAGGCCATCTAGTCCAACCCCCTGCTCAACGCAGGATCAGCCCTAAGTGTCCTAAAGCATCCAAGAAAAGTGTGTATCCAACCTTTGCTTGAAGACTGCCAGTGAGGGGGAGCTCACCACCTCCTTAGGCTGCCTATTCCACTGCTGAACTACTCTGACTGTGAACAATCTTTTCCTGATATCTAGCCTATATCTTTGTACTTGAAGTTTAAACCCATTACTGCGTGTCCTTTCCCCTGCAGCCAATGGGAACAGCATCCTGCCCTCCTCCAAGTGACAACCTTTCAAATATTTAAAGAGGGCTATCATGTCCCCTTTCAACCTCCTTTTCTCCAGGCTGAACATTCCCAAGTCCCTCAACCTATCTATATAGGGCTTGGTCCATCACAATCCTAATCCTAATCCTAATCAAAATCATAATATCATGCAGGTGGGTACTGAGAACGTGTGTCCCTGAAAGGATTCTTAAAAAAAAAAAATCAACCTCGTTCTTTGGGGTCTGGAGCCATGAGTATTGAACCCCAGAACTTGGTACTCCTGGTTTGCATGCAAGATGAACTTGTCTACCATCAAGGAAGAGCTGGCCTAGACTCCTCTTGACCATAATACCTCACTGGATATTCCTGGGTGAACGTTGATTTTAAGTTCAGGAGATCCTTAAAGAGAGTCAAGATTTCCAGGAGAGTGTCATTTTCTGGATTTAAACACACACACACCTTGTCTAAATGACAGGAGGCCGAGAGAAAGAATAATTGGATAGTCTTCGCGACAGACTGGAGGGAGATATAGAGTCGCTCAAGGTTTGTTATTGGATCCAGCGCTATTTAATTGGTTCAGAAATTATTTTGAATTGTGTGTGTGTGTATGTGTGTGTGAGTGGAGTAGTAGCCAAGATTCCAAATGATACTGAACTAGTCCAAATTAAGTGCTTCAACTTCTTTTGCAAAAAATCTTTTTCTGAGGCATTCCGTCTTCACGCTGTCACTGGTCTTTTGCTTTTCTCCTGGGCATGCGTTTGCTTATCGCTGGTACGTAGAACGGTGCTTACAGTTGCATGCTTCCTACGTGGTTTTTTCTCATATCATAAAATTGTTAAATCCTAGAGTGGGAAGGAGCCATGCAGGCCATCTAGTCCCACCCCCTGCTCAGTGCAGGATCAGCCTGAAGCATCCAGGATAAGAACCTGTCCAGCCGCTGCTTGAAGACCACCAGTGAGGGGGAGCTCCCCACCTCCTTAGGCAGCCCATTCCACTGCTGAACTAGACTCATAGAATCCTAGAGTTGGAAGGGGCCAAGCAGGCCATCTAGTCCAGCCCCCTGCTCATTGCAGGATCAGCCTCAAGCATCCAGGAGAAGGATCTGTCCAGCCGCTGCTTGAAGACCGCCAGTGAGGGGGAGCTCCCCACCTCCTTAGGAAGCCCATTTCACTACTGAATTAGACTCCTAGAATCCTAGAGTGGGAAGGGGCCATGCAGGCCATCTAGCCCACCCCGTGCTCAATGCAGGACCAGCCCTAAGCATCCAGGAGAAGGATCTGTCCAGCCGCTGCTTGAAGACCACCAGTGAGGGGGAGCTCCCCACCTCCTTAGGAAGCCCATTTCACTACTGAATTAGACTCCTAGAATCCTAGAGTGGGAAGGGGCCATGCAGGCCATCTAGTCCCACCCCCTGCTCAATGCAAGATCAGCCTCAAGCATCCAGGAGAAGGATCTGTCCAGCCGCTGCCTGAAGAGGGGGAGCTCCCCACCTCCTGAGGCAGCCCATTCCACTGCTGAACTACTCAGGGAATTCCCCCCCCCACTCCAATATTTAACCATTATTGTTCCACATGAAGTTTAACGCCATTACTGCAGGTCCTCTCCTCTGCTGCCAACAGAAACCACTCCCAGCCATCCTCCAAATGAAAACTTTACCAGGAGAAAGAATGCCATCCTGTCCCCTCCCAACCTCCCTTTTTTCAGGCTGAATATTCCCCTTTCTGCACTGGGCATGGTCCCCAGGCCCTGGATCATCCTCACCGCTCTCCATTGAACTCTTTCAATTCTGTCCACACCTTTTTTGAAGCATGGCCTCCAGAACTGCACACAGAATGCCAGGAGGAGTCTGACCAATGCGGTCTACAGCGGGACGATCTAATCTTGTGATTTCAAGAGTGCATTTGTCTTCTTTAATGCCACATTACACTGTCTGCTCAGATTCCGGGGTCAGGTGGGTCATTTCAATTGGCACTTTCCAAGACACTCCTATTCTTGATAGCCCTTCCTGTGCTTGTGTTCTTGCGTCCCTTCTTGTTTTCCTCTGTCTTTCCTCAGCCCTCCTTACATTGGGACACGAAAATCCCCATTCTGGTTTTTTGCTCCTCCGTCCGTGAGTCTACCTTATGGTTGTTTACTTTAATGGCATGTTTTGTTGTGTTGCACCTTGTTTAGTGCCCCCCCCCCTTGCGAAACGTAGCAGTTGTTTATTTCAGTGTCACAAAATCAGCAGGTTGACATCAATGGGTTTCTACAAATGAATACAAACTGATATCACACGAAAACAGCTCGACAACAGGCAGACGCAATCCCAAAGAATGTACAAGCCCGAATGAGAAAAGCAGCAATCCGTTGACAAAAAGCTAAACGTTTGCAGAAGACGTTAAAGAGAATATGTTTGCTCCATTTCTCCTTTCTTGGTTCCTACAGGAAGCAATGGAGAGGAATCCTAGAATCCTAGAGTGGGAAGGGGCCATCCAGGCCATCTAGTCCCACCCTCTGCTCAGTGCAGGATCAGCCTCAAGCATCCAGGAGAAGGATCTGCCCAGCTGCTGCTTGAAGGCCCCCAGTGAGGGGGAGCTCCCCACCTCCTTAGGCAGCCCATTCCACTGCTGAACTAGACTCCTAGAATCCTAGAGTGGGAAGGGGCCATCCAGGCCATCTAGTCCCACCCCCTGCTAAATACAGTATGAGCCTCAAGCATCCAGGAGAAGGATCTGTCCAGCTGCTGATTGAAGACCACCAGTGAGTGAGAGCCCCCACCTCCTTAATCAGCCCATTCCACTACTGAAATAGACTCCTAGAATCCTAAAGTGGGAAGGGTCCATCGAGGCCATCTAGTCCCACCCCCTGCTCAATGCAGGATCAGCCTCAAGCATCCAGGAGAAGGATCTGTCCAGCCACTGCTTGAAGACCACCAGTAAGGGGGAGCTCCCCACCTCCTCAGGCAGCCCATTCCACTGCTGAACTAGACTCATATAATCCTAGACTGGGAAGGGTACATCCAGGCCATCTAGTCCACCCCCTGCTCAATGCAGGATGAGCCTCAAGCATCCAGGAGATGGATCTGTCCAGCTGCTGCTTGACGATAGCCACTGAGGGGGAACTCCCCACCTCCTTAGGCAGCCCATTCTTCTGATGATCTTAACGCTCTTTGCAGGACGTAAGGGAAACAGCTGTCTTGTAAATCTGGTTGCCTTTGAAAATTGTGGAGCCATTCTACTCACTTATATTGACAACAATATGATACCGACCCAAGGGCAGATTTCAAAACTGAGGTTCTCAATCTGCCCTCTGAAGCCTGGAAAAAAAATTCAATCTGACCTCCGAATTTGACCATTGCCCATTTTGGGGTGGGATAATCGATGGAGTAGCATTGATTACCATGATTCCATGGGTCGTTTCAAAAACCCCTCCCGATCGTTCGCTCTGAAAGCCAGCTGTCAAATGCTCCCCGTTGCTGCCTGCTAAGCATCTCAAGGATTGACAGCTCCAAGCCCAATTCGGTCGACAACTGACTGCCGTTGTATGCCAGCTGTCAGAAAGCATTAAAGGCTGCGAAATTGGAGATGACCAGCTCGGATGTCTGGACTGCCCCAACGAAAAGCTGCACATTTGAAACACATTGGAGGCCACATTGTGCTTAATGAAACTGCTTCCCGGCCCCCAGCCAGTCATTCCCATCCCCAAATATCAAATGCCCACTGAATATTTAGGCCAGGGGTAGTCAAACTGCGGCCCTCCAGATGTCCATGGACTACAATTCCCAGGAGCCCCTGCCAGCATTTAGACCATGCTGGAGTGTGGTTCTTTCCTCCCAGGAATGCTCAAACGCTGGTGCATCCTTTTTGTTGGGTCGTTCCTTGTATACACTGTGATATACAAGGTGCAATTGGCAAGTGATATACTGTGGTAGAGCCTCTTGTGGCGCAGAGTGGTAAGGCAGCCGTCTGAAAGCTTTGCCCATAAGGCTGGGAGTTCGATCCCAGCAGCCGGCTCAAGGTTGACTCAGCCTTCCATCCTTCCGAGGTTGGTAAAATGAGTACCCAGCTTGCTGGGGGGTAAACGGTCATGACTGGGGAAGGCACTGGCAAACCACCCCGTATTGAGTCTGCCATGAAAACGCTAGAGGGCGTCACCCCAAGGGTCAGACATGACTCGGTGCTTGCACAGGGGATACCTTTACCTTTACCTTTATACTGTGGTGCAATTGGCTACAGGATCAGAATCACTCAGAGGACACTACAAAGGACCATCCAGCCTAGTCCCTGACCCTCACAGGGACTTAAAAAAACATAACAGTGTTGCCAGATGCTGATCCCATCGCCTCCTAAAACCTTCCAGCGAAGGAGACTCCACCACCCTCCGAGGCACTAAATTCTATCTACAGACAGCTGTAACCATCAGAAAATGCTTCCTAATATTTAAGTGGAACCTCCTTTCCTGTAATTTGAACCTATTGCTCCTCATCCTGGGCTGATTCTGCACTTACTTTGTTTATTCCATTGTGGATCCTGCTCAATTCAGATCAATTTGAACTCGAGTCTTCCTCTATCCCTTTATTCCATTGTGGATCCTGCTCAATTCAGATCAATTTGAACTCGAGTCTTCCTCTATCCCTCCCCCTCTAAAACTGCAGAAAACAAGCTGGCCCCATCTTCTACATGTCTCCCTTTTACAGGATGGCAGTTCATACGGTCATTACATGGGAGTTCTATTATTTGCACCCTCCCAAGCCCCTCATCCCTACTTACTGCTGGGCGCCTGCCAGGCACCTCCCAAAGACCTGCCATCTCTGCTTGGCAGTTGACCAATGTGGCGAGGCAAGGAGATCTGAAGTTTGGCTGTAGAAGGCCAGGTGTGCTTTTGGTCTAAATTAGGGGTTCCCAACCAGGGATCAGGGAACATTCCATCTGAGACCTGCTCAGCTTTGAAGAGTCAGGTTTGAAAAAGGTCCCTCTAGGACACAACCTGAGTGGGTCTTATATTTCCGTTGTTGACAACACAGTGTTTGTTCTGGCAGAAGGGAAAACAAGGCCTTCTATTCATAAAAGGCCAGCGGGCTATGCAGCACTGAAAGCCCATGTTGTATACATGTATACCTAGTTAAAGTTAGAAGAAGAAGAAGAAGAAGAAGAAGAAGAAGAAGAAGAAGAAGAAGAAGAAGAAGAAGAAGAAGAGTTGGTTCTTATATGCCACTTTTCTCTACCCAAAGGAGTCTCAAAGCAGCTTACAATTGCCTTCCCTTTCCTCTCCCTGTGAGTTGGGTGAGGCTGAGAGATCCCTGATATTACTGCTCAGTGAGAACAGCTCTATCAGTGCTGTGGCGAGCACAAAGTGGAGGAGGAGCATGGAATTAAACCTGGCTCACCAGATTAGAAGTCGGCACTCCTAACCACTACACCAATCTGGGTCTCTAGTGAAGGAATACCCAACAGGGGTTATGGGGAACCATAGAGCCTAGCCAGCATCCAAAGGATGTTGGACTGGTAGAATGCAGACCTCGTCGATCTCCTCTGCACCCTCGCCATTTCAACCACATCCTTTTTGAAGTGAGGCCTCCAGAGCTGCACACAGGACAGGTAGTTGTGAATTTCTTACATTATATAGGGGGTTGGACTAGATGACCCCGGATATCCCTTCCAACTCTATGATTCTATGACTCCAGGTTATACATTTGCGTTATACATTTGGACTATGACATTGTGCAGTTTGAACATGAAGTCTCTGTTGACACCTGCCAAGACTTCATTCTGGGAGCAACATCTTAAATTAATATTCGGCCTTAACTGAAAACCTTGGATTTCCTGACGCAATTTGCATGAGCTCACCACGGCTTGGGCCACTAGCGAGCAAACATCAGAGATATCAACAGCAAAACAAACACTTTGATATGTTAAAAGGGTGGGGGAGGGCGCGCCTTTCGCATTCATGGGTGATAAAATGGAAGAAAGACGAAATCCATTTCCCATGTTGCTCCCAAAAGGAGATGCTGCCTCTGTTGTTAAATGAGCATTTAAATTGGAGTGGCCCCGAAACCTGCTTTCCTACAGCAGAATAATGAGAAGCAGTGAATGAATGACTATTCCTATTTTAGAAGGAAGGAAGGAAGGAAGGAAGGAAGGAAGGAAGGAAGGAAGGAAGGAAGGAAGGAAGGAAGGAAGGAAGGAAGGGAGGGAGGGAGGAAGGGAGGGAAAGAGGGAGGGAGGGAGGGAGGGAGGGAGGCAGACAGGCAGGCAGGCAGGCAGGCAGGCAGGCAGGCAGGAAGGGAGGGAGGGAGGGAGGGAGGGAGGGAGGGAGGCAGGCAGGCAGGCAGGCAGGCAGGCAGGCAGGAAGGAAGGAAGGAAGGAAGGAAGGAAGGAAGGAAGGAAGGAAGGAAGGAAGACTCATATCAGTTATTCTGTGGAAAACATTGATATAGTAGAAGCTGTGGCACAGAGTGGTAAGGCAGCAGACATGCAGTCTGAAAGCTCTGTCCATGAGGCTGGGAGTTCAATCCTAGCAGCCGGCTCAAGGTTGACTCAGCCTTCCATTCTTCCGAGGTCGGTAAAATGAGGACCCAGCTTGCTGGGGGGTAAAACAGTAATGACTGGGGAAGGCACTGGCAAACCACCCCATATTGAGTCTGCCATGAAAACGCTAGAGGGCATCACCCAAAGGGTCAGACATGACCCAGTGCTTGCACAGGGGATACTTTTACCTTTTATGAACACCGTTCAGTGAAAACTGTTTCAAATCATTTCATTTGCAGACATATCTTAATGACGTTCCAAGATAAGGAGAGTAACAACTCTACTTGGAATCAACTAATATCTAGTCCAGCCATTCTTAACTGTTTATTGTAGAGAAACCCCTGAAACATTCTTCAGGCTTTGAGAACCCCCGGAAGTGATGACAGCAGGCCACACACTCCTGCCCCATCCCCGGAAGTCACATGACACCAGAAGTGACATAACTCTGTCACACCCACTGGATGTGACATCACCAGGGCACTCCCACAGCCTTTCCTCTTAGAGCTTGGTTTCCTGGCCCCAGATCATTGCTCTCTTCTGCCCCCTCTCCATTTTGATCCCAGAGATCCCTAAGAAACATATGCTCAATTTCCTTGCACCAAATGGCTTTCAAAACTCTGTATTAATCAGTCCCCTGTCCTGGTGAGTGTTAAATGCCATTGAGTCACTTTTTCCTTATGGTGAGCTTAGGAATTCGTGTCCTTCATAACAGCCTTGCTCTGGTCTTGCTACATGGGGGCCGTGGCTTTCTTGATGGGGTCAAACCCATCTCATGTTAAGTCTTCCATTTTTCCTAGCATGATGGTTTTTTCCAATGATATCACCTCAGAATGTGACCACAGTTCTGACAGCCTCAGTTTGGATTCAAATGAGTAGCCGTGTTGGTCTGAAGTAGCACAATAAAATCAGAGTGCAGTAGCACCTTTTAAGACCGACAAAGATCTTCTTACATGACAGGGAATATACAGCAAAAATCAATTCTGTTACATCAGTAGACTGTGTCACAACCAAATTGATTGGCTATTTTGAGAAAGGATTATCATTGGCTGTATTTGGCTCCTGAACTGGCTCATGTAGTAAAGAGGGAGGAAACTAAGGGAGAAACAGGAGGGAGCATGCAGACCAAATGAAATTGGAGTTTGAGAAGCCACAGAGCTCCCAGCTAGGGATGGGCCAAATATTCTGCTACTCCACAAATCTAAAGATCCTGCTGGATCAGACCAGTGGTCTAGTCCAACATCCCAAGAACATAAGGAGAGCTCTGCTGGATCAGACCATCCTAAGAGCATAAGGAGAACCCTGCTGGATCAGACCAGTGGTCCATCTAGTCCAGCATCCTAAGAACATCAGAAGAGCCCTGCTGGGTCAGACCAGGGGTCCATCTAGTCCAGCATCCTGAGAACATCAGAAGAGCCCTGCTGGGTCAGACCAGGGGTCCATCTAGTCCAGCATCCTGAGAACATCAGAAGAGCCCTGCTGGGTCAGACCAGGGGTCCATCTAGTCCAGCATCCTGAGAACATAAGAAGAGCCCTGCTGGATCAGACCATCCTGAGAACATAAGGAGAGCCCTGCTAGATCAGACCAGTGGTCCATCTAGCCCATCACCCTGAGAGCATAAGGAGAGCCCTGCTGGATCAGGCCAGTGGTCCCTCTAGTCCAGCATCCTGAGAGCATGAGGAGAGCCCTGCTGCAGCAGACCAGTGGTCCATCTAGTCCAGCATCCTGAGGACATAAGAAGAGCCCTGCTGGATCAGACCAGGGGTCCAGCTAGTGCAGTATCCCAGGAACATGATGAAACCTTCTTGGTCCTGATTGACTCAATTGGAGACTTCCTTCTCCATTGAGTGCACCTCCTGCCTTCTTTCCTTCCTCTGATCGCTTGCCGTTAAGACTGTTAGGACTACCTCCCTTACTCACCAAGTCTGCTTCTCTTCTCAATTAAACTTTTTTTCTTTTTTTAATGCCTGCCTGGTGCTCTGCTCCTTCCCATACCGAAACCCTGCCAACCGTTATTCCCTAAAATGCCCCACACTTCCGCGCTCCAGGCCACCTTGTCTTTACATGCCAGCGTTAAGGAAGGAGACAGGCCTCGTTATGCGCCATAGCCGCTGAGCGATCGTCGGCACGGCCTCTCGGAAACGCGAAGAGCCGAAATTGGTTCTTCTGGGGATTGCCGGCGCTATGAATTCTTTATATCTAAGAGTTGGCCTGCACTGACCCAAAGGATATTAGATTTCTTAGGAATAAAACGGGAGACATGGCAATGTACTTAAACAGCTCTGGTGGAACAGCTGCCCTCCGTTTTCTCCGGGCCCGACGGCGGCCTGTTTAATGACACCATTTCCTCTCCCTGCAGGGTGACCTTTGAGCCTTCCCGCTCACATCTCTTGTGGCCTGTCTTGTCAATGGAACCTGTCAATAGAAACACCGGATGGAGGGAGAAAGGGCTAGGGGAGAAGAGCCCTTAGGGAATGACGTTGCGGGGTGCAAGGGGGAGACCCCAAGTTCTCCCTGTTGTTGTTGCGGCTGCTGAAAAACCTGCCGCTCTACCCGAACGGACCGTCGCGGCCTTTGGCTGCCTCTTCTCGTTCCCGTCGGCGCCGTCCTCGAGAGCCCCCTATCAGATCGACTTTGCCCCAGAGCCGGAGAAGGGACAGCTGCCTCCCCACGGCTCCGAATACCCGCTGAGGAATAAGCGCTGGCTGGACCTGAAACACAACAAGCAGACAGGGGGAAACCAAAGAGGAAGAAATCTTGGAAAGGTGACAGCCGGCTCAGGTTTTCCCGAAGAAAAACGCGAGAAAGGGTATTTCAGAATCTGATCAGATGGCCTAGCAGTCCAGCATTATGTTTTAAATTTTATTTGTTTGTTTGTTTGCTTGCTTGCTTGCTTGCTTGCTTGCTTGCTTGCTTGCTTGCTTGCTTGCTTGCTTCCTTATTTGGATTTTTATACCTCCATTCCATACCGCTCTGGGCGGTTTACATAGAACGTTGGCGTGCAGAAGGTGCCAGGTTCAATCCCTGGCCTCTCCAGCTGAAAGAATTACGTAGAAGATGAGGTAACTGAAACTGGCCCAGGTCACCCAGTAGTCCTCATACGTCTCAAAATAAACTACAATTAACATCCTTTTCTCTTCCTACCATAGACACCATGTGAGGAAAGTGAGGCTGAGAGGGCTCTAAGAGAACTGAGAGAGGAATGGGAAGGTGACTGCAAGCCGCTTTGAGCCTCCTTTGGGTAGGGAAAAGCGGCATATAGGAACCAACTCTTCTTCTTCTTCTTCTAGGCCAAGGTCACCCAGCTGGTTGCATGTGGAGGGATGGCCACCCAGCAGGCCTGATGTGTCTCATTGGGGCTTACAATTGCCTTATGTTTGAGTAAGGTCAGAGACATGGAAATTATAATCACTGCTTAACTACTATGGCTGTTTTGGAAGATGGTCTCTATAGCATCATATTCCTTATGAGTACCCTCTCCTCCTGAAACTCCACCCTCCCTAAACTCCACCCCATCTATAACTGCAATGGGGACCTATAACTGTGATGAGGACCTATAATACAACTCCTGGACAGGAAGCTGGGAGGGAGAGAGGAAACACATTGGACTGAGATCAGAGACCTGAGTATTGCCAGCCAGTTATTCCCCCTCAGCCTGTCCTACCTCGCAGGGGTGTAAGGAGAACACCGCAAGGTGAGGAACGATGCAAGGAGTTGATAGAATTGCATAGGGCGGGGCCAGCGTGAAGAGCGATGACTTTTGGCAAACGTTTTACTGAATATTTCATTTAAAAGTGTTTATATTTGGTCTCTCCGTGGTACCATTTAGCCTTCCTTACAAAAGCGCTGAAACTTTATTTACCAGTTAAAGAAAAAAGGTATGAATAGCCTTTCATCTTTTAGCTTTCACTACGATGACTGGTGAACGTTAAACAGAACAATGAACTTCTTTACTTTTTTAAGTGGAGGCTTTTTTGGGGAAAAAAGATGACAGAATTAAAGCCTTCGGAGGGTTCCAGTTCTTTTAATGATACTCCCCTCTGTTGTGTGTTATCCTATTAATCGGGGAAAGTGGAGAGCCTGAAAGAATTCTGCTCTGCTAGGGAGAATGCTTGTTCAATGGCGATCTCCCCCGAAATTATTTCCAGGGTGGGGGAAATAAATGAAAGCTGATGAATCTGTTCAAATCCCTGCACACCTGACTTCTGTCGCTCGTGCTTATGTATTTATTTTATTCTTTTTAGGTCTTGAAGTCCGGCTAGTTCATCGCCTCGGACGATTGCAAAGATTTCAGGACGAATATTTCAAAGAGAATGAACTAGAAGCTACATATATACACAGTGCATAATATATGGAGAGCATACGTTGGTTGGCAGAGGAAGAACATGGTTTGAGGTTTCAAAGGCCAACAAGGTTTCTTTAAACTGCTCCTGGGATATGCCAGCGTGGTGGAGGGGTTAAAGAGCGACAGACTCCAAACCTGGAGAACCGGGTTTGATTGGTCCTACTTATCTGCGGGACCGCTTAGTTCAGTGGTTCTCAGCCTGGGGGTCGAACGACCCTTTCACAGGGCCCGCGGCAGGGCAAGCAGCTTGGCCAGGGGGTGCCGTCTACACAACAGCCTTGCAGGGTAGATTGAAAGAACACTTGCATAATGTTATGGTTGGGGGTCACCACAACATGAGGAAATGTATTAAAGGGTTGCGGCATTAGGAAGGTTGAGAACCACTGGCTTAGTTGCTTAAGCCCCCCGCAGGGCTCTTAGCTCTGTGGGTACTAATGTGTTGGTTGTCCCGGGCCCTTGGGATATTTGTCTGGCCTCAACCAGGGCCAGGGCTTTTTCAGTCCTGGCCCCGGCCTGGTGGAATGAGCCCCCGGATGAGCTGAAGGACCTGAAAGAGTTGCCAGCTTTCCACAGGGCCTGCAAGACGGAGCTCTTCTGCCAGACTCATGGTTGAGTTCAGGGCAGCACCCAGATGTTTTCATCAGAGGATCCCCCCTCCATGTTGATTAGATCTGGCCCTCACTCCTACAATAAGAGAATTGGGGGGAGGGAGTGTTAGGGTGGGAGATCGGGGGGGGGGGGAGTGAGGGCTAGGGTGCCTATAGGATTGATTCGCCATCCGTCTAACTGTGATCATTTACAATGTTTTATGGAATGTTTTATGGGTTTTATTGTATTTACTGATGTTAGAAACCGCTGCGAGGCCGTTGGAGAATGGTGGTATAGAAATCTAAAAGATAAATATAAAGAATAAATAAATACATTGAATAAATAAATAAGGGACTTTCAAGTCAAATGTGAAACAGAGGTGGTTGCCATGGCCTCCCTCTGCAGAGCCTTCCTTGGTGGTCTCTCTTTCAAAACTTACGGCAGCCCCAGTAAGGGACTTTCAAGGCAAGTTCGAAGCAGAGTTGCTTGGCCATGGCCTTCCCCTTCAGAGTCTTCCTTGGTGCTCCCCCAACCCTGCTTAGTTTCCAAGATTGGGAGATATTGGGCCAATGCCCTGCCGCCTTCCCTCCCCATCCCAGCTTCACATACACTCAGTCTCTCCACAATAGCCTTCCAAGGGTTTAATCCTGCCGGGGGGGGGTCCCGATCCTCCCACGTTTTGCTTCAGTTGGGTACAGTAAAGGGATCCCAATGACCCTTCTGCTGTGTAGCTGGGAATCATCTGTATTCCTCGCATCTCCCTTTGATATTCATCAACAAGGACTGGACCATCTGGGCACACTGAACGTGTCGTTGGCAAAACCAGTTGGACGCGCCATGTTCCTTCTCTGGCAAGTCCTGCTGCCACCTTATTCTTCTTCTCCCCGAGCCAGAAGCTCATCGAGGCCTCCACCGCAGCGGCCCAGAAAGCCCGTGCCTTCCCTGGGAATCAAGCTGACAGGTGGCCAAGGCTAACGTTGGCGGATGTCCCCGAAAATCCCCCACCCCCATCCCTTTCACTCTCTCCTCCCCATTCCCTCTGGCAATAAAAGAGCCTCTTTGGTGCCTTTGCATTAAATACATCTGTAACCCGCCACGGGAAAGAGCAAAGCTTACAACGGTCTGGACACAATGTCGTCTTTTATCGGCTCCTATAGATCAGGGTGACGCGTTCTTGGCCTGGGCTCCTCTCTTTGCTCTGGCTTCTCCGCTCCCTCTCAATATGTTTTCTCATTAGAGCCAATAGCCCGGTCAGCATTCAGAGGTTCGGCTTGGCAAGCAGAAGGAGCAGATGCCGGACTCCAGAAGCGAGGAGCCCTGAACAGTGAGCTGCTACATTCGGGGTTGGCAGAGATCCTTAGCATGTACTTCTCTACCCGCTGGCCTCTGAAGCTGTTGGAGGGTCAAAAGTTCCTGCCTGCCACTTGAGGGAGAGAGGAAGAGAGAGATCCACTTGCATTCTCTGCTTTGCTCTGCTCAGGTTCGGCCTCATTTGGAGTCCTGTGTTCAGTTTTGGGCACCGCAGTTCAAGAGGGATGTTGACAAACTGGAGCGTGTCCAGAAGAGGGCAACGAAGATGGTGAGGGGTTTGGAGACCAAGACGGATGAGGAAAGGCTGGGGGAACTCAGTCTGTTTAGCCTGGAGAGGAGACGACCGAGAGGGGATCTGATAACCATCTTCAAGTATTGAGAAGGCTGCCATGGAGAAGATGGAGCAGAGTTGTTCTCTCTTGCCCTGGAGGGACAGACCAGAGTGAATGGGATGCAATTAATGCAAAAGAAATTCCGTCTAAACATCCGGAAGAAGTTCCTGACAGAGCAGTTTCTCAGTGGAACAGGCTTCCTCGGGAGGTGGTGGGTTCTCCATCTTTGTAGATTTTTAAACAGAGGCTGGAGAGCCATCTGACGGAGAGGCTGATTCTGTGAAGGTTCAAGGGGGTGGCAGGTTTCAGTAGATGAGTGATAGGGATGTGAGTGTCCTGTATATTGCAGGGGGTTGGACTAGATGACTCAGGAGGTCCCTTCCAACTCTATTATTTCATAATTCTATGGTTCATTCCTACTTTTTAAAGAACATTTATGTGCTGGGTACATCCCAAGATTCTTAGTTTCCCATTAAGCATGGGGAATGACCCATTACCTCCCCCCCCACACACACACACCACACTGCCCAACTTCTGCAAGTGGAGGGATAACATTAAAGAAAGCCTATCTTGGGATGGTGCGTATCACTTCTAAGGAAAACATGGACATTAGGTCAGCCCACTTTAGGAATCCCTGGAAACTCTATGGCATTATCATCATAATTTCTGGCAATTCCTAGAGTGGTTGTGATGTCACTACTAGTTTCCCCCCAGAAGTGGCATCAAGTGACTTGCTCCCATCCATGCTCTTTCACCAAGCCTTTGATTTGGGGCTGAGGACTATGAAACATCTATGGGCCCTGCCGAGAGAAAAGAGACACCCACCATAGAGACACCCACCCTGGGAAGACCCACTAACAGTGACCAGTTTCTGGATATAAGAAGGTTCTACATAGGAAGACAATGGTAAACCACTTCTGCTTCTTCAACCACTTCAGCATATCAAACACAATCATCTCAAGAAGAAGAAGGAGAGTTGGTTCTTATATGCTGCTTTTCTTTACCCTGAGGAGTCTCAAGCCAACTTACAGTTGCCTTCCCTTTCCTCTCCCCACTACAGACACCCTGTGAGGGTGGTGAGGCTGAGAGAGCTCTGACAGAACTGTTCTGTAAGAACAGAACTATCAGGGCTGTGACTAGTCCAAAGTAACCCAGCGGGCTGCATGTGGAGGAGTGGGGAATCAAACCCAGCTTCCAGATTAGAAGCTGCTCTTAGCCATTACACCAAACTGGTTCTACTGTGGCTTATTACTGTGGCAGGTGGGGAAGAAACTATTTTAAGGGAGACATAAAGTCCTCAGACAAAGTTCTGAGATGCTAACAAGCAAGATGACAGAACGTTCCTAGCATGAAGAGCTAGGACAGGAGTTAGCCATCTGTTAGCTATTGTGCCAAGTCAAAGAATTCTGGGCACAGCTTTTCATTTCCGTTGGTTTCTGTGGGAGAGTTAAGTGTGTGCTTTAGGCTCTCATTTTAAAATCTATGAGAATTGTAAGTGAACATAAGAACATAAGAAGAGCCCTGCTGGATCAGACCAGTGGTCCATCTAGTTCAGCATCCTAAGAATATCCAAACAGCCCTGCTGTATTAGACCAGTGGTCCATCTAGTCCAGCTTCTCAAGAACATGAGAAGAGACCTGTTGGATCAGACCAGTGGTTTGACTAGCCCAGTATCCTATGAATATAAGAGCCTGCAAGATCAGACCAGTAGTCCATCTAGTCCAACATCCTAAGAACATCAGAAGAATCTGGCTGGATCAGACTAGTGGTCCTTCTAGTTCATCTTCATACATCATTAGAAGAGCCCTGCTGGATCAGACCAGGGGTCCATCTAGTCCAGCATCCTAAGAACATCAGAAGAGCCCTGCTGGATCAGACCAGTATCCCATGTAGTCCAGCATCCTCACACAGGGGCAAACAACAGGTATAAGAGACCAAGGCCTCCTTACTGGCACTGGGATTCAAAAGCTTTTGACCTCTGAATGTGGAGGTCCTCTTCAGTCACCATAGCTAGTAACCACTGATAGAATCATAGAATCATAGAGTTGGAAGGGGCCATACAGGCCATCTAGTCCAACCCCCTGTTCAATGCAGGATCAGCCCAAAGCATCCTAAAGCATCCAAGAAAAGTGTGTATCCAGCCTTTGCTTGAAGACTGCCATTGAGGGGGAGCTCACCACCTCCTTAGGCAGCCTATTCCACTGCTGAAATATTTCTGACTTCCAGAAAGTGTTAGTCTTAGCAAGGATTCAGAGATGCCTGTTTCATGATGACAATAGTTCTATATTGTCCCTGGCACCAGAGAAGTATGCCTGGCCTTGACCCAGGCCGGGGCCTTTTCAGTCCTGGCCCCAACCTGGTGGAATGAGCTCATGGGAGAGCTAAGGGCACTCATGGAGTTGTTGCAGTACTGCAGGGCCTGTAAAACAGAGCTCTTTCACCAGGTCTCCAGTTAGGCCGGACTAAGATCAATGGGCCCTGCTCAGGCTCTGCTATACCTTCGGGCAAAGCCGTTGATGGATGGCTGAGGGAGGTAGAAGGGTTTTTGCCATCTTGGTATGTTGTGGATAGATTGGTTTTACATGGTCTCCAAGTTCCGTCAGTCCTATTGCTTTGAAGTTTGGCAAGCATTTTGACTAACTAGAGGCAGTCTGTCTGGAAATCTATCTATCTATCTATCTATCTATCTATCTATCTATCTATCTATCTATCTATCTATCTATCTATCTATCTATCTATCTATCTATCTATCTATCTATCTATCTATCTATCTATCATCATCTCTCCATAGTTTTTTCTCTTCACAAATAAGAACTTATTTAATGTTTAAGCAGCCCATTTCTCCACTCTGTCTGCATATTGAAACTCTGCCAACAAAGAGCAGGCCACCATGATTACCTGTCTGAAATGTTTATAGGTAAAGGTAAAGGTATCCCCTGTGCAAGCACTGGGCCATGTCTGACCCTTGGGGTGACGCCCTCTAGCGTTTTCATGGTAGACTCAATACGGGGTGGTTTGCCATTCCCTTCCCCAGTCATTACCGTTTACCCCCCACCAAGCTGGGTCCTCATTTTACCAACCTCGGAAGGATGAAAGGCTGAGTCAACCTTGAGCCGGCTGCTGGGATCGAACTCCCAGCCTCATGGGCAGAGCTTTCAGACAGCATGTCGGCTGCCTTACCACCCTGCGCCAAGTACAAACCCCTAAAAATCCCCCTAAAACCAATAGTTAAAAATACAATCTACCAAAGCAAAGCACGGCAGCAACCAACCCCCCATCTACCCCAGCTGGGATCTAGGAGAACAACTGACCACCACAGATGGAAGGTGTTGGGATATTCCTCCTTTGGTGGGGGGAGGTTGGTTGCCAAATCTCCAGGCCATCTCAAGGAATTTCCACTCCTGCAAGGGAAGATTTGGTGGAAACACTTCCTGATAAATCCCAAGATTTGAGGAAAGCCACCCTTGGGTGCCGCAGAAGTTAATTGGCTAGCCAAGAAACTAACTTGAGGGTTCAGTCCAGGACAGAAGCCGAACGCAACCAAGGTATGTGTGAATGCAGCTTTTTGTCCTGAGCAGGAGCCAAAAAAAAGAGAACATATTGAAACCAATGTCTAATCCGAAGCGAACGCCGCTTGTACGATCCAGAGAATACCTAGCCTTAGCAGGGAGGAGGGAGGGGGAAATTGCAATCTGTCAAGACATATTTGAGTTATTTTGCCATAATTGGTTTGGCAGGAGTCTCAGTCACAGATTTCGGTTTCACAGATTGTCTCCGAATGAATAAAAGGTTTGCTTTGAAATGTAATTAATGTTGCGTTCAGCTGTGAGACTTTCTCACGTTGTCAAAGGGAAAGGGGAGGAAGGAGCTACCCAGAAAGGAGAAAGGAAAGGGGATCGGGACGGAACACTTGAAGAACGGAAGGCTTGCCCTCTTGCCCTCACGCAAATGGGGAGAGACCACCTGCTCCCGTGTGAGCCAGCCAGTCAAGTGAGGTCACCTGTGCCGGTGCTTTATTGTGTATTGGGTTAAAACATGTGTAATAAACTATATCAGGGATTCCCAACCGGGGGACGGCAGCTCCACGGGGGTCCCGGGGAGCTCTGGTGGGAATCCACAGCCTTTCCACTGCTGCCAAAATGGCAGCCAGCTACTAGGGAACTGGCCACTTCCATTGGTCCCCCTGTCCGACTCCTGGGCATGAGTGAGTTCTCTGGTGGTGTTTGTGCCTGGGAGGGGGCGGAGCCTGCACGCCTCTTCCCGCCTCAAACTGCCACCTGTCTCTCCCCCCTCCCTGCCTCATTCGTCCTTGAACCTGCCCGTTAAGGTAGTGACATGTCACTTCTGAGGGGAAAGAGGCGTGGCCTGGTGACATCATAATCTTCTAAACTATCCTGAGTTTCCCACGACAGGGCGGTATATAAATCTCTAAATCAGCCTCTTTCAACCTTTTGACCGTAGAGGAACCCCTGAAACATTTTTCAGGCTGCAAGGAACCCCGGAAGGGGTGACACGCCACGTCAGAGAAATGGCTGTGGAAGTATTTTTTATCTCTGTGGGGTTTTTACGACCTGATGGTAACCAACTGCGAGACAGTCACGAGAGCAGCGGGATATAAATCAAATAAATAAATAAATACAGTAAGATGCGGGAGCCAGGCAATCAATCTATTGATCCTTTACTGTTTCCATTGTGGAGAAAGAGTCTAGGCCTGTCGAGCAACAGGAGACGCGGGCTCCAGTGACGTCTACTGATGTCAGCGACCTTCTGAATTTCAGGGAAAGGCCGCATAACTCCTAGGGAGCTTTCGTGTAACCCTGCTCTAAACCTCTGCTCTAAAAAAATAAATAAAATAAACCTCCAGCACACATAAGAGCAGAATCAGGAGCATCAGCATCACACCAACACTATGACATCATTTCCTGAGTGAACCGGGAAGTGACATCACAGTTTCAGGGCAACACTGCAGGATTTCCCCCCCCCAAAAGACTTACTATAGATTTTAAGGTGAATCGTCAAGCCTGGAGTTTTGCAGTGGTAACATCCAGGGCCACACTGGGAGTGTCATTATGGCACCAGTCCAATTTCTGTTTTCACCGATTTATCCTCAGTTTGCTCTCACTGCAGGAGAGGTGAGGCCTAGACGGGCAGCCACGTCCCTATTGCTGCGAAATATTGCGATAGGAGAAATAAGCACTAGGCGAGAATCATAGGTGAGGCTCCTCTTGTTACTTCTGCTCCGGCAGCTGCTGTTAACACCTCCGCTTGCCGCCTTTGGGAGTGCTCAGTCAGCCATTTTGCTGTTCCGCCGCCGTCTCCCCGGCCCAATCTACGTTCCTGAACGGCACGATCTTGAAGTTGTCAGAAATGACAGATCGTATTAGCGTCGCGATTGGCAAGGCGCTTCAAACGCTGGACTCCTTTCTGCTCGCGTAATTATCTGTGAGCGATGCCCTTGCGCATGTGTGTGTCTTTGTCGCCAAGAGATTTGGGAGGCGCTGGCTTTGAACCGGCTCGGAGCCGGAGACGGGGCAGCTTTATGCATGAAGTGGAGCCGGACCGAGGAAGATCCTGCAAATGGAAGCCCAGCAACGAGACGGAGGCTTCAGCTATCCTATAGATCCCGAGTCTGGCAAGACGTCGGGCTGCGAACGAGCTGTTATTTTCCACGTGGGAAAAACATTGCTACAATCAAATGCCAACGTTCATCCGTCATAATGTCACGGCTCGTATTAAAATGTCTTGAGGGGCCCAGGGGAGTTATGAGCAAAAGACATCAAACCAATTTTCAAGCAATCACTGCAGGGTTTTTTTGGGGGGTTAGGGGTGTCGGTGGGGGTGGGGGGGTTGGAACTGGATACTCTACGAAAGCATTTGGATGGCAGGAAGAGACGCTCTCAATAAGGCCTCTCCTTGAGGGAGGGGAGAATTTAGGATTCAACTCTGGGTCCGGGTTGAACGTGTGTTAAAGGAGGCTGCCCTGCTCTCTGTTTCAGTTTCAGAACCAAAGCGGAAGGAGCCGAATTTCATTGGCCCGGTGGTGCCAGATTAAAGCACTGTTGCCATTTTCCTTGCCCCTGGTACAATGTTGGATGGGAGATACACTTCTGGGGAGCAGTCTGTGTGAATGTGATCTTGGGGCACTTGTGGACTGTGAGGAAAATATGAGTAGACAGAGTGATGCGGCAGTGAAGAAGGGGAATGCAGCTTTAGGTTGTATCCACAGAGGCATCACATCGAAATTATAAGATGATGATGAAGAAGAGTGGGTTCTTATATGCTGCTTTTCTCTACCCGAAAGAGGCTCAAAGCGGCTTACAGTCGCCTTCCCTTTCCTTTCCCCACAACAGACACCCTGTGAGGAAGGTGAGGCTGAAAGAGCCCTGAGATTACTGTAGAAGAAGAAGAATTGGTTCTTATATGCTGCTTTTCTCAACCCGAAGGAGGCTCAAAGCGGCTTCCAATCTCCTTCACTTTCCTCTCCCCACAACAGACACCCTGTGAGGGAGGGGAGGCTGAGAGAGCCCTGATATCACTGCTCGGTCAGAACAGCTTTATCAGTGCTGTGACTAGCCCAAGGTCACCCAGCTGGCTGCATGTGGGGGAGTGCAGAATCGAACGCGGCATGCCAGATTAGAAGTCCACACTCCTAACCACTACACCAAGCTGGCCTAGTCCCCCCGCATACTGCCTTGGTTAGGCCCCAGACTCAGTTCTGCAGGCCTTACTTCAAAAACCAAGTGGACAAAACGGAAAGGGTACAGAGGAGAGCAACAAGGATGATCCAGGGCCTGGGGACCAAGCCATTCTAGAAAAGGCTAAGGGACTTGGGAATGTTCAGCCTCAGTCCTCCCAGGATTGGCTCCACTGGAAACTCCTTGATCCTTTGATTAAATTTCCTCCTTTCTTGCCTATGGAGCAGACAGAATGAATATGGAAGAACGGTTAGACAATTAGTTGGGATGCTTTCTCCTCTCTCTTCCTATACAACATTTGTTCTCTTTGTAATTAAAAAAAACCCCTCTTTTATTCTTTTAACCAGAATGCCTGTCAGTTAGACAGTTAGAACGCTCTCTCTCTCTCCCCTCTTACTCATAAAGTTTGTTTCTCTTCTTAATAAAACTCTTTAAATCTTTGAAGCAGCTGATGCTGCACCCTCTTGGATATTTAAACTCTGCCAACTGCTACAACCGAACGCGGCTCGACACACCGTAACGCATAAAAATAAAATATCTAGACAGCTTTTTCGACATCCCCTGTCACTGACTTTTTAAAAACTTCCCAGATGTCTTTAAACAGTTGTTTGCAAGAGCATGCCACTGTCAAAAATCCGGATCATTACAGAAGAAGGTTCTCGAGAGCTTGCCTGTTAACCTCGCCGTGAAGGTGGAACTCCATTCGATTTGCTTTGAAGCACGGACGGAAAATTAGCTGCTCAGTACAGTCACCTAATAAGAGCAAGGGAGCCCTGCAAAGCATAATGATCTAAATAATTCAGGAAGCACATATCGATTTGTGGTGAAGCTTGATTGGCTCCGAAACAGCAAGAGTACAACGGTGCCTGGGAGAGGGACTCGTGCGACTGCTCGAAATTGATTCTGCCCACCTCTTGCAGGTCCAATGGCCACAGAAGTTGACTTTGATCCATTGGGCACAGAAGGAGAGGTCCTGTCTCAGCGGGAACATAGTGGAATTTGAGTGGATTCATAAAAAGTTCATGGCCTCTTGTGGCGCAGAGTGGTAAGGCAGCAGACATGCAGTCTGAAAGCTCTGCCCATGAGGCTGGGAGTTCGATCCCAGCAGCCGGCTCAAGGTTGACTCAGCCTTCCATCCTTCCGAGGTCGGTAAAATGAGCACCCAGCTTGCTGGGGGGTAAACGGTAATGACTGGGGAAGGCACTGGCAAACCACCCTTATTGAGTCTGCCATGAAAACGCTAGAGGGTGTCACCCCAAGGGTCAGACATGACCCAGTGCTTGCACAGGGGATACCTTTACCTTTACCTATAAACATTTCAGACAGGTAATCATGCCAGCCTGCTCTTTGTTGGCAGAGTTTCAATATGCAGACAGAATGGAGAAACAGTCTGCTTAAACAATAAAATAAGTTCTTATTTGTGAAGTGATAGATAGATAGATAGATAGATAGATAGATAGATAGATAGATAGATAGATAGATAGATAGATAGATAGATAGATAGATAGATAGATAGATAGATAGATAGATAGATAGATAGATAGATAGATAGATAGATAGATAGATAGATAGATAGATAGATAGATAGATGGAGAGTAACTGTTAGCTGTTTTGTATAATCATTCTTCTGTTCAACGACTATTCTAGAGGCAAGCAGGGAGTAAGTGCACTCAAAAAGTAGGAAGTTGGTTGAGCAAATCAGGACATTGGAGGAGATAATGTGAAAACTATCAGTAAGATCCCATTCTATCTATGCTCAATATACTTCTCCTCTGTTGCCCCCTGCAGGACATTCTTTATATTCTGCTTAGAATCATAGAATCATAGAGTTGGAAGGGGCCATACAGGCCATCTAGTCCAACCCCCTGCTCAACGCAGGATCAGCCCTAAGCATCCTAAAGCATCCAAGAAAAGTGTGTATCCAACCTTTACTTAAAGACTGCTAGTGAGGTGGAGCTCACCACCTCCTTAGGCAGCCAATTAGTTATGCACACTGCAGATCTTGCAGATTCGCATACTCATTTCATCAGGAGATGTCAGGTATCTGATGGAGTCCTCTTAGACCCATGACATCTTACACCCTGGAAACAGTGCTGATTTCAGAGGTCTCAAATCAGATTCAACATAATTTTCAGGAAGACTAGCCACATTCCTTTGGAGGAGTTTTCGTACATGCATAGTCTCCACGAGATTACAGACAAAATTGCACGTCATCCAATGTGAGAATTGCTTTCTCTAAAAATGAGGTGCCTATATGCTCACTTTGTAGTCCTCTGATAGCCATCTTCAAGTATATAAAAGGCTGCCATATAGAGATGGAGCAGAGTTGTTCTCTCTTGCCCCGGAGGGATGGACCAGAAACAATGGGATGAAATTAATGCAAAAGAAATTCCGTCTCAACATCCGGAAGAAGTTCCTGACAGTTGGAGCCGTTTCTCAGTGGAACAGGCTTCCTCGGGAGGTGGTGGGTTCTCCATCTTTGGAGATTTTTAAGCAGAGGCTGGAGAGCCATCTGACGGAGAGGCTGATTCTGTGAAGGTTCAAGGTGGTGACAGATTACACTGTCAGCAATAGGGATTTGGTTCTCCTGCATAGTGCAGGGGGTTGGACTAGATGACCCAATAGGTCCCTTCCAACTCTATGATTCTATAACACGAACTTCTTTCTTTGGCTTAACAGCTAAATGCTGGTAATTTCTTCAGAGGAAGATTACTGGTTTGCCTCTCTCAGGATTGGCTTCCTGGATTGAAAGCAGCTCCCTTGGTCTTTTTCAGTGGTGGCTGGAATGGATCTTTTGTTTCAATTATCAGAGTCATGTGTAATTCCACATCACTTCCAGTAAAAAAAAAAAAAAACCAGGAAGTGATATAAAGTAGCTCTAGGAATCTCTGATAACTCTATGGTTTTACTGGCTGCTTAGCCAAAGCACTCACAACCCTATCACTCATCCCCTGTCACCTGCCACCCCTTTGAGCCTTCACAGAACTAGTTTGACCATAGAGTTTGTGTTGATTGCTGGAGCTACCTACAACAATTCTGGGAGTTTTTTTGTTTTGTTTTTAACTGGAAGAGATGTAGAGCCACAGCTGGTGTCCCGGGGAAGGGGGGGGGTCCCATCTCCTGCTGACGGCCACCATGGCCTATTAGCTGAGATCCTTCCCGTGGAGCTGAAAGGGCCTGAACCTAGGAAATTCTACGGACAAATTACATGCTTTGTCACCGGACTACAGGCCTTTCCCAGTCCTGCCAAAATGTGCCTTATTCGAATCCAGCTATTGGCCTCTCCAACTCTCTCAAAAACCCCCAAAGACTTTAGCTTTCTTAATAACGTCACAAATTCTCATTTTTTTCTCTCATGCCAAAAACTGCCCCCTTACCACCCTTGATACCTGCTTTCTCTCTCTCCCCCCCCCTTTAAATCCTTTCTCAAAAATCCATATTTCCCACGAAGCCTCCAGCTTAAGGCAAATCCTTCGTTATTTTCACTTGTCAAGAGCCCGCCTGCCCGTTTTATCTATGTATTTGTTTGCTTAAAATATTCCTCTTTCACCTTTCTAAGTGCCCAACGCTGCCCTCCGGACTGAAGTCTCTAAATCTGCTGAAGTCCAGCGGTTGAGAAGGGACCTCATCTGGTTTAGCGTTGCACTGCCCGTGGCAGCTAATACCAGAAATGCAGACAAAAATTTAAGTTTCTGCTCTCACTTTTTGCTCCCTTTTCGGTTCCATCCCCCTGTGAAATAAGATAGGATTCCAGTGTAGGAGGCAGCTAGACAGGGTGCCGGTTACAACCTGGCTAATAGGAAGACAAGCTCGGAAGTGCATTTCAAGATGTCCTGTCCTTTTGCATCCTCTTTAGATGGCTTTAATGCCTCGTGCAGGGAAGCTGAAAACAAGTCACGACTCATAGCTCTTCCAGGAGCTCATTCCACCAGGTAGGGGCCAGGACCGAAAAGGCCCTGGCCCTGGTTGAGGCCAAGAAACCTTGCCTAGGGCTGGGAATGACCAATAAGTTGATTCCTGCAGAGTTCAAGGCCCTGAAGGGGGCACAGGGTGACAGATGGTCCCTCAGATACATAGGTCCCAGATCACAAAGTTCCTTAATGGTCAATACCAAAACCTGATCGTCGACATAGAGAAATGTAGTGTTTTATACTCTGCTTTTCTCTACTTTAGAGAGTCCCAAGGTGCCTCACAGCCGCCTCCCCTTCCTCTTCCCTTAACAGGCATCTCGTGAGGCAGGTGGGGCTGAGAGCTCTGAGGGAACTGGGATTGACCTATGATCACCTAGCATCCTCATGCGTCTGAAAGCGGCCGACAATCACCTTCCCTTCCTCTCCCCCCAGCAAGCACTCTGTGAGGCAGGTGAGGCTGCCAGGTGGCTGCATGTAGAAGACTGGGGAATCAAACGCAGTTCTCCAGAGCGCGCTGCTCTGAACTACTGCACCCCGTTGGCATGACACAGTAGACAAGATGATGAGAGTGTCCTGCATAGTGCAGGGTGTTGGACTAGATGACCCAGGAGGCCCCTTCCAACTCTATGATTCTATGATTCTACAAGACCTCTTTGTGGTAGGTGTGGGGGACAAAAGGTCATAGAATCATAGAATCACAGAATCATAGAGTTGGAAGGGGCCATACAGGCTATCTAGTCCAACCCCCTGCTCAACGCAGGATCAGCCCTAAGCATCCTAAAGCAGCCAAGAAAAGTGGAATGGAAAGCATTCTTTCTCCTAAAATGGTGCTCCTCCTCCCTAAATTGTCTTGCCAGGCTCTTGCTGGACCTTCTCCTTTGCTTGTTTAGGGAATATTTTATGTAGTGGTCCTCTTAGATTATGCATCTTCTCCCTGATAACTTGACTGTGGATTCTCTCCTTAAAGCCAATCGATTTCCATGGACATTCCCTTTTGTCTAATTGCTTTGGGATCGGAGTTGTTCCCGTATTTTTTTAAAAAACAACAACAACAACAACAGCCTCTTATACAACATGGGGGCTGATGACACATTGCGCAAAAATTTGCCAAGATCAACCCACAAATACCGTCGGCGCCCATGAGTACTTGGAGCCAGATGCTGCAGGGGTAGTCAAACTGTGGCCCTCCAGATGTCCATGGACTACCATTCCCAGAAGCCCCTGCCAGCGAATGCGGCCCTCCAGATGTCCATGGACTACCATTCCCAGAAGCCCCTGCCAGCGAATGCGGCCCTCCAGATGTCCATGGACTACCATTCCCAGAAGCCCCTGCCAGCGAATGCGGCCCTCCAGATGTCCATGGACTACCATTCCCAGAAGCCCCTGCCAGCATTCGCTGGCAGGGGCTTCTGGGAATGGTAGTCCATGGACATCTGGAGGGCCGCAGTTTGACTACCCCTGTGCTAAAGCGTGTGTTTTGCAAAGTTTTAGGGATTCAAATTTTACCTCACATTCCTTTGCGTGATTCATAGCCTAAAAATAAGCGCTCGTTCCTGAGCGCGCTGCTCGGCCGCTGAGGCCTCCGCAAATAGTTGTGTCTTGTCAATGTGTTGATGGGATGTTTTGGTGTGAATCCAGAAGGCCTAGAACAGCGTGTCCTTGGCAAATGAAAATCCCAGTTAGCATCTTGCTTTGTTTCAATTTATAGACCTGGGGAAGGGGAGGGAAGAGAGAGGGTACGGAATCTCACTTGATTCAATACGATTAGCAAAGAATGTACCGGTTCGGGTTGTTATTTAATGCTCACAACAATTCTCCTTGTCTAGAATGATGGATTCAGACATTTTACAGTCCTTGGTAACATTTAATGGCTGGTTTGTTAATTTATCTCTCGCCTTTCGCCCCAATGGGGACTCAAATCAGCAGCAGAAGAAGAGTTGGTGCATATATGCCGATTTTCTCTACCCAAGGGAGTCTCTAAGTGGCTTACAATCCCCTTCCCTTTCCTCTCCCCACAACAGACACCCTGTGAGGGGGATAAGGCTGAGAGAGCCCTGATATTACTGAAGAAGAAGAAGAGTTGGTTCTTATATGCCGCTTTTCTCTACCCGAAGGAGGCTCAAAACGGCTTACAGTTGCCTTCCCTTTCCTCTCCCCACAACAGACACCCTGTGAGGTGGGTGAGGCTGAGAGAGCCCTGAGATTACTACTCGGTCAGAACAGTTTTATCAATGCTGTGGCAAGCCCAAGATCACCCAGCTGGCTGCATGTGAGGGAGTGCAGAATTGAACCTGGCTTGCCAGATTAGAAGTCCACACTCCTAACCACTACACCAAGCTGATATAATTGATCTCATTCTCCTCGCTCCTTAGTTTAGCCTCACAATTGTCAGCTGAGTTTGAAAATGTGAAGGAGACGAGCACCAAAGCCTCTTAAAAGAATAAATTAGTTTTTTTATTAAGAAGAGAAACAATTTGGTATAGAAAGGAAAGGCAGAGAGAGCACTAACTGTCTAACTGTTGTTCTCCCATCATTCATTTTGTTCTGGAGGCAAGAAGGAGATGTGTATTTTGCATATTTAGGTATTTTTCCTGGTATTTTTCTGATCATCTCCTCCTGTGTCCTGATTGGCTCAATCAGAGACTTTCTGCTCCTTTGAACACATTTCCTTCTGCTTCCCCTCCAGAACAACAGTTAGTCAGTTAGACTGCTAGGATTATCTCTCTCCCCTCTTCTTTACTTAGTGATTTCTCTTCTCTCCAGGGTCTCAGGTGGAGGTCTTTCCCATCACCTCCTGCCTTGTTGTTAATGGAGATGCTGGGCACCAAACCTGGGACCTTCTGCATGCCAAGCAGAGGCTCTACCACTGAGCCATGGTCCCACTTCATGGCTCTCCAGGCTTTCAGGTGGAGGTCTTTCCCATCCCCTGCTGCCTGGTCCTTTTAACTGGAGATGCCAGGGATTGAACCTAGGACCTCCTGCATGCCAGGCAGATGCCACAGCCCCAGACCTGAACGGAACTGTCTCAGGTATCTGCCTTACACAGAATCAGGCCAGTTATCCATCAAGGTCAGTTCTGCCTACTCAGAGGGACAGTGGCTCTCCAGGGTCTCAACCTGAGTTCTTTCACATCACCTATTTCATGATTTTTTCAACTGGAGATGCCCAGGATTGAATCAAGGATCTTCACATGCCAAACAGACGTTCTGACTCTGAGCCATAAATCTCCCCAGTATGTACATGCAGGGGTAGTCACACTGCGGCCCTCCAGATGTCCATGGACTTCAATTCCCATGAGCCTCTGCCAGCGTTCACTGACAGGGGCTCATGGGAATTGTAGTCCATGGACATCTGGAGGGCCGTAGCTTGACTACCCCTGGACTATAAGTTTTGGATTCAGAGTGATCTAGGTATGCTGCTAAACTCCACAAGTTCGTGATTTTTACTGGACAAACACAGTCTCTCTCTCTCTCTCTCTCTCTCTCTCTCTCTCTCTCTCTCTCTCTCTCTCTCTCTCACACACACACACACACACAAACACACACACACACAGTGTTTTCCTCTTGTACAAATCAAACCCACACTACTTAATTTCCCCCGTCATATTCTATGTCTTGCTAGCAAGCTCATGCTAGGAATCTAATGGAATTCAATCTTCTTTATTTTTGCATTGTTGCCCAAAATGACACATGGCACACAAATGGTGTAAAAATGAGGCCTCCAAAGAAACAAAAACAAAGAAACAAAAAGGCCTCCAAAGAAACAAAACCAAATAAAAATATCAGTAGTGAAAAAAAAGGTTCAAAGCAGCCACACAGAAGAACACAATGAAAAACAAAGGGAGATGGTTTATTTTTAGTGTTAAGAAGCCCCTGAAATATACTTCAGCTGTGGACACGCCTACCAGAGGGCCCTCCCTTTCGCACCCCCTCCAGGCCCGTCATCGGCCATTTTGGGAGAGGGGCAGATCAACATGACCATATATGATCATAAAAGGTAAAGGTAAAGGTATCCCCTGTGCAAGCACCGAGTCATGTCTGACCCTTGGGGTGACGCCCTCCAGCGTTTTCATGGCAGACTCAATACGGGGTGGTTTGCCAGTGCCTTCCCCAGTCATTACCGTTTACCCCCCAGCAAGCTGGGTACTCATTTTACCGACCTCGGAAGGATGGAAGGCTGAGTCAACCTTGAGCCGGCTGGTGGGATCGAACTCCCAGCCTCATGGGCAGAGCTTTCAGACGGCTGCCTTACCACTCTGCGCCACAAGAGGCTCTTTTGACCCAATAAATGTTAACTTTTAAAAATATTTTTAAAAACCTCCCACCCATTCAGGAAATTCCAGGGCCATCAAGAAACCTCAGGGTTTCACGAAACCCTGGTAGAGGATGCCTAATATAAGGTCATGTCAACCCACTCCCCCCTCCCAAAATGGCCAATGAAGGGCCTGGAGGGGGTGAGAAGAGGAGGGGCCCCAGGTGGGCGTGTCCGCAGCTCTGCTTCCCAACCATATTCTGCATGATGGCACCACTTCTAGCGTTTCTTGAAGCCTGAAAAACTTTTCAGAGGTTTCTCAATGTTAAAAAAGTTGAGAAAGGCCGCCTTACGCCATTTTGAGAGGCCTGACACCTTGTTTGTTGAACGACCTTGAGCTGCTCAGAGGTCAAAGTGTGACACCAACGTCCGCTGCCTTTGAAGAAAAAATTGGGATTAAAAAAAATGCAGATTGGTATTCATACAATTCCCCTTCTTTCAGATTTTTTCTCTCTTTCTCTAAGATAGAGTATTGAGTTTGCATTTCTTTCTAAAGATCTCTCTCTCTCTCTCTCTCTCTCTCTCTCTCTTTTTGGGGGGGAGGGGGCTTGGCTTAAACACCATGCAAAACCCAAACATCTAAATGCATTTTAACAGCACTCCCAAGCTTTCGCTACGACCAGTCAAATCTTCCCCCCCCCCTCCATCAGATGAGATGCTTTTCCGACGGAGAACACTTTTATGTGCTTTTAATAATTCTCTAGGGCGCTATGAGCCCGTCTCTAATGGCACATTAGGCTCTTCCAGTGCTGACGGCTTCCGACACCGTTTTCAGGACAAATCTGACATTTTGCATCACTTAAATAGACCTGACTATTTTAAGGTTTGGTTTTTGTGTGCGAGAGCCAGCCCCGGCCGAGCCCCTCCTGCAACACTGCTGGAACATCGCTTCCAAGTAAGAAAAAGTACGCATCTCGGCAGGTGTTGATTAACGCTGCTAAAAATGCTTGGTGGAGGTTCTCGTCCTAATTACCCTTTTATTTTGTAACCTGTGTCAATCTCCACCGTTCAAAGTGGCATTGTTCTCTTAGGACTGCGGGAAGTGAGGAACCGATGTGCGGGCGAGGCTAGTGCCAAGGAAGCCGGAATGTTCTGTGGTTTCGGATGACAATCTGCTACTTTCCCAAAATGTATGTTCTAAATGAAGAGGATAGCAGGGAAGGCGGTACAGAATATGTGCTAAGTGCTGTTGAGTTACTTTGATTCCAGGCTCCTTTGCATGCAGATGAAGAGGAAGAGTTGGTTCTTATGTGCTGCTTTTCTCTACCGGGAGGAGGCTCAAAGTGGCTTCCAATCGCCTTCCCTTCCTCTCCCCACAACAGACACCCTGTGAGGTGGGTGAGGCTGAGAGAGCCCTGAGATTACTGAAGAAGAAGAAGAGATGGTTCTTATATGCCGCTTTTCTATACCTGAAGGAGTCTCAAAGAGGCTTACATTCACCTTTCCTCTCCCCACAACAGACACCCTGCGCGCGCAAGGGAGCAACAGCGATCGGAGAGCCCAATCGGCAGGCGCTTCGCGCCTTATCGCACATGGACTAAATAATGCGATAAGGCCTTGGGGGGAGGAGTTAGGGCAGGCTCTGTCCGGGATGAGGAAGGGTGTCGATTGGCCCCTTCCTCGGACTGCCCGCTGTATTCCAGGTACAGTGGGCTTGATTACTAGTATATATATATTGCAGGAAACAAATTTTGTACAAAGGTTATCTGCACTTCCAGATAATCGTGTTTGGAAGGCTGCAAGTCTGTTTGTTTGTTTTTTCGCATGCTAGGTTTTGAAATTAGTCTCATCATTGTGGATACAAACAATTGAGTTTCTCCGGCGTTACTGCCATATTATAATGGGATCGAGACTTTCCGATGCCAGGCGATAAAAGAGATTCAGAGCTAAAATAAGATTTGGATAACAAGGGAGATTTCTGAGCAGTTTCTTTTATGGGCTAGTCAAAATAGAACCCCCTCCTGAGCGGGTGATATTGTCCCAACTGCACCCTAAGCTTGAAAAAGAGGGGGGTTTTCATTTATTTATTTTTTTTTACAATCGGAGATGAGATTGACAGGGAGTTTGGATTTTTGAGACATTCCCTTGATATTTAGGGGATATCACTGTCCAGGTGACCATGCACATTTCATTATTAGCATAATTAACAGGGCCTCAGATGTGTTCCTGATAAAAGCTTAAGGTTTTGGTAATCACCTTTAAGACCATATGTGGTCTGGGCCCAGTGTACCTGAAAGACCACCTCCCTGCCTATGCCGCCAGAAGAGCTCTACGCTCCACCACCTCTAACTGGCTATGGATCCCTGGCCCTAAAGAGGCATGTTGGACCTCAACAAGGGCCAGAGCCTTTTCAGTCCTGGCCCCCACCTGGTGGAACAAGCTCCCGGAAGAGATCAGGGCCTTGCCTGAATTGCCACAATTCTGCAGGGCCTGCAAAAGGGAGCTCGTCCACCATGCTGGAGGCCAACGTATTCAAAACATCTGCAGGGCCTCCCCCTCCCCCCTTAGACTGAGAGGTCGAACCTACCTAGGGATTGTCAATGTTATTGTCTGCTGAAATGCTGTTCTAGTTGGCATGTTATTGTTATCTGTTATATTGATATTGTTCTATGTAAATCTTCTACAGTGTTTTACGTAAACCGCCCAGAGCCATAGGGAAGGGCAATATAAAACTCAAAACAAATAAATCAGCAGGGCCATAAGAACATAAGAGAAGCTGTGATGGATCAGGCTGATGCCTCATCCAGTCCAACACTCTGTGTGACACAGTGTCTGAAACCCAAGTGCCATCTGGAAATCCACCAGCAGGGTTATAACAATGGAACAGAAGTCATGTTGATTCAGGCTAATAGTCCATCCTTTCTCTTTCCTTTTAAGCTGCTTGTCTGAATTGACGAATCTCATCGAATACGATTCGGTGATTCAAACAAGGTTGATTCGGCCCATAGGGGACATGATATTTAAGTATTTGAATGGTTGTCACTTGGAGGAGGGCAGGATGCTGTTTCTGTTGGCTGCAGAGGAGAGGACATGCAGTAATGGGTTTAAACTTCAAGTACAATGATATAGGCTAGATATCAGGAAAAACATTTTCACAGTCAGTGTAGTTCAGCAGTGGAATAGGCTGCCTAAGGAGGTGGTGAGCTCCCCCTCACTGGCAGTCTTCAAGCAAAGGTTGGATACACACTTTTCTTGGATGCTTTAGGATGCTTAGGGCTGATCCTGCGTTGAGCAGGGGGTTGGACTAGATAGCCTGTATGGCCCCTTCCAACTCTACGATTCTATGATTCTATGATTCTATATTTAAACTTATTGGTGAATACCAATTCAAACTGAATTTGGCCAACTTGTCTATTTTGGCTGATCTGAATCAAACCACACATCCCTACTTTGGACTTCTCCAGTTGGCCGCCCTCTGGGAGAACATATTCCGGGTGCCACTGGAGGGCAGCATGAAGTTTGTGGATGACAAACTGCCAATGAAAGCAAGGGTTGTACGAAAGGCAGAGGAATTTTAAAAACAATCAAAATGATTCCTGGACCCAAACAGGGCACAAGTTTCATCCTGACAAAGCAAGGAATTAGAACAGTCATCATGGGACTGGTGGGAGGCTGGATTTTGTTTCCTTCTAATGAATTGATGACTTTGAGCCAAACTCATTCTTCCTGGATCTCTCAGCTGCTTGCATCGAAGAAGGGAAAAGAGGAGGTGGGTAGGACGGAACAACGTTCTTTGGTTCTGGCTCACCAGGAGACAAACATGTACCTGGGCCCAGCAATCTCTCTCTCTCTCTCTCTCTCTCTCTCTCTCTCTCTCTCTCTCTCTCTCTCTCTCTGTCTCTCTCTCTCTCTGTCTCTCTCTCTCTCTGTCTCTCTCTCTCTCTCTGTCTCTCTCTCTCTGTCTCTCTCTGTCTCTGTCTCTGTCTCTGTCTCTGTCTCTGTCTCTGTCTCTCTCTCTCTCTCTCTCTCTCTCTGTCTGTCTCTGTCTCTGTCTCTGTCTCTGTCTCTGTCTCTGTCTCTGTCTCTGTCTCTGTCTCTGTCTCTGTCTCTTTCTGTCTCTGTCTCTCTCTCTCTCTCTCTCTCTGTCTCTCTCTGTCTCTGTCTCTGTCTCTCTCTCTCTCTGTCACTCTGTCTCTCTCTGTTTCTCTGTCTCTCTGTCTCTTTCTCTGCTCCATCTCCTTATCTTCCAACTTTTCCATCAGCTCCAGGAGGGCAAGCCAGACATGATGAAATCTTTGCAGGGAGCTGGAATACGCTTTCCAAACGCTGGCATCCTTCTTGAATCGTATTCCCAGAACACAGAGTGCTTTTAAAAGGCCACACGCTCCTTCTGCCAATTGGGAAAGCACTCAGCCCTGTTTTAAAGCGAGGACCAGTGGGGTATCGGCCTGACCTGGATAGCCCAGTCTCCTCTAATCCCATTACATCTCAGAAGCTAAGCACCTTAACAGCATTATAGCCCCCACCCAGGCGAAGCAGTCCCCTGTGTCCCTCCCTACACAACTGTTTACAGGAGTAAAAGCATAAGCTATCGATAAAATTAAACTTCTGTTTATCGGTACCTGCAACAAAACCAGTGTTTAAACATTTTAAACATTTACAATTTTCACATCTTCTACTAATCTCCAGATATTTCCCAACCCAGGGCCGGCAGTTCTATGCATTGTCCTTTGAGGTGGGGGAGGCAAGATTCATGGCCCATGCTTGATTCATGCCACCCATTCTCTGAAGCCCAGCTAATGTAATAAAGGATTCACTTTCAGCTCACATCTGTTCTGCAGCCTGCCGGTGCCACTACACATAAATAATGCTTCCCTCATGCAGAGGAATGACATGCAAATTTGTCACAGAGAAGCACATGAATGATTCCAGATTTCCTTCTTGAGAGCCGCCCTCTGCCATTCATACAAGGAGACAGACGACCAGTTCTCCTACGGCTACACTGGTTGCTGGTTGAGCTGGGGATCAGGTTTAAGGGGCTGGTTCTAACCTTCAAGGCCTTGCATGGTCTAGAACCTGTCTACCTGAGGGACTGCCTCTCTGAATATGCCAATCAACAAATTCCAACCTGGAGAGGTATGCTTGGCTTCGACCAGAGCCAGGGCCTTTTCGGCCCTCGCTCCAGCTGGGTGGAATGAGCAGCCAGCAGAGGTGCAAGCCTTCATGGAGGGCTCTCTACGTTCCGGAGGGTCGGTAAAGTGGTGCTCTTATCCCAGGCACTAGATTGAGGCCAAGGATCACCATTGCCATTACAAAGGGCCCCCAGCCGCACCCCCTACACCCACCATCCCAGCAAGTAGTTTTTCAGCCGCTGAACTTCCAGGCATAACAGTGGGAAATTGATGGATCCCTTCATTATTAATGATTTTAGCAGATGGAATTTTAGCACTTATAAATTGTCCAGGTTTCTACCTTTGTTGTGAGCCACCCTCAGATTGTTTGTGGAGGTGCGACCTATTTACTAGGGGCAAAGCCCGTTGCATTCAGGAATATAATGGGTGCTACTTTGAGGAGGGGGGAGAACTATGCAGATGGCCTCCCCCTCCCTGCAAGACCTGGCAAGGCTGCAGGCAGCGGTTAGGGACCTCACTGGGAGGGGCAGCTCTCATGCAGCAAAGTTCTGCAGCCTCCGAGCCTCAGAGGGAAGTGGAAGGAGGAGGGGGTGGTCAGGGGTGGGTGACAGAAGGCAATTGGCTGGCCGCTGGACAGACAGGCAAGCCAATTGGAGGAGGAGGCACTCAGGGGCAGGACAGCCTCCCTCAGTGGGTGTTAAGCGCTGAGTGGCACTTAAGCCATGAGACACGCTCTTCCTCCTAGGCCTTACCAGAAATATATTATGTGGAACAGATAATTTGACTGATAGTCTACCCCTCCCCCCAAAAAAGGGGTAATTGGTTCAAAAGTAGGTAGGTAGGTAGGTAGGTAGGTAGGTAGGTAGGTAGGTAGGTAGGTAGGTAGGTAGGTAGGTAGATAGATAGATAGATAGATAGATAGATAGATAGATAGATAGATAGATAGATAGATAGATAGATAGATAGATAGATAGATAGATAGATAGATAGATAGATAGATAGATAGATAGATAGATAGATAGATAGATAGATAGATAGATAGATAGAGAGATAGAGAGATAGAGAGATAGATAGATAGATAGATATGCCCTAAATTGGATGGGACAGGTCTAGCTCAATCTTGTCTGGTCTCAAAAGCCAATCACGGTTGGTCCCATTAATAGTTGGATGAGAAAACAGAAGGGTTGTTAGCTTGGGTTGGGAAACAACTAGATATTGGGGGGGGGGTGGACCTGGAGTTTAGGGAAGGGAAGAACCAACTGGAGGCTGGCCATCCTAAATACTACCAAGAATGTCCAGATTCGCTGTTCAGAGACAGGCTATGCCAAACCATCTCTGGAGTCTTCAGCTTTGGGGTCACCATAAGTTGACCCACACAGCCAGTCGCTTGGATAGAAAGTCTCCTTCCACACAAATGTCTGTTCTCCACACTATCTTCTATAAAACAGGGGTTGTCTTCAGGAGCACAAAGTCTATAACACAGTGGGAAGGAGATTATTAACTTGACAACCGACACCTGTAGGTGAACTTCATGCGACTGGCCGCTGGGCAGGAACTAAAACATGGCCTTTCTTCTAAAGCGTCCGACCTTCAGCTGTTGTCTTTTGCAATGTCAGAACTCTTGAGTGGCTTTCTGCCCCCCGTGGAAAACATGACATCCCCTCCTTGGTTGCTTGATATGGGTTGTCACCCACATGATTCTCGTGCAAAGGACACCATCTGATCAGGCCTTTGGCTATACACAGTTGCTGTCGAAGCTCCTGCTGTTTTGTCTGGCTGCGGAAAAGCTACCTGTATAGAGGACGGCACAGGTTCAATGGGGTTGCATTTGCCATGCCATCCTGAAATGACTGTGGAGATGATTGCCGGAAGCTTGGAGCCAGCAGGAGACGATGGGAAAGACATTTGTTCTCTCCCCTTGAAACCAAACAACCTCTGCCCATCTTGGAAAGATTCAATTTTGTTGGTTTGAAAGTTTGTTAGGTTCAATTTAGGGATGGCGGTTGGAATTGTTGCATTGAGCTTCCGTTCCTGTTGTCCTCAGGCTTTTACATTTGCAGCTGTCCATCGGAGGGCAATGGAGGGCTTTGCATCTTGGAGAAATGAAGATTTGAATTATTTGAATTGTTGTTATTCAGTTTTATTATTAATATTAATCATCATCATCATCATCATATGACACAGGAGAGAGGCCTTATTAGGATTGCTCGCTCTGCCGTGCTTCGGTGAGCACTTTTAATTCACTAACTACACATCTCTGATGCTTCCTGCAGGGCATTTGGGTGCTTGATGATTATTATTTATGTAATATTGATGGGTTTTATGTGGTTTTATGATTATTTTATGGTTTTTTTATTGGATGTATACCGCCACGAGCCAGCACACTGGGAGTGGTGGCATATAAATGTAATAAATAAACAATAACGATAACGATAACAATAACGATAACAATAACAATAACAACAACAATAACAATAACAATAACTCCCCGCCACTCCCAGAGCTGGCTCGAGGCGGGTTTCAGATGTCCGATAAAAACCCATTAAACCCCCCATTTAAAGGACACAAAACTCAAGCCATTAAAAGAGAACCTGGCAGAGTATTACCCCACCAAACCCTGCCCCTAGAGGGGGGAGGAAGGAGGGTTAAGATGACTCAAGTTCTTGCTTGACGCCAGGGGGAGGGGCTCGGCCTTCCTCACCGACCCCGGCCTCAACCATAGACCTGGCAGAAGAGATCCATTTTGCAGGCCCTGCGGAATGCCGAGAGTTTCCGGCATTAGAACCCCTTATTCTAAATAAGAGATCACCACTCTTAACCACTCCTAGGGTAAGAATTTTCTAGATTAGACTTCTTCTTTCTGCTGCAACCAGAGTATGAATAGGAGCTACGCAAATCCAAATAAGTTCTACCTTTGCAGATTTATTTTCCTGCTCTCAATTTCATCTTTCTATGACTGGGCAAACTCTTCTGTGCTAACCAAATATCAGAATAATTTCACCACAGAGTTTCTAATGATTCCTAGAGCTACCCTATCTCACTTCCAGTTTTTACCAGAAGTGATGTAATGTTGTTGCAAAAAGGGATTTTTCTCTCTCGCCCCTGCTCTGACTGAGAGTAAGGGGGGAAATTCTCTGCTTGGACCAGGGGCTTCACAGACCTAGATCTAAATCTCTGCATCCACAGCTTGCAGATCGATGTGATATTTTCCCATAAAACAAGGAGATCCTTGATTTTAAAAAAGTTTAACTACAATTAACTACAAAGCAATAGACTGGAGGCCAGCCAGAAAGGAAATGTGAAAGGCAGTTGGCAATCTAAACATGTGAAAAGATGAAAAACTTCTAATATCTACTTTGGTTACTTCTAGTTCAATCACCGGGAATATCTTTGATAAAGTGAGATGACCGAATGTGTCTCGCTCATGGCTAGTCCATGAAAGAACTGCATGGATGAATGCACGTCTTTGAAGAACATAAGAGGAGGAAGGCTAAAGGAAGGAGGGAAGGAAAACAAAAGATAATGCCAGGCAGCGTCTTCAAGACCCCCAGGAGAGCTGCGGCAGACGTGGACCAATGGGGGAGCCAGAGACCCAGAAGACCTTGAAAGGGGCTTTGGGAGACACAATGTTATGGGGATATTTGATTCATATATCAAAGTTTTCCCAGTCCTAGAAGCATGAGCCTGTGCACTCGATAAACCTCCCAAGAAGTATATTGCAAAAAAAGAACATAATAATAATGCGAACTTACATTTGTTCAAATAGATCCAGGTCATGTTCTAGCTGCAGTCAATACAAGAGAAAGGGGCCTAATCTAAAGAGCACTTTCCCTATCGTAAATGGCTAGCTTGACCGGCATCATGTGTGTCTGTGTGAGGTCATTATCTGTATAGGAGAGACCTGCAGAGACATGTGTCCCCAGGGAAGGCCATGTGAGAGGAGAGGGGACAAAGGAAGAGAGAGGGGAGGGGTCAGAGGGCAGCTCCCAGTTTAAGACAAAGAGAGGCCAGCTTGTCTGGCATCAGGTATATGGGAGTATGAGGGCATTGTGTTTACAGGAGAGACCTGCAGATAAATGTGTCTCCAGGGAAGGCCATGTGGAAAGAGGGAGAGGACAAAATGAAAGAAAGGAGGGCTCAGAGGGAAGCTCCCAAGTCAAGACAAAGAGAGGTATCCCATTCAAGCAGATAACACCTATACATACTTAGAGTGAGGTAGTACCCGTCAGTGTCCTGGCAATGTATTGGAGGGAATGCCTTTCCTAATATGCACCCCTATGGAGAGCATTGCACACTGCTAGCACCAATTCCTAGTCCTAAAGGCATTTGCTTGGTCTTCAGCAGGGCCAGGGCATTTTTGGAGCTGACTCCGCATTGGAATCAACAAGTAATTTGGTGAAGTCAGCCTTGAAGGCCTGTTGTTAAGCTGTTTTAGCAGCTGAGCTGTGCCTAAGTGCTCACTACTGGCATCAGGTGGTCATTGGTGAGGCTGCAGTTGAAATTCCCCAGCACATGTCTGGGTATTCCTTTGTTTAAAGTGTGTTCCCACCCACTTCCTGCTTCTTCAGGAAGAGAGCACAGTGTGCGATGGCTGGAGCAAGCGAGCAGCAACAATATAAGGCTGATGTGTGGAACACAGTCTCTGAGCAATTAGAGGAATCCTCTTGGAAATTGTGAGCCTTCTGGACTTTGTATATGAAATAACAGAAGGATCTCAAATTGAACTTTCATTCAAATAGTTTAGCCACTGAAGAAGACATGGTTGAAAACGGGATATTGAAGTATTGAATATATCTGAAGCCCGTTCTGGCCGCCTTTGGGTTTACGTTATCATTCATCAAAATAATATATCCTGGAAAAAATTAATCCAAGTATGATTCATATTTCATTTCTCTTATGATTCGGTGGCTTCATAGATATTTATTAAAATAAAAGATCTGGGATAAGCCTTTACGTCCAAATTTTCCTTTATCCTGAGTGGCGAGTCGACTGGCCCTCTTTTGGCAATCAACCCATGGGGACACATGAAGATGTTGGATCGGGACCATGAGCTGTAAGTCTGCCAGTATTTCACCCCTGACAAGCACCAGCCATTGGGGGCCTGCAAGTTGTGATTTCCTCATTTTCAGGTTTCAGGGTCTGTCTGCAGATGCTGGATTGGAAGAAGCCTATAATTTCAAATGACATCTGGGAGCTATTTATAGGAATCTCGCTCCTGAACAGTAATTAATATATAAGTATTAAGCATTTATTCACATCCGCTTAGTAGTTCTCTTCCCCCATCATTGATGTTAAGGAATAGGTAGGGCAATTCAGAGAAATACTCCTCCTTATTTCACAGGCCTTCTTAAGAGCCCTGAAGCAGATAGCCCAGGCTAGCACAATCCTAGAATAATAGAACCATAGAAACATAGAATAATACAGTTGAAAGGGGCCTCCTGGTCACCTAGTCCAACCCCCTGCACTATGCAGGACACTCACAACCCTTTCGCTCATCCACTGTCACCTGCCACCCCCTTGAGCCCTTACAGAATCAGCCTCTCCGTCAGATGGCTCTCCAGCATCTGTTTAAAAATCTCCAAAGATGGAGAACCCACCACCTCCCGAGGAAGCCTGTTCCACTGAGGAACCGCTCTAGCTTTCAGGAACTTCTCTCCAGATGTTGAGACGGAATTCCTTTTGCATTAATTTCATCCCATTGGTTCTGGTCTGTCCCTCCGGGACAAGAGAGAACAACTCTGCTCCATCCTCTACATGACAGACTTTTAAATACTTGAAGATGGTTATCAAATTCCCTCTCAGTCGTCTCCTGTCCAGGCTAAACAGACCAAGCTCCCCCAACCTTTCCTCATACATCTTGGTCCCCATACCCCTCCCCATCTTTGATGCCCTCCTCTGGACACTCTCCAGGTTGGCCTGTGAGATCTTGGAAGATAAGCAGGGTTGACCCAAGCTACTATTTGGATGGAAGACCTCCAAGAAATATCAGGGTCATGACATGGAAGCAGGCAATATCAATCCACCTCTGAATATCTATTGCCTTGAAGGCCCTAGAGGGTCCTGAGAAGTTAGATATCGAGTGACAGCACGATCCAACACCTTCAGACCAACAGACCGTGTAAAAAGGAACACAGGCTTCCATTTTACGCTTCACAGAACTCAGGACAGAAGCATACAGAGTTTCGTATAGATCGATTTAGCTATATCGATAAATCTATATCAATTGATCAAAATATCAGCTGTCAAGTCGCATCCGATTTAAGTAGAACCCGGGCAGGGGTTCCGAAGCAAGAGACATTCAGAAGTGGTTTGCCACTGGATTCCTCAACACAAGGGCCCTGAAGAAGAAGAAGAAGAAGAAGAAGAAGAAGAAGAAGAAGAAGGAGGAGGAGGAGGAGGAGGAGGAGGAGGAGGAGGAGGAGGAGGAGGAGGAGGAGGAGGAGGAGGAGGAATTGGTTCTTATATGCTGCATTTCTCTGCCAGAAGGAGTCTCAGAGCAACTTATTTATTATTATTATTATTTTCAATGTATATACCAGCGCTCCCCTTATGGGCTCGCAGCGGTTGACATCATAAAACAGTAAGAACACATAAAACCCCAGTAAAACCTTCCCAACTTAACAAGAGCAACCTCTAGCTCCATCCCACCTTGTTCAGCCTAGTGGGCAAGTTGTCTTTCTGTGAGAGTGGGATTAGTGAACTTTGGGGGGGGGGATCCTTGGTCGAACTGCCAGAACTGCCCTGGCCTCAACCATACACCTGTCGGAAGAGCTCCATCTTGCAGGCCCTGCGGAAAGCTGACAATTCCAGCAGGGCCTTCAGCTCTTCCGGGAGCTCATTCCACCAGGTCGGGGCTCCTTCCCTTTCCTCTCCCCACAACAGACACCCTGTGAGTTAGGGGAGGCTGAGAGAGCCCTGACAGAACTGCTCGATCGAAACAGAAAAAGAATAGTTAGTTCTCATATGCCGCTTTTCTCTACCCGAAGGAGTCCCAAAGTGGCTTCCAATCCCCTTCCCTTTCCTCTCCCCACAACAGACACCCCGAAGGTAGGGGAGGCTGAGAGAGCCCTGATATGACTGAAGAAGAAGAAGAGTTGGTTCTTATAGGCCGCTTTTCACTACCCGAAGGAGTTTCAAAAGAGCTTCCAGTCCCCTTCCCTTTCCTCTCCCCACAACAGACACCCTGTGAGGTGGGTGAGGCTGAGAGAGCCCGGATATAATTTGGTTTGGAGACGTGGCCTGAGAATGCTGACATGAGCCTTTGAACCCTGATCTCTCTCTGAAGCCTTGGCAGACTTTGAGCAATGCCCAAGTTGTCTCTGTGTGGCATCCCAACCGCGCCTTTCCCTTGACAACTCGATTGTGAGTTTCTTTCTAATACAAGGAGAAAAAAAGAGAGCACGGGCTCACTAATATTCCTTTCAAAAACTCATTCCCTTCCCACCCCCTCCTTGGAGAGGAGGGTGATATGTGGATGATCTATGATGGGCAATAGAAATAAATTTTCGAGGCTACAATAGTCCTCAGCCTTCCCATACCTACCCGAGCAATACAAAAAGCAGAGAACCTCTCTCTCGGCGAGTTCGGCTCGATAATATCTTGCAGATGGAAGCCGTCTTTCTTTGGGGATTGTCCTACAGCAAAGGTTCTTTCTTCTCCTTGATATTTCAATCATTATATCATAAACTTCCTTAGGGAATGTGCTTATCCTTAATAGCTCAGTGTTTTACGGCAGACAGATGAGGGTAGCCGCCAGATGATTCATGAGGTTCTTTTCTATATATATGTTATAAAATGGCTGGAACGGGGCAGGCGGGGAGGACTAGGGAGGGAGCTTTACGTCTAGGCCTTGATAATCCGGTCTTGCCCCCAAATCTCCATGGCAACCGTAAGCTCCCATAACTTTTCAATGAAAACTGGGATCAAGAAGTTACTTAGTTTGTCAATGGTAAAGGTAGGAACTTTTTTCCCTCCCATTAATAATCAATACCAACATGGCTTATATCCTGATCCCGGAAGTGTACAGAGCGATGTGTCTTGGCAAGAGATGTAGCTCAAGTCCTTGACCGAAAATTGTCGGGATTTTACTGTGTAAAGGAGGTGAGGCTGAGAGAGCCTTAATATTACTGAAGAATAAGAGTTGGTTCTTATATGCTGCTTTTCTCTACCCAAAGGAGTCTCAAAGCGGCTTACAATCTCCT
Source organism: Paroedura picta (assembly GCF_049243985.1). Classification (NCBI taxonomy): domain Eukaryota; kingdom Metazoa; phylum Chordata; class Lepidosauria; order Squamata; family Gekkonidae; genus Paroedura; species Paroedura picta. The sequence continues at coordinate 122,067,991 of NC_135373.1, read as the reverse complement.
TCCCTTTCCTCTCCCCAGCACAGACACCCTGTGAGGGAGGTGAGGCGGAGAGAGCCCTGAGATTACTGAAGAAGAAGAAGAGTTGGTATTTATATGCTGCTTTTCTCTAACCGAAAGAGTCTCAAAGCAGCTTACATATGCCGAATATGATTGGGAAGCATAGTTTTGTAAATGCCCACCTGGGGCTCCTCCCCTTCCTGCCCCGTCCAGGCCCATCACTGGCCATTTTGGAAGGTGGGGGCAGATTGGCATGACCATATAGGGTCGTATCACCCGATAAATGACCATAAATGACCATATATGCTCATATCACCCGATATATGTTTAACACATTTTTAAAAAATATAAAAATTGAAATGACTCCCACCCGTTCAGCAAACCCTTCTAAGGCCATCAAGAAATTCTGGGTTTTCACGAAACCCTGTTTTTGAAAAATGAGGGGTTCCAGCAAAGCTCTGTCTCTCAAGACCAATACTTTGGTATGGTGGCCAGCGTCATGTTTTCCAAAGGGGACAGCATCGTCATCCAGGCTCTTCCGCATCGTCTAAAACACACGCTCATTTCCATGTGTCAAACGTGTCAAACCCGCTTGCTGCAGAACAAGGAGACCCTGCTGTTCACAGTTGGTGCCTCTCCTTGGCCGGCCCTTGCAGAACATGACTGGCCCGTTCTGTTCAGCTTGCGAGGTGAGAAGGGGAGAATGCTCGCCATTTGTTCTCCATCGCGCTCGGCTTAATTAATGCCTGAACATGGATTTCCTAAATGTGAAACCGCATGCAAGCTGTCGAGAACAAATGTGATGCGACTTGGAAGCAAAGGGAAAGGCAGGCCCAGTGGGAGGATGCAGGAACATGGTATTTTGGCTGAGCTGGGAGAACGGTTGACCTCCGAGACGTCGGATGCTTCCTCCACCCATGGCGAACACAGGTGACTCTGCCTTCAGCTGAACCCAACTGTTGGTCCACCAAGCTCAATACTGTCTGCTCAGACTGGCAACAGCTTTCTAGAATCTCAGGCAGAGGTCTTTCCCATCCCTCTTAGTGTCTGGTCCTTTTAACTGGAGATCCCACGGATTGAAACTAGGGCCTGCATGCCAAGGAGATGCTCTACCACTGAACCACAACCCCTTATCCCATGGCTCTTCACAGTCTCAGGCAGAGGTCCTTCCCATCACCTATTGTCTGGTCCTTTTAACTGGAGATGCCGGGGATTGAACCTGGGACCTTCTATTTCCCAAGCAGATGCTCTATACTGAGCCATAGTCCCTTCCCTTGGCTGCCCAGTGTCTTAGGACATGGTCTTTTCCATCACTTACATGCTGGTACTTTTCAACTGAAGATTCTGGGACCTTGTGTGAGCCAAGCAGATGCTCCACCACTGAGCCGCAGTCCCTTCCCATAACTCTCCAGGGTCTCAGGCTGAGGTCATTCACATCACCTACTATCTTGTTCTTTTAAAACTGTTGGGGTTTGAACTTGGGATCTTCTGCATAACAAGCGGAAGCTCTTCCACTGAGCCACAACCCCTCTACTCACATGAATCTGCCTTAGACTGACTAAGACCCTTACTGCCCATCTCTTTTAATTGGTGATCCCAAGGATTGAACATGGGACCTCCTGCATGTAAGGATGAAGGAGGAGGAGGAGAGGAAGAGGAGGAAGAGGATGAGGAGGAGGAAGAGGAGGAGGAGGAGGAGGAGGAGGAGGAGGAGAAGGAGAAGGAGAAGGAGAAGGAGAAGGAGAAGGAGAAGGAGAAGGAGAAGGAGAAGAAGAAGAAGAAGAAGAAGAAGAAGAAGAAGAAGAAGAAGAAGAAGAAGAAGAAGAAGAAGAAGAAGAAGAAGAATTAATAACAATGCCCTGATCTTCACTACCTGAATTGGTCTCAAATAAAGCATGTTGCTGGGCTCATCGGAATTGTAGTCCATGGGCATCTGGTAAACCACAGCTGGTCCATCCCTGATATCAGGGAAAGTCCTGGAACCCCCAGGGAGCTCTCACAAAACCCCAAGAATCCAGGGAGCTCCGGTTGGGAATCCCTGCCACATACTCTTCAAAGCATCCATTTTCCCCAAGGGAACTGACCTCTATAGTCTGGAGATGAGCTGTAATTCCAGGGGATCCCCAGTTCCCCCCCCCCAGAGGCTGACATCCATAGGTGCTCGTGGATCCAGCTCTTCTACAACACACTGACAAGGACTACCCACCAGAGTTTGAAAAGCTGTCACTGAAGACATTAACCTGTTTTTGTAAGGGGGGGGGGGTTGCTGCAGTATTCTTTTTGCTCAATTTAAAATTCAAAATGCCCAAATCTCAGCAACAGAGCAAGCCAGTCACCCTGTTCTAATGTACATGGAAAACACATCTCCAGGGGTAAGGAGAAGAAAGCTTCACGAATGTTCCTTTTCTCCATTGCCGCATTCCTTTTGATCCTTCCGAAGGATGATGAAACCTTCTTTGATCATGAAAGGTCCCATAGAGTGATGGCTTTTGTTGATGTTGTGAATTTATCTCCATCTCTGGCTCACTGTGTCTCTTTTCTCTCTCACACATACCACCCTAGGCATGTGCATGCAAGTGTGATTGAGGCAGCGGTCCGTTCTCTCTCTTGCTAGAGATGATTCTTTGGAGACCACACTTTCAAGACACTTTGACAGCTTCCCGGGCCCTTTGGGAACTTCAGGAATAAATCTGTGATAGTGAAACTTCTCACCTCACTTTGCATCGCAGGAAGTGTCAATGAGAGCTGAGTGAACAGCTTTGCAACTGTGTGTATTTAAGCAGAGAGAGAGAGAGAGAGAGAGAGAGAGAGAGAGAGAGAGAGAGAGAGAGAGAGAGAACCCACTGAAAGTCCATGCGTGTGCATTCCATAGGCTGAGCATGACACCAGTTTAATGGCGAAACGAGAAAGATATACAAATCTAAAGTTTAAAAGAATGGTGAAGAAGGAAGAAGGAGGAGGGAGAAGAGGAAGAAGAGGAGGAGGAAGAGGAAGGAAGGAAGGAAGGAAGGAAGGAAGGAAGGAAGGAAGGAAGGAAGGAAGGAAGGAAGGAAGGAAGGAAGGAAGGAAGGAAGGAAGGAAAAAGAAGAAGAAGAAGAAGAAGAAGAAGAAGAAGAAGAAGAAGAAGAAGAAGAGTTGGTTCTTATATGCCGCTTTTCCCTACCCGAAGGAGGCTCAAAGCGGCTTACAGTCGCCTTCCCTTTCCTCTCCCCACAACAGACACCCTGTGGGGTGGGTGAGGCTGAGAGAGCCCTGATATCACTGCTCGGTCAGAACAGTTTTATCGGTGCCATGGTGAGGCCAAGGTCACCCAGCTGGCTGCATGTGGGGGAGCGCAGAATCGAACCCGGCATGCCAGATTAGAAGTCCGCACTCCTAACCACTACACCAAACTGGAAGGGGAGGAGGAGGAACAGGAGGAGGAGGGAGAGGAGGGAAGAGGAGGAGGAGGAGGAGGAGGAAGGAAGAAGAGGAGGAGAAAGGGAGGGGAAGAGGAGGAGGAGGAAGAGGGAAGGGAATGAGAAGGAAGAGGAGGAGCAGGAGGAGGAAGAGGAAGGGGAGGGAAGAAGAGGAGGAGGAGGAAGAAGAAGAAGAAGGAAGAAGAGGAGGGAGTGGAAGAGGAGGAAGAAGGAAGAGGAGGCAATTGTGCATGCAGTCACGGAATACCTCCAGAGCTTCCTGGAAGAAACATCAAACACTTGATCTATTCCAGTTTGGCTTCCAATATGACCACAGGGGAGAGACCACTGTGGTTGCTCTCACAGCAAGTCTCCGGAAGCAGCTGGATCTAGGCGAGTTGATGCTGCTGTTGTTACTAGAGCCAACTGTGGCGTTCTACACAATTGGTTATGGGTTGTAACCCAATGCCCTGCTGGCATGAAGGTTCAAGGTATGGCTCTTTATTAGCTATAATCCTTCCTCTAAGGCCGGGGACAAAGGATGGTGACAGGGGAGAGACCATCCCAGTGACATTCCTTGTTTTGTGTGGTCCTGCAGAGAGTGATCCTCTCTATGATGCAGTTTAACATCTACATGCACCCTGCTCACCCAGCTAATCTGTTGACACAGCACAGTTGACACAGCACAGGCTGGATATGGGCCCTCCAAGAAGTTCTGGTGAGGACCCTCGCAACCATATTTTGAACCAGCTGTAATTTCCGGTTCAGGGACAAGGGCAGGCCCGCGTAGAGCAAGTTACAGAAGTCTAACCTGGAGGTGACCGTTGCATGGATCACTGTGGCTAGGTGATCCGGGGACAGGTAGGGCGCTAGTAGTCGGGCTTGGCAAAGATGGAGAAACGCTGACTGAGCTACATTCGTGACCTGAGCCTCCATTGAAAGGTAGGCATCAACAATCACACCCAAATTCCCGGCTACTGGTGTAGGTGTTAATGGCACCCTGTCCAGGCATGGGAAATGCACTGCCAAATCCTGCCCCTTCCCACTCAGCCACAGGACCTCCATCTTGGAAGGGTTGAGTTTCAGGTAACTCTGCCAGATCCATCCAGCCACTGCTTCCAAACAGTTGGCAAATATATCCGGGGGGTGGGGGGAGTCCATCCATTGGTCCAGCAGAAGATAGAGCCCCTTCTTCATAGGGCTCGGTCCCCAGGCCCCGGATCCTCCTCGTCACTCTCCTCTGCCCCCTCTCCATTTCGTCAACATCCTTTTTGAAGTGAGGCCTCCAGAACTGCACACAGGTCTCCAGGTGGGATCTGACCAATTTTTTTTATCTTCATTGGGAGGAGGGTGGAAGGAAGAACTGATTTTATATCAGGAAACATTGTGAGAAAGCACATTTTAAAACATCCCCTCTTCATTTTTCCCTCATTAAATCTCATCTCACCTTGCTTTCTGCTACTGAAGGAGTCAGGGCTAATAATCCCAGAACCGAAAGAACGATTTCTTACTTCCTGAGTGTTTAGGACCATTTCCTGGGGGCAATATTTTACCGCCGGCGGTGGCAGCAGCCCCTCCCTCGGCCTACGCGATCCCACCCTCTGCAGACGGAGGAATTAAGTGGCGTCCATCCCGCCCCGCGGCAGAACACGTTTGATATTGTCGAGATAATTGTTTTATTAAAATATTTGCTCTTTTTGCTCCTGACAAGATCCCTGACAGACTGGGACCCTTTGCTGAGCGTCACGCCGGCCACCAGAGCTTTGATTTCCACCGTGCCTTTCTTTATTTAATAGGCCTGAAATATTGATTAACATTTACAGATCCAATTCCGCGCGCCTGCCAGAGGTTACCACGGGCTGGTTGCACCAGTCAAGTCTGAAGGTGTAATGAAATCCCCTACTGTTCCTGTCAACTTATCCCCTGCACAGGTCATTTCCCACAAGGCCTGCTCGGTGGGGAGAAAAGCAGACATTTTTGCTTCAAATGTTCGGTAAGCGACAGGGGGAAAAAAAACCCTTTCTCCCGTATTGTATTCACTGACGCTTCCGAGAAAATGGAACGGGCTCATTGCAGCTGACGCCGCTTGGGTTCTAAAACACCCGAGATCACTAGAGGATGAAAATGTTTTTAGGGAGACCCGGGACTAGACGCTCCATTTCAATGTGGCATTATCCCTCTCGAGGAATTTCAAGAGAACCAAGCGTACGTACGGGCAAAACAAAGTCCGTACTGTTAGCGTTTGAGTTAGTGACAGGGGAATTTGCAAGTCCGCATCGGCTTGGAAATTGCAGGCTTTCTCAGTGAACATTTAGAATCATAGAATGAAAGAATCATAGAGAAGGATCTCCTGAGTCATCTAGTCCAACCCCCTGCACTGTGCAGGGCACTCACAACCCTCTCGCTTATCCACTGTCACCTGCCACCCCCTTCAGCCTTCACAGAATCAGCCTCTCCGTCAGATGGCTCTCCAGCCTCTGTTTAAAAATCTCCAAAGATGGAGAACCCACCACCTCCCGAGGAAGTCTGTTCCACTGAGAAACTGCTCTAACAGTCAGGAACTTATTCCGGATGTTTAGACGGAATTTCTTTTGAATTAATTTCATCCCATTTCGGAGAGGGTGTCAAGGTCAGGCTGGGGGTGGGGAATCCCCTATCTCAACCCCCCCCAAGCAATTGTTACAGTGTTACAGCATCCATATACAGCCACGTGATAATTCTTTGCCAAACCAGCCAATCAGACCCCTCAAATTCAGTTGTAGTTCACAAATACATATGAGAAATAAAACTGTCAGTGCCAGTCATTAAAGGCTTCCACCCCATCATTTTACCATAGAGTTTCTATTGATTCCTAGAGCTGCTCCTTGTTTTTACCATAGAGTTTCTGGCCATTTCTAGAGCTACCCACTGAGGAACTACCCCAGCTGTCAGGAACTTTTTCTGGATGTTCAGCCAAAAGTTCTTTTGAATTAATTTCAACCCACGAGTTTTGCTCTGACCCTCTGGGGCCAGAGAAAACAATTCTTTGCTATTTTCTGCATGACAGCCCTCCACCCCACAAATGCGATTCTCTCCACCCCACATTCTTCTTCTATGATGACAACATTAGTAGATCAACACAGGCGGATAGATGGTAGTCTCCAATAGCCGTTTGGGTCAGGGGAAATTTCAATGGGACATGCATCTATCTTATAGGGAGAAATCAGTATGAAGAAACCAAACAACCCATACCCAGCCGGTGCTGAGGCAGCTGCATTGGCTGCCAGGTGAAATCTGAATCCGCTTCAAGTTACTGGTTTTAAGGCCATATGTGGTCAGGGTTCAATGTATCTGAGGGACCATCTGACTGCTTATGTCCCTCGAAGGATGCTTCATTCAACAGCTTGGTGTCCCCTGGCCTCCACAAGAAGCCCACCTGGCCTCCACAAGAGCCAAGGCCTTCTCAGTCCTAGCCTCTACATTGTGGAATGAGCTCCCAAAGGATCTCAGGGCCCTCAGATCCACAGGGCCTGTAAGACAGAGATCTTCTGCCAGGTGTATGGTAGAGGTTGGGTGGGGCCAAGAACATCCTGGGGTTCCCCTCGCAAAACTTTGGCACCCTCCCGGTAAATCAAATCACCTGAACTATAGAACTATTGGGGTTGCTGCTGATTGCTAACGGGTTTTTATTGTGTATTTTAGAATGTTTTAACTGGTTGAATTATAGCTAATTGTATTTCTATGAACGTTGGAAGCTGCCACAGCCAGTAACCCCAGGAGTGGTGGTATATTAATTCAGATGGATGGATGGATGGATGGATGGATGGATGGATGGATGGATGGATGGATGGATGGATGGATGGGTAGGTGGGTGGGTGGGTGGGTGGATGGATGGATGGATGGATGGATGGATGGATGGATGGATGGATGGATGGATGGGTGGGTGGGTGGGTGGATGGATGGATGGATGGATGGATCTGCCAAAGTTCACAGAATCAGCATTTCTGATACTTTTGTAGCCTCTGCTTAAAAAACTTCCAAAGAAGGAAAACCCACCACCTTCTGAGGAAGCTTGTTCCACTGAGGAGCCACTCTAACTGTCAGGAACTTTTTCCAAATATTTAGACCGGGCTTTCTCCACCAAGATTTCATGAACCCCTGAAGTCTCTTGGTAGCCCTGGAAGTGTTTCCTGAATATGTGGGAGTGAATGAATCTTAAATATATATTTTTAAATTTGTTAAACATTCATCAGGTAACATGAGCATATATGGTCATGTCGACCCGCTCCCCCCTCCCCAAATGTCCAATGATGGGCCTGGAGGGGGTGGGAAGGGGAGGGGCCCCATGTGGGCATGTCCACAGCTCTGCTTCCCAACCATATTCCACACGATCACACCACTTCTGGGCTTCCCTGGAGCTTACAGGGACTTCTCAACAGGAAAAAAAAGTTGAGAAAGGCCGGTTTAGACCAAACGCTCTTTCTGATAGCATCCCAACCAGCTGATTCTGGTCTAACCTTCAGGGGCCAGGAAGAACAACTCTGCTCTCTGTACTGTGTGATTATCCGGGACCTGTTTATGAAGGAAGTGAGTCCCCCTCCCCTTCGTATAACACACAACAATGATCATTATATAAAATTGCATGATGTGAGCAAGCTTAAGTAGGCGTCCTTAGAAGCATGTCTCCTTTTATTTAGTGGGGCTTACTCCCAGGAAAATGTTCCCGGCAACCAGGTAGGCACGTCGCTTCGGCGGCTTGATCGTCAGCCGTTTAAGGCAGAACAATTTAGTTAAGGGGTTCGAGGGAAATGTAAGCATAATCCAAGCGTTTATGAGATGCAGCCGCGACGGCTGTTCCCCCAGCGCACACACGGAGACGCACATGAATACGCACTGACAAATTCTCTTTTCAAGTGGAAGCTAATGCACAGATATTTTGAGATGAAGGTTTCATGCGCCAAAGAAGGGGGTGGGGAGGGAGAAGACCCAAAGCTATACAGTGGAAGTGTACTACATTTAGCCCGTGGCGTTCCTTGTAAAATACACTTTGGATTACCTCCTTCCAATCAGACAGCTCTGGACTGGGAAACTGAATGAAACCTGCATTTGTTCCCAGGCATTCTCCTGCATTGTAGTGTGCATGCATGCATTGTTGGGGCATGCATCTGGGCTTTTTTTGCATGCACAGGAATGGGAGAGGTTGACGTGGGGATATGTAGCTTGCCCCCAAAGAAGACTCGCAGAACGCCATTCAGAGTGTGGGGCGAGCTGAAATTTCCGAGGCCGGCTGGTTCGATTTCAATGTTATCCTTCACTCAGTGAGTGCATGTGCATGCATGCGATTGTGGCGGTACGCATGTTCAGAAATCGGAGGTGGCTGCAGGAAGATGGGAGGCCTGCCACAAAAGAAGACCAGCCGGCCAGCTAACCAGCAGCAGGAATGCTGTAGTGGTCAAGAGCACTGGATTCTAGTCTGGGTTGGATTCCCCGCTCCTCCTCCACACGCAGCCAGCTGGGCGACCTAGGGCCAGTCACAGTCCTGATAGTGCTGTTCTCACAGAGCAGTGACATCAGGGCTCTCTCACCTTCCCCTACCTCACAGGGTGTCTGTTGTGGGGAGAGGAAAGGGAAGGCGACTGTAAGCCGCTTTGAGCCTCCTTCAGGGAGAGAAAAGTGGCATATAAGAACCAACTCTTCTTCTTCTTCAGTAATATCAGGGCTCTCTCAGCCTCCCCTCCCTCACAGGGTGTCTGTTGTGTGGAGAGGAAGGAGAGGCGACTGTGAGCCACTTTGTGAGGCTTCTTTGGGCAGCGAAAAGCGGGGGTATCAAAACCAACTCTTCTTCTCCTCCGGAGGCAGGGCCGGCAGTGGAGGACCTCAGAATATACCGGAGGGTCTGGCAATCCTAGCCAAAAGGCAGGCAGGCCTTGACAAATCTATCTATCTATCTGTCTGTCTGTCTGTCTGTCTGTCTGTCTGTCTGTCTGTCTGTCTGTCTGTCTGTCTGTCTGTCTGTCTGTCTACCTATCTACCTATCTACCTACCTACCTCTCTCTCTCTCTCTCTCTTCTATCTATCTATCTATCTATCTATCTATCTATCTATCTATCTATCTATCTATCTATCTATCTATCTATCTATCTATCTATCTATCTATCTATCTATCGTTTAGACTTATTGCTCGCCACTGCCATAACTGGCTTGTAGCGGGTTACTCTTGTCCATATTAAAAGCCCCATGAAAACCCCATGAAAACAATTCGAGACATCCATCCATATACAATAACAGACTCCTAAAACCTTTTTAAAAACAATGGCTATTTCTTTGACCCACTAAACCACTCCCCCCCCCCCAGAAATCGAGTACAGGAGTACAGGAGTGGGAGGAGGGAGCCTAGATCACATAGCTGGTGCTTTTGCTCTTCATACTGGGGGCCCCATCAGATCTTCATTGCGACTGTGGCCTCAACCATAGACCTGGGGGAAGAGCTCTGTTTTGCAGGCTCTGGGGAATGCCAGAAGCTCCTGCAGGGCCTGCATCTCCTCCAGGAGCTCATTCCACCCGGTCGGGGCCAGGACCGAAAAGGCCCCGGCCCTGGTCAAGGCCAGGCATGGCTCCCTGGGGCTGGGAATGACCAATAGATTAGTGCCCGCAAAGCATAGAGGGCCTTAAAGGTCAGAACCAGAACCTTTATTATTATTATTATTATTATTATTATTATTATTATTATTATTATTATTATTATTATTATTATTATTATTATTATTATTATATTTATACCCCGCATCCCCCCAAAGGCTCGAGGCGGCTTACATAACCCCGTCCCCTAAAACCATAAAATAACAATAAGATCCGATAAATTACAGTAATGGCAACAGCGATGGCTTAATCTGCTCATTTGGTCTCCGCATCCTCAACTACAGGAGGGGGGGGGTGACACTCTCTACCGCCAGTTTGTGGGGGGGGGCTGATCTTCTTTCTGCCCGGACTCAGTTATAAGCCTGGCGGAAGAGCTCCGTCTTACAGGCCCTGCGGAATGCTGGTAATTCCCGCAGGCCCCTCAGCTCTTCCGGGAGCTCATTCCACCAGGTTGGGGCCAGGACCGAAAAGGCCCTGGTCCTGGTCGAGGCCAGGCGTGCTTCCTTGGGCCCGGGAAACAGATCCGGGCAGTAACTGGCAATGAATGCCCCTAATAGGGAAAGGAGACCAACATTTGCAGCTCTGGGGATAAACCCTGGCAACAACTTCAAAACCATTCTCCTTTTGGGTCTGGAAAAAACTGTTCATCTTTTTTTTAAATGTGGTTACATTTGGGTTGCTTGTCTACGTCATCAGGGGACCTTCTTGGTGCCCCAGAAAGAAAAGTGGGACTGTCCTGATTTTAGCATTTCATCTTAATGAACCTATTTTGATAACCAGCTTCAAAGTGCTTGTTTTGATGATGGGGATGAGCCCACAAACTCCCCCGTTAACGGACCGCATTTTCTCCATCAAATGCAGGAGAACAAAGTGACCCTCTTCAGCTAAAAGGACCAGGTAATATGTGATGGGAAAGACCTCCACCTGAGATCCTGAAACTTCAGCTAAAAGGACCAGGCAGTAGGTGATGGGAAAGACCTCCACCTGAGATCCTGAATCTTCAGCTAAAAGGACCAGGCAGTAGGTGATGGGAAAGACCTCCACCTGAGATCCTGAATCTTCAGCTAAAAGGACCAGGCAGTAGGTGATGGGAAAGACCTCCACCTGAGATCCTGAAACTTCAGCTAAAAGGACCAGGCAATAGGTGATGGGAAAGACCTGAGATCCCAGAGAGCTGTGGGGAAGGACCATGGCTCAGTGGAGAACAAGGGCCATGGCTTAGTGGTAGAGCATGAAAATCCTATCAAGTCTAAAGGGTATACAAAAGACAGAGAATAAAATAAAAACTTAAAATCTAAAATCATCAAAACTAAAACTGACTAACAGAAACAGAGTCAGAGTTAAAATAATTAGGACAACAACACAATTTGTTTCCGTAGTTAGACCTAATTTTCTTAGTGGCAAGAGCAAATAGGGCAACTCTGTAGAAACAAGCAGATCAGGCTAGGCAAGAACAAATATTCAGATTTTGCTGTGCCCCAAGCCGTGGGCAACCAAAGAAAATGAAAAACTGATTAATGTGAGGATTTTGAAGGCATGAGGGATGGAGGACGTGATTTGAGTCTCCTGCTGGGGAGGTGGATTTCTGTGTAGAATTTTTGGCTTTGTTTGATCCATCTCAGATCAATCAGTCCTTATGATAACTGTCATAGGCCAGTACAGATCCCACCAGATTCCATTCCATGCCGATATAATATAAATTAGTCCCGTATACAAGATAAAATTAAGTGGGAGGTTCCTGTTCAGAAGAGAATATGTCTTAACTATAACTAAAAAATCATTAAAATACTACGATGGATAAAGAATCTTAAGTCACCAGTATTTGGTGAATTCTAAAAGCTTCCAAGCCCACAAAGAACACGGCGGTTAGATACAGTCAACATGGACACTGGCCAGAACATTATACAACTAAAAGAAGCGGTGCAAGTTCAGAAGATGGAATAGGTTTCCTAAGGAGGTGGTGAACTCCCCCTCTCTGGCAGTCTTCAAGCAAAGGCTGGATACACACTTCTCTTGGATGCTTTAGGATGTTTTGGGCTGATCCTGCGTTGAGCAGGGGGTTGGACTAGATGGCCTGTTTGGCCCCTTCCAACTCTATGATTCTATGATTCTATGATTCTAGTAGTAGAATGGACTGCCTAAGGAGGTGGTGAGCTCCCCCTCTCTGGCAGTCTTCAAGCAAAGGCTGGATACACACTTCTCTTGGATGCTTTAGGATGCTTAGGGCTGATCCTGCGTAGAGCAGGGGGTTGGACTAGATGGCCTGTGTGGCCCCTTCCAACTCTATGATTCTATGAAGATGTGGAGACAGCTGAGCCATAGGAGCGTCAAGAGTCGGGACTCGACTGAATGGCTAACATCATCATCAAAAACTGCCATTCAAAATTTTGCAGTAAGAGCCAATACCGATAGATTTCCATGTATAAGTAGCAATTTTGCGCATGCCGCATCTGATCCATCTCAGAGTTGTCAACACCGTGCATCACTCGGCAGCAAAACGTACAGATGAGAAAATCAATCCGTCAGCCTGTGACTATAAACAAACAATTAAAAATGAAAAACAGCCAGTCCTCCCGCTGCTGGTGCCTTTTGATAAAGTTCCTGTTAAGGCTCTTTCTCACATGTGCATTTTCACATGGCCTTATAGAATCATCGAACCGTAGAGTTGGAAGAGGCCGTGCAGGCCATCTAGTCCAACCCCCTGCTCAATCCAGGATGAGATTAAAGCATCCATGAAAATCATCTGTCCAGCTGCTGCTTAAAGACTGCCAGTGAAGGGGAGCTCACCACCTCCTTAGGTAGCCTATTCTACTACTGAACTACTCTGTGACACCCCCCCCCAATATCTAGCAAGTACCATTCTACTCATAGTTGAAACCCACTACTGTGGGTCCTTTGCTGGCAACAGAGACTGCTCCCTGTCCTCCTCCAAGTGACAACCTTTCAGATACTTAAAGACAGCAAGCTTGTCCCCTCTCAACCTCCTCTTCTCCAGGCTGAACTTTCCCAACTCCCTCAGCCTTTCTTCATAGGGCTTGGTCCCTAGTGTGTTTGGTCCCTAGGGCTTGGTCCCTAGTGTGTTCAACCCCCTTCCTGGTCTCTTAAAGACCTGACCCAACCATCCATGGCCCTGAGGAGAACCATTTTTACCTACTGCACAGATGTAAAACTGACTACCAGGCAAGAGAAGAAATCTGGACCACCGGGAATCAAACCCAGCTTCTAAGGTTCTTAATGTCTACACCAAGCATGTGTCTTAATCATAGGGACAGCACAAATGCATGTAGTCCTCTGCATTACCAGAAACACATACACATGTGTCCCAAGACGTGTTCAGCAGTAGGGAATTGTTTTGCGAGAGATTTGGTAACGTAGCATTAAGGATCATTTGCCAATGTTTACAAGGTGATTACACCCTTTAGAACTCAAGGCAGACAACAGATAGTTATAGTAAAATAATAACAACCTTTATTGGAAGGAAAATAACAAATAGAAATAGAGAAACATATCTGGCATGCTAACAGTCAAGCAGATAGGAAAATAAAGGGAGAAAGAGGATTGCAATTAGTATATTTACCGGTTCTGTAGAGCAGAGAGGCAGCGACCAAGCAACACAGCCAGCATGAAGGGTGTTCTGGATGGATTTGAATCATACGACACAATTTGGCTTGGGAAACCCAGTGTTTAAATATATTTTTGGGAGAAGGTGTACATGTAAACATAAAAAGGTAAAGGTAAAGGTATCCCCTGTGCAAGCACTGGGTCATGTCTGACCCTTGGGGTGACACCCTCCAGCGTTTTCATGGCAGACTCAATACGGGGTGGTTTGCCAGTGCCTTCCCCAGTCATTACCGTTTACCCCCCAGCAAGCTGGGTACTCATTTTACCGACCTCGGAAGGATGGAAGGCTGAGTCAACCTTGAGCCGGCTGCTGGGATCGAACTCCCAGCCTCATGGGCAAAGCTTTCAAACGGCTGCCTTACCACTCTGTGCCACAAGAGGCTCTCAGGTAAACATAGGATGGCATTTTCTATAGGTGAAAAGTTGGGCCATGGCTTACCCAGGGTAGGAGATGGGTCCCAATGAGCTTAAAAAAGAGAACCATCCTTCCACAATGGGTCTAGCTCTGGAGATGAGGGCTCAATCTCCACTGGCAGATTAGCTCAGGGTGAGTCATAGGTGTGAGACAACAAGAATTTGCTTAGGAGCACCTAAGCAAACACAGTTCTGCCAGTCACTTAATCAGCAAAACAATGGAGTGGGGTAGAGGGGAAGAGGAGAGCAATCCATGTTTCCGGCTGCAGCTGTCATGTCAAATCTGTGGCTGAGAAAAAGATGGAGTCTGTCCCAGCAGGGTCTTGGCAGACTGTTAAAGTGTCTGGCTTGGACACAAGCCTAGACTATTGAGAGGTGTCACTGGTTGTTGGGACCAGTATGCCAATCTGTAGGGCAGGGTCCTGCCATAGGTAACATCTGCCACCTATGGAGTGGACAAGCTTATAGGCTGGCAACCTTGTGGAGGAAGGGATACTGCCAGAGCACTGGTATCCACTACATGTTGATTGAACAAGCAGGTGGATCCCTGGACACTCCTCCTTCTGTGCCACTGATCTAGCGATAAACCCAGCCATGTTATAGAAACAGGGGGTGTGCAGGTGGAGTCACAAGCCTGACCCTATTACCCGCATCTCTTCGCCAGAAGGGAACTCGAGTATCAGATTCCCCCGAGCCTCAGCTTGACTTCCCCTCTCCAGTGGGCACGATGAGGATTTTTTAATTGCCTTGTTAAAGAGAGGGTAACAGCTGACAATTGTTTGGCTCGGAATCATGGAGCTACTAATGCCTCCTCTGGCAAATGAAGGGCGTTGATGGTTCGTGCGGGAAAATTCCTTGCGCTCGGCTGTGCGCTGTATACTTCAGAGCCGACATTCGTGTGCGGGGAAGGGAGGGAAGGAGGACAGGAGGTGGGGCCAGCGTGCTCTTATCTTCATGGTAGATTTCACTCAAAAGCGAGTAATTATATCCCAACGTTGCCCCTGACGTCTGTCTCGCTCAGCCACTTGAAAGCGGCTTTGAAATAGCATCCCCCCAAATATTATTTTTTTATTTTCGAAAAGCCGTCGCGGTGTTTGTTTCTGATCTTGCAAGGAAATAGCAGGAGATCTGATGGGAACCCTGTTTGACAATAGGGGCTTCTCTAAATCAGAGCCCCGTGTGAGGCAAACGGAAAGTTCGCAGACAGGTAACGTGTGGAAGAGAAATTGGCAGCGGAAATAATCTGGGCACCTGGTGGAGAAGTTAGTGAGGTCTCCATCAATCAAGTCTGGACTCTCCCGGGAAGTTAAAAGGATTCAAATGAGGCTATGGTAACTTTGGTCATGTTCGGAGAAGACCAGACTCACCGGAAAAGACAATCATACTAGGAAAAGTGGAAGACCAGAAGAAAAATGGAAGAAGGTGAAGAAGAAGAAGAAGAAGAAGAAGAAGAAGAAGAAGAAGAAGAAGAAGAAGAAGAAGAAGAAGAAGAAGAAGAAGAAGGAAGAGAAGAAGGAGGAGAAGAAGAAGAAGGAGGAGAAGAAGAAGAAGGAGGAGAAGGAGGAGGAGGAGGAGAAGAAGAAGAAGAAGAAGAAGAAGAAGAAGAAGAAGAAGAAGAAGAAGAAGAAGAAGAAGAAGAAGAAGAAGAAGAAGAAGAAGAAGAATCCCCATAGACATGGGAGCTTGCTAGGTGACCTCAGGCCAGTCATATTTTCTCCACATGATCCACCCCACAGGGTTCTTAGGAGGGCAAAATGGAGGAGAGGAGAAGCATATTAAGAAGAGCTGTTTTTTATATATATATATATGCCACTTTTCTCCACCTGAAGGAGTCTCAAAGTGGTTTACAGTCACCTTCCCTTCCCTTTCCCCACCACAGATGACCTGTGAGGGAGGTGAGGCTGAAACAGCTTTGAGAGAACTGCTCGGTCAGAACAGAACTATCAGGACTCTGAGAAGCCCAAGGACACCCAGGTGGCTACATGTGGAGGAGGAGTGGGCAATCAAACCTAGCGCGTCAGATTAGAAGCCACCGCTCTTAGCCACTACACCAAGCTGGTTTCTTTACTTGGCTTACCTCCTTCCTCTTCCCTCAGCCTTGACAAGTAAGTTAAACAGCCAGTTCATCTTTGAGAAGGTGTCTTAGTTCACTCCGCCACTGGTTTTGCCCGGGAGGGATATATCTCCAGCTGGCTGCATGTGGAGGAGCAGGGAATCAGAGCCAGCTCACCAGATTACAAACCACTACCCCAAGATTGGGTGCACTCTTTGTTTCAAAATTTGATTGCATGAAGTTTTCACAGCATTTCCAGTTTGTGGAAATGAACAAAAGAAAGATCTCGACGACACAATACCATCGGTTTTTTAAAGTTTCTAATTTGTCCGAAAAATAACAGCGACCTGCTTATAGACCTTGGGCTCGGTCCAGTTCTCCCAGAGCTCTCTCAGCCTCACCTACCTCCCAGGGTGCCTTTTGTGGGGGGAAAAAGGGAAGGTGATTGTAAGCTGCTTTGAGGCTCCTTCGAGTAGTGAAAAGCGGGGTGTAAAAACCAACTCATCTTCTCATTCGCTCCACCTTGAGACCCATGCGGCCTGCAGGTAGACCTTGGGCCAGTTCCAGTTCTCTCAGAGCTCTCTCAGCCTTACCGACCTCACAAGGTGCCTGTTGTGCAGAGTGGAAGGGAAGGCGATTGTAAGCTGGCTTGAGACTCCTTCGAATTGTGAAAAGCGGGGTATAAAACCCAACTCATCTTCTTCTCATTCGCTCCCCAGATGAAAGCTGCTCTCCCATTCCCTTAGCAGCTCTCCGTGAACATGGGATCCAATGCACTCGGCCCGACACCCCGCATCCTTTATCACAGAGTCTGGCTTTCTACGTGAATGCTTTGGCGCTTAAAAGACCGGCCTCCCAGACACCAACCTTCTCCGAGAGCCAAGCTCGCTCTGCCAATTTGAAGGAGGAGGCGAGGGAAGAGTCATTTTCATTCCTATTCCTTTTACAAATGCAGCATTTGCGGGTCTTAGCCGAGGAACGCGAAGCTTTGTTTTCCACAAAGCGGAAAAGCCTCCTCGGGTCATTATGTTATCCCTGCTTCCGAGAGAACAAATGACAGATACTGGGTTGGACGCCGTTTCAAATCCGTCTTCCCAAGTTCAGAAACTTTAATCAATTGGGGAGATTTTTAAAACACACACACACATACAGCCAGAGTGAAATATTTCACTTTTGTGGGCGGGGGCTCCCTGCGAAATCCAATTTCCAACTTGAAATAAAATCACATCCCAGAGTTTGCAACGGCCGGGGCCTTTATAGGTCCTCGTATCGCCCTCAAAAATCTTCCCTTTCTTTTCTCGTCCTTAAAAATATATATATTCATATTTCAGCACATCGCCAGTACATTACCCCCACCTCCGCCCCCCTGTGCGACTGGATTTCAACTTATTAAAAAAGATAAGATTCTCCAAATTAATTAGCCAGAAGGCTAGAACTGCCAGCTGCCTGGAAGGGGGGGAAACGGCCTGTCCCTTTAACAGACGCTTGATGAGAAGTTTAAAAAAATATCAGACAGCTGCCCATCCTTGCATGGAAAGTGCCCCCGAATTGCAGCCCTGGTCAGGGGCTTTCAAGGCAAGGGAGAAGCGGGGGGAGATGTCATTGCCTGCCTCTGCAGAGCCTTCCTTGGTGGCCTCTCATCCAAGACTTACAGTGACTCCAGCAAGGGGCTTTCAAGGCAACTGAGAAGCAAAGGTGATTTGCCATGGCCTTCCTCAGTGGTCTCTCATCCAAACCTTACAGTGACCCCACCCAACTGGCTTTCATGGCAAATGAAAAGCAGAGGTGGTTTGCTATGTTCCTCCACAGAGCCTTCCTTGGTGGTCTCTCATCCAAGCCCAAGGGGCTTTCAAGGCAAAGGAGAAGCAGGGGGTGAAAGCACTACTATCAGGGCTGTGAGTAGCCCAAGGTCACACAGCGGGCTGCATGTGGGGGAGCCGGGAATCAAACTCAGCTCGCCAGATTAGAAGCTACCCCTCTTTACCACGATGCCCAGCTAGATGCCCTTGCGGCAAGGTAGGCAACTTCAGAATTAGCAGTGACTCACAAAAGCTCTTCCCAACCCAGGGCTGTCAGCCCTACATTCAAAGCCTGCCCCCTATTCTACGGAACCTGGGTGCAGGATCAGCCTCAAGCATCCAAGATAAGGATCTGTCCAGCCAGTGCTTGAAAACCCCCAGTGAAGGGGAGCTCCTCACCTCTTCAGGTAGTCAACTCTACTACGATGACTGTGGAAAAAATTTTTTTCCTGATATCTAGCTGATATTGTTCTACACGTAGTTTAAATCCATGACTGTGGGTCCTCTCCTCTGCTGCCAACAGGAACTGCCTCCTGTCCTCCTCTAAGTCAGGAGTAGTCAACCTGTGGTCCTCCAGATGTTCATGGACTACAATTCCCATGAGCCCCTGCCAGCGTTTGCTGGCAGGGGCTCATGGGAATTGTAGTCCATGAACATCTGGAGGACCACAGGTTGACTAACCCTGCTCTAAGTGACAACCTTTCAAATTCTTCAAGAGAGCCATCCTGTCCCCTCTCTACCTCCTCTTCTGCAGGCTGACCATTCCCCAGTCCCTCAGCTTTCCTCGCAGGGTTGGTCCCCAAGCCCTGGATCTTCCTCATTGCTGTCCTCAGCACCCTATCAAACTTTCCCCTTGGAAAGCTAGCTGGTCTTCTATTGTTGGTAGGTATTATGGACACCCTGTATTATTATTAAGTCTTATTGCCTTAATTTGTACCCTGTCTTTCTGTGGCAGCTTATGTCATTTCCTCCCTCTTCGGAATATCCTCACAGCACCCCTGCAAGGTAGGTTAGGCTAAGAGCATGTGACTGGCCCAAGAGTCTCTCAGCAAGCTTGCCCTGCCTTTCTCCATAGTGGCTTACATCCTTTGCTTCTCCTCAATTTATCCTCCCACCATCTCTAAGTTAGTCTTGCTATAATATGTATAATTCAACAGTATAGGAAGAATATCCTGCAGGGGGCATTGGAGGGAGATGTGTATTTAGCATGTTCAGATCAGGACCTTCCTGGTATTTTCCAAATAATCTTCTCCTGTGAATTGGAGACTTCTTTTTCCTCTGAGCACACTTCCTTCCTGATTGCCTCCAGACGAAGAATACAGTCAGTTAGACTGTTAGAACCTTCTCGCACCTCTGTCTTTACAAACCTGGTGTTTCGCCCCTTGGCAAATTCAAACTCCCCCAACATGCAGCGGGCTTAGATCATTTGCTTCTCCTCCATTTCAACCTCCAAACTACCCTGCGAGGTAGGTTCGGTTGAGTGTGCGAGACTGTAGGTGGGGGGGGGATTCGAACCTGGGTCTGGCACTGTAGCAACCACACTGGTTGCTTCACTGGGTTCAGGCACGGAATCCCTCAGTACAGCAGAAACAAGCTAGCTCCTAACTCTGTTAACTTGCTTCCTGGGCTGCAGTACTCCTTTTTCCACCGAGGTACGCAAGGATAACATTCGGAGACACTCTTCTCGGGCGCTCAAGTGTAGCCAGCTTCGTGCTCCGGCTGTCAGCTTGATAGGTCTTCCAAAGGACAGTGCACTGATCAAGATACAGCATTTTAACATCCCACATCACCCACTGGACATTTTATGCACAGCCCGTGGAGCTGTGACAGCCCTGCGCATACCAGCACGCGCACGTTGGTGTGTCTGTTCAGCTTCCTCGATATATACCAATAAAAAAATTATTTTTAGGGGCAATTGCACCTATTGTATGCACCCACAATTGCTTTCTCCTCAATTTGTCAGAAGGTTTTCTTTCTTACATCCTGGGATTCAAAGCAGACTTTTCTTACAAGCCTTTGTCACAATAAAAGAGACATGTATTTCTCTGCTGTTAAGAAGCAAGAGTTGGTTTTTTGATCCTGCTTTTCACTACCCGGAGGAGTCTCCGAGTGGCTTGCAAACACCTTTCCCTTTCCTCGCCCAGCAACAGAAATCCGGTGAGATAGGGGAGGGTGAGAGAGCTCTGAGAGAACTGTGACTGGCCCAAGGTCACCTGCAGGTCGAGAAGGAGCAGAAAATCAAAGCCAGTCATTTATTGACGGTCATAGACCAGTAGTAAAATGGAGAATTGGACCCGTCTCCCCAAATTAGAGGCTCCTGGGGTTCACCACGATGCCATTCTGGCTCTCAGCCGGTGTAGCAGACAGCCGTTTGAGCACCTCAAGGGCCATCCGATCGCCTTCTGCGACACGAAATAATAATATTAATATTATTCATAGTTATAACTTATTTATAACCCACCTTCCCCCAAAGGCTCACGATGGGTAACAACATATATGCTAAACAATCATAACTCAATACAGATAGATTCAGGTGGGCCGCCGTGTTGATCTGAAGTAGCACAAGAAAAATTGAGTCCAGCAGCACCTTTAAGACCAGCAAAGATTTATTCAGGGCGTGAGCTTTCAAGGGAAAAAGAATGCCTGCGCTCGAATAAATCTTTGTTGGTCTTAAAGGAGCTGTTGGACTCTCTGTTCCACTATATATTTCTGGTAAGGCCTTGGAGGAGGAGCTTGTCTCATGGCTTAAGTGCCACTCAGCGCTTAACACCCACTCAGGGAAGCTGTCCCGCCCCTGAGTGCCTCCTCCTCCAACCAGCTTGCTTGTCTGTCCAGCGGCCAGCCAATCACCTTCCATCCCCCATGCTTGACTACCCCCTCCTCCTTCCACTTCCCTCGGAGGCTTGGAGGCTGCAGATCCTTGCTGCATGAGAGCTCCCCCTGCCGGTGACTTCCTTTCCCAGGGGCCTCCAGCCTGCAGCTTTGCAGGTTCTCGGGGGCAGGAGAGGCTATCCACAGAGTTCTTCCACTCCACCCCCCTAATCTACCACCCCTTGAATTCCTGAATGCAACAGGCTTGGCCCTAATTGTTATCAACAGAAGCATTGGAATCAATAATCTACCGTAAATTTTAAATGACTCATTTTAAAGCTGACTCCTCTCTTCGCACAAAAAAGGTGATGTAATGCTCATGCTAATAATATTTATTCTTATTTCTCACCCTACCTGGTAGCTCAGGATGGGTTACAGTCTATTAAAACAATCCACACTAAAAACCGGTATTAATAATAGAAACACAGAATCATGGAGTTGAGAGGGACCTTTGTGGTCATCTTATCCAACCTCCTGTACAATGCAGGAAATTCACAATGCCTCCACCCACAGTGACCCCAATTTCATGCCCAGATAGTCCCCCCCCCCAAGAAAACCAGAATCCCTGGCCAGTCTGGCCTGGAGGAAATGTGCCTTCTCATCCCAAATTGGCAATTTGCATTTCTCTGGGTATGCAAGAAAGGGCCACAAGAGCCAACCACCAACACAATCCCTTCTGCCCACCCACTCCCAATCTGCCTAAGTTCACACAATCAGCATTTCTGTCTGATGGCTATCCAGCCTCTGCTTAAAAACTTCCAAGGAAGGAGAACCCACCACCTCCCGAGGAAGCCTGTTCCGCCGAAGAACCACTCTAACTCTCAGGAACTTCTTCCGGATGTTTAGCCGGAAATACTTTTGAATTAATTTCAGCCCATTGGTTCTGGTCCGACCCTCTGGGGCAACAGAATATAATTAAACATCAAAAACATTCTATAGTCTACAGCTGCAGAAGTCTACACATAGTCTCATTGCAGCAGAATGTGGGGAATTCCTATTTATTCTTGTGTGTCTTGTTTACGGCACTCAGCACCATACCTCTATGACTGGGTAAAACTCTGCTGCATTAATCAAATCTCCCAGTATTTGTACGGCACGCTTTTCCAATGTTCTTCCCCAAAAGCACTGCATTCCACGCAGACCATATTCTGCTCAGCCTTGTTTTATACCCCAAAATCTCAGATCATTGAGTCCACAGCTGATCAGGGGCATGGATTTCCCCCTTTAACGCCCTGAACAGCAGATGGGTACCCTTTTTTAAAAAAATATATCCCCAGATGCTCGCCTGGCTCCTGAATCCATTTCCATTCTCATCTGGCTGTTCAGCCCTGCTTTGGTTTTCTGTTGAATGGAGCCCCCGAAGAATTTTCTTCTAGCTTATCATCGCAATATTGATCCCATCTCTCCCCCCCCCCTTTTCCTTTTTCATGATCTGAGATGGAGAAGGTGTGTATTGAGAACTCTCAAAGTGAGTTCAAGAGTCCGTTATGTTCTGCGACGTTCTCCTAATCTATTGTGCAAACCTGAGTTTTATAGGGTGTGTGGGTGTGGGTGGGTGTGTTTTAAAATGGCCCATTCTCCTTTATAAACAGTTTATTTGCGGCCTTTGTGCGAACGTTGTCTGAGAATCAGAGTCCCAAATGCTTTAACTCCAGCCAAAGATATAGATGTCTGGACATTTTTTAAAAAACAGATAGAGCTGCAATTGTAGAAAATGGAGAGGGGGGGGGGGCTGCCCTGCTCATTATAAGGATACAGACTTCAAATTATTTGCCTCTGCAAGGAGGCTGATAGACTTGATGCAGCTGCTCTGGAGTAAAGAGCTTGAGAATTACATCCTAACTATTTGATTCTGTGAAGGAGGTTTAGTTGGGAAGAGGGAATACATGACCTCCCCCCTCCCTTTGTTAATTACAAAGTTAATTACAAAATTACTACATTAATAAAGTATTTTTAAAGGGTCTTGTTGGAAATGATCTAAGTCAGTGGTCCCCAACCTGCGGTCCGCGGCCCGGTGCCGGGCCGCGAAGTGCAGGGCGCCGGGCCGCAGTTCCCTCTACCCGCCCCCCCCCCGCAGTAAAAAACTTCCCAGGCCGCAAGCTTGTGGCCCGGGAAGCTTCTTACTGTGGGAGGTTGGGGAGAGGGAATCAGGGCCGTGCCGCACATCGTACATGCGTGGCCCAGCTGCACATGTGCACATGCGCGCTGCGCGGCCGAAATCGCGCATGTGCGGCACTTTTCTGGTTTTTCTGGTTTGTTCTCATTCCTATTGATGAGTAGAGTGTGTCCATCTGCGTAAACTTTCCAGGCGTTTCTCATACTTTTTATCTAAGCTCCCAGAAATAAAGTGTCCAGGACAACAGAGGAGATAACTGAGAGGGGATCTGATAACCATCTTCAAATATTTAAAAGGCTGCCATATAGAGGATGGAGTAGAGTTGTTCTCTCTTGCCCCGGAGGGGCGGACCAGATCCAATGGGATGAAATTAATTCAAAAGAAATTTCATCTAAACCTCCGGAAGAAGTTCCTGACAGTCAGAGCAGTTCCTCAGTGGAACAGGCTTCCTCAGGAGGTGGTGGGTTCTCCATCTTTGGAAATCTTTAAAGAGAGGCTGGAGAGCCATCTGACAGAGAGGCTGATTCTGTGAAGGCTTAAGGAGTGGAGGGTTACAGTGGGTGAGTGATAGGGTTGTGAGAGTCCTGCATAGTGCAGGGGGTTGGACTAGATGACCCAGGAGGTCCCTTCCAACTCTGTGATTCTATGATTCTAACAGCTCTCCCAGTTCCTTTGAGTGGAAGCCCTGACAGTTAACCAGACTTGAGTTCACGGGGCAGGCCGATCTGCCATCTCTAGATTTATTTCAACTTGCTGCGTAATAATTGAAGTTCTAATTGTCTCGCATCTCTCTCTATCAACAATATCCTTTCAGAGGCCCAGTTGCCCACGCATTCCTGACGGATGAAAGCTTACATTTTAATTATCAAATTACGCAGCCGTTGCCCAAGGAACTCTTGTTTTGTATCTACCATTTATGTGTAACTAAGATGTATCTTCTTTCCCTTTCAAATACTTAAAAGGACATGGTTTTCTTCACCCCCCTGTGCTTTCTCCATACAGATTCCGGAACAAAAGAGACTCCCTGCTTCTGGGGAATAGCTGGATAAATACTGGCTTAAAGAAACAAACTTTATTCAATTACCCTAAAAGCATAAATAAGAAAACATGGTTGAGTGAAACCCTGGGCTTTCTTGACGGCCCCAGAAGGGTTTCCCAAATGGATGGGACTTAATTCGTTTTTAAACATTTTTTAAATGTCTTAAACATTTATGGGGTGATCTGTCCATACGGTCATGTCGATCCACCCCCCCCCTATCTGCAAACGGCCAATGACGGGCCAGGAGGGGGTGGGGAGGGGAGGGGCCCCAGGTGGGCGTGTCCACAGCTCTGCTTCCCAGCCATATTCTGCATGATCACACCACTTCTGTGGTTTCTCAAAGCTTGAAGAATGTTCCACGGGTTTCCTAATGGTAAAAATAATTTTGAGAAAGTATGACATAGAAGATCATTTGGATCTTATTCCGATCAGCCTAAATACAGTCCCCAAAAGGTTTGAATAGAAACCTTCGGTCCCTCTAATGGAGATTTAATATGTCTCGTGGTATGGAGAGCAATATCCAGCTGCTGGATAATGGACCAGCACACATCTAATAGTAATAGCAATTGCTGTAATAACAGTAATAGTAATAGTAATCTTTATTCTTTTAGCCCTCCTTTCTCATCAACAGTAACACCCAAGGTATGGGTTCTGTACTCATGGGCAGTATTTTGAGGATGGTTTTTAGAATGGTTTTGACTGGGATTTTGAATTGCATTCATAAGCATAGTTTGTTCACTGCCCTGAGTCCGTTCCAGCAGAGAGAGAAGTCTATACATTCAAATCTGTTCCACTTAATATTTCTGGCAAGGGCTTGGAGGAGGAGCTGGTCTGATGGTTTAAGTGCCACTCAGAGCTTAACACCCACTCAGGGTGGCAGTCCCGCCCCTGATTGCCTCCTACTCCAACTGGCTTGCCTGTCTGTCTAGCAGCCAACCAATCGCCTTCTGTCCCCCACCCTTGACCACCCCCTCCTCCTTCCACTTCCTTCTGAGGTTCGGAGGCTGCAGATCCCTGCTGCGTGAGAGCTGCCCCTGCCAGTGAGTTCCCTAACAGCTGCCTGCAGCCTTTCCAGGTCCTGGGGAAGGGGGAGGCTGTCCGTATAGTTCTTCCACCCCCACCCCCAAATCTACCACCCACTGTATTCCTGAATGCAACAGGCTTGGCCCCTAGTAAATAAATAAAACACAGTTATATATACGATTAAACATGGTTTAAAGTAAATTAAAAGGCTTTCACAATCCATGCCTCTGCCAGCTAATATATTCGTCAAGGAAAGTTTATGTCTTTGGGGGAGATGGAACAGTTCTTTATCTTCTGTGTTTCCCCAGAGAGGCCTGCCAATTGGGCCTTATTGGCTAGATTCCCAAGTGACCTTCAGGTAGAGGGCATGGCTCCATGGTGGAATATCTGCTTGGCTCATGTGAAGTCCCAGGTTCAATCCTTGGCATCTCCAGTTGAAGGCGGTCCAGTTCTCTGAGACTTACCTCAAGGGATGATTGCCTCCACCAACACTGCAACGAGGCCATAGGCAGAGGTAACACAGAGCACCCCTGCTTGGCTGGACGGGTGAGCACCAGCATGCCTGTCACGAACCGTGGTCTGGTCCGACTGACCAGAAGAGACCCCTTCTTAGAGAACTGCTCCATACACATGCGGGGCAAAGAAATCAGTCTTTATTAAAAGGATCCATAAGGCGAGGCAAGGCAGAGCATGGCAAGGACAGGAACATTGACAGTGACAAGCACAGGGTGCCCCTCAGGCCTAGATATAGGGGGTTAGTTTAAGCGGGATAAATGGTTCCCATAGAGGAGGCTTTTGATCTAAAAGGCGCAAATTCAGGAGACATTCAGTCTGCGTCCTCTGCCATTCCTGGCAGTAAATTTCCAACTCCTACTATTTGAACCAAGGACAAGGATAGATAAGGGAGAGCTCTTTGCAACGGGGGATAAACCATGGAATGGATGAGGGGAGGAAAGGTACAGAAAAACAACAGGAATGTGGGGTTTAGGGAGGGGTGAAGGACCCACAGGCCCGTTGGCCTTCTAAGTTAACACTCTCAAGGAGATTGGGAAGGCGATCATGACATCGCCACAGCAAGCAACATAAGAAAAACGGGGCTGAGATACTGAGGCAGGACAAGGCTGAAGCTGAGAGCAGCCAGCAGGAGAGCAGCAGATATGGAAAGGGCAGCCAGGCCAGATCATAGAATCATAGAATCATAGAGTTGGAAGGGGCCATACAGGCCATCTAGTCCAACCCCCTGCTCAACGCAGGATCAGCCCTAAGCATCCTAAAGCATCCAAGAAAAGTGTGTATCCAACCTTTGCTTGAAGACTCCCAGGGAGGGGGAGCTCACCACCTCCTTAGGCAGCCTATTCCACTGCTGAACTACTCTGAATGTGAACATTTTTTTCCTGATATCTAGGCTATATAGTTGTACTTGAAGTTTAAACCCATTACTGCGTGTCCTCTCCTCTGCAGCCAGCAGAAACAGCATCCTGCCCTCCTCCAAGTGACAACCTTTCAAATACTTAAAGACGGCTATCATGTCCCCTCTCAACCTCCTTTTCTCCAGGCTGACCATTCCCAAGTCCCTCAACCTATCTTCATAGGGCTTGGTCCCTTGGCCCCAGATCATCTTTGGCGCTCTCCTCTGTACTCTTTCAATTTTATCTATGTCCTTCTTGAAGTGAGGCCTCCAGAACTGCACACGGTACTCCAGGTGTGGTCTGACCAGTGCTGTAAACAATGGGACTATGATATCTTGTGATTTTGATGTGATGCCCCTGATGAGAGACTCTGTTATGGGCCAATCAGGTTCCTTGGTGGGCCAACTCAAAGGTATATACATTCCATGAGTTTTTATGTTCTCTGTCTGGTGTTCTAGTTGGTGTTGAATGCAGAGCTGCTGGACTGAAAGACATTGTATCGGTGTCTTGCCAAATCCACGGACTTAATAGGATTCATCTGCTGCCTGTCATGTGCCATGCCTGGCTCATGGCAACTTGGTTGTTTTCCCCTGGGCTAGAGTTGTACTCCTGAGATGCACCCCTCCCACATCTGGCTTCCCTGGCTCTTTGCAATTCAGATTTGCGGTGCAAATCCCTTCTTGCAACATACCCTGGTAGCAAGTATACAGCTCTGCTTGGTCTCTGACACCTGGTCGCTAGCTAGACACATTGTTGTTTTCGCACTTTAGAAGATCAAACGCACAAAATGTGGGAAAGTAGTTTCACAGCCAAAATGTGGTTCAAGGGGTGTGTGGGGGCCTGAGAAGATAACCAGCCTGGTCTCCTTTTGTAGTATGTCTTTGACAAGGCTTGCGTGCCTTTGATGTTCCTGTTGATAATGCCTACTTTCCTAAATAAAAATTAACTTCAGTTTTATCGTGATGCCTGGCATACCTGCTTGTTTGTTTTGAGGGAAATTCAGGCTGCACTCCAGGGCAGTGACACTGTTGTGGGCTCAGCATGACTATAGGAAAGGGGAGAAGGAAGGAGGAATTCTTAAAGAAGGGCTCTCCTCACAGGGTGTTTATTGTGGGGAGAGGAAAGGGAAGGCGACTGTAAGCCGCTTTGAGACTCCTTCGGGTAGAGAAAAGCGGCATATAAGAACCAACTCTTCTTCTTCTTCAGTGATATCAGGGCTCTCTCAGCCTCACCCACCTCACAGGGTGTCTGTTTTAAGGAGAGGAAAGGGAAGGCGAATTGTGGCCGCTTTGAGACTCCTTTGGGTAGAGAAAAGCGGCATATAAGAACTAACTCTTCTTCTTCTTCAGTAATCTCAGGGCTCTCTCAGCCTCCCCGCCCTCACAGGGTGTCTGTTGTGGGGAGAGGGAAGGTGATTGCAGGCCGCTTTGAGACTCCTTTGGGTAGAGATAAGCGGCATATAAGAACCAACCCTTCTTCTTCTTCTTCTTCTTCTTCTTCTTCTTCTTCTTCTTCTTCTTCTTCTTCTTCTTCTTCTTCTTCTTCTTCTTCTTCTTCTTCTTCTTCTTCTTCTTCTTCTTCAGTAATATCAGGGCTCTCTCAGCCTCCCCTCCCTCACAGGGCTTCTCTCCTTTTTCCTCCTCTTTATCTCCCCCGCCCTTATTTTTGCCATCTTCAGCCTGGGCAGAAGGCAGACAGAGTTAAGAGAATGAGAGGATAAGGACTGGTTTTCAGCTGTTTTATTATTGCATTTTATTACTGTGTTTTAATATTGTGTTATTGCAGTTTTATTATTGCGAACCACCCCCGAGCCCACTGCAGGCAGGGGTGGTATAGACATTAATTAAATAAATAATCATACCAACCTCATAGCATAAGGATAAAATGAGGTACACAGCCATGTGCTCCTCAGAGGAAGGGAAAGGGGGAGGAATGTTCAAGCCACATGGATCTACATACATTTCCAAGAAGCAGAGGTACATTCCTGCCTTGCCGAAAACACCAGGAGCAAAACACGTTTCCCCGCCCCCTGCATTGAGTTCCACAAGTCGTTTTATTATAATTTTTTTGCAGCATGGAGAAATTCTCAGCCTTTCCGCTAATTAGCAGCATACGATTTCCAGTAGAAATGTTTAATACCGATAGGTCTAGAGATAGCTTTGGAGTTTCTTAGCAACGGCTTGGAGAAAAAAAAAAACACCAACACTGCTTTCACGTCAGATAACGCACTTTAAATGCACTTTCGAGGCACTTTAACAGTGGGAGAAACCCAGTCGGCAAAGAGTCAGTAAAGTGCCTCGAATGTGTTTCAGATGTGACCGATCCGGCTTAAGGGAAAGCAACCCAAGTTCTTTCCTGACTGTCCCTGGTCCATTAAAATGCCCAGCTGTTTGAACAGTGAAACAATAGTGAAACGGAGAAAGCATCAGAAAGAAAAAAATACTTCTAAGCCGTGACTCCGTGAGAAAGATCTAATTGACGCGGACTCGTTTGGTTAAAGATTCCTCTTTTTGATTTGGTTCAAAACTCCGACGTTAACTTTGAGGCCGGCTTCCTTCTCTTCGACGCTGTTTTTACACGGCCTAACTAAAGGCGAGGAGAGTCTCCTCTTATTTCTTTTCTCTCTAGTTAAAAGGGTTTTTCTTCTTTCTTTTCTTTTTACTTTTTGCTTCTTTTGTTTTAAAGGAAGAAATGACATGAATTTCCCCAAAGCTGTTCCGGGCTATTGATCACACAATTTTTAATCTGCCTTTGTTTAAAGGGTTCGTAAAAGGGAAGCTGTAATGTACTGTTATTTTCTCTCTCTCTCTCTCTCTCTCTCTCTCTCTCTCTCTTTTTAAGGTTCATTTTGAAATAGCCTGCAAGAGAGGAAGAAAGCATCAACCATATCCTATCTGGAATTCCGAGGGAAATATGCCTTTAATTAAGGGTCGAAGAAGCAAGACTGAATTTCCCTGGATGTTCCTTTTACAAACACTGCTTTATTAGAGTCTTTAAATAGACCTTGGTAGGATCAGCTTTAGAGCTGACAGGTCCCCCCTCCCCCACACACATCGGACGCCGGCACGGGTGGGGGTGTATGATTGCTGAATCCAAGTTAGGAAATTCCTGGGGATTTGGAGGATGGGGCCTGGGGAGGGCAGGGACCTCAATAGGGACAGATTCCACTCTCCAAAGCACCCATCATCTCTGGGGCAACTAAAGTCTAGAGATACTCTGTAAAACCAGGGGCCCCCAGCTGGAGGCTAGCATCCCTAACTATCTTACAGCATGCCTTTTTACAATATAGAAAGATGTTGAGAACCTGCAATGGATCATAGTTGCATTGGGGGATAAACATTCAGGGATCTCTTCCTGATGATTTATCCAGAGTGTGAGGCTGCTGGGCTCTGGGAATAGATGGTTACATGCATCAATGATATAGCTAATTGTCAACAGGGGCATATCTGTGGATACTTAAATCCAGAGACTGGGTCCATGAACAAGACAAGTCATTCCACAAGCCTGTAAATCATACCAGGTTTGCAGGAAAATATAATTTTTTTAAAAATTGGGGAGGTGGGGTTTTAAAATCTCCAAAATGGCACAAGCCATGCCTGTAGCTTTAATAAATGAATACGATTAGCGGCTATTGCTAGGCAATCACACATTATTGTCAGCTTTCAAGCCTTGGCTTCTGTCAGTAAAAGACAGG
The DNA here is from genome assembly GCF_049243985.1 of Paroedura picta. Lineage (NCBI taxonomy): Eukaryota > Metazoa > Chordata > Lepidosauria > Squamata > Gekkonidae > Paroedura > Paroedura picta. The sequence goes on along the minus strand of NC_135373.1, from coordinate 122,037,939 downwards.
CGAGGTAATAGGGCACTTCCTAAGATTGTTCTTGCCTCCCATTATACTTCAAAACCTCTCCTTCTTACCCTGGAAGGAGGTTTATATGGGGACCAGGCTCGGCAGTAATCACTGCTTCTGTGTGATTCACCCGTGTCTAATTGCAATCGCTACTATGTGATAAGAGCTACTTGCCAGGGCAAGTAACTACTGTGCAATTTTTTTGGAATATCTGTAGAGCTGCCAGTTCTCGGTTGGTAAATTTCTGGAGATTTTGTGGGTGGAACGTAAGGAGCATGTGTCTTGGGGAGGAGAGGGACTGCAGCAAGGTATAAACAACATAGGGTTCCCCTTCAATGCAGCCATTTTCTCCAGGGAAAACTGATTTTGGTCATCTGAAGATCGATTGTAAAAATGACACATCTTTTGAACTGTTGGGACTTTTGGACTTGATTGGGTCCCGAGTCCCTCCAGAGAGACAAAGCTGCAGAGTATTTAAAAAGTGTGCAGTTATTTATTATATTTATGGATGAGGTACAGATCCAGACTCACAGCGCTTTTAGGTTTAAAAGTGAGTAATCTCTACTGGGAAAGATTATTTTCAGATACTATATTCATATGATTCATTCTCCTTACTGAAGCAGAGTAAAGGTAAAGGTAAAGGTATCCCCTGTGCAAGCACTGGGTCATGTCTGACCCTTGGGGTGACGCCCCCCAGCGTTTTCACTGCAGACTCAATACAGGGTGGCCTTGCCAGTGCCTTCCCCAGTCATTACCGTTTTACCTCCCAGCAGCAAGCTACAAAAGCTTAAAAGATAGTTACAAAGAAAACACATTGCAAGCCCCTATGGCTGGTTCAAGCAGACTACATGCCTACATAGCAGATGGATAGAGAGCACAGAGCCTAATGGAATGATCAAACGTTTGCAGGTTTCCCCCCAACAATAATATCAAAACAAGCTGTATGATGGCGTCTGCTCCTTGCTTTTGAGCACACACTGATGTGCTCTTTCACTCCTGAAGAAACAGGAAGTGGGTGGGAACCCACCTTAATCAAAGAGATCTCCTAGGCATGTGCTGGTATTTTTCCACTGCAACCTCAGAGTGACCATTAGGTGTCATTAGTGAGCACATAGGTGCAGCTCAGCTGCTTAAACAGCTTAACAACAGCCCTTCAGAGCTGACCACCAAAATACTTGCTGATTGCAGTTCCAACGTGAACATTCCAACCCTCCAAAGCAGCCACTGACTCTCAATGAACTGATCTCTGCCATCTAGAGATCTGTTGTAATCCTTGGAGATCTCCAGCTCCTACCTGGAGGCTTGCAACCCTTATCATTGCCCTTAAAGCAGGGGTTGTCAACCCGTGGTCCTCCAGATGTCCATGGACTACAATTCCCATGAGCCCCTGCCAGAGTTTGCTGGCAGGGGCTCATGGGAATTGTAGTCCATGAACATCTGGAGGACCACAGGTTGACTACCCCTGCCTTAGAGTACCATTTCTTAATAAAACCCCTCTAGAAAGGCATTCATGATTCTCCCTGCATTGTACATAAGCTGGTCTTCTAAAGAACCAGGCACTGCAAGTTCCTGGTTCCCGTGGGAATAGTTTTCAAGCAGCTCTGATGGAAGCTTTCTCTTTCCCATCACGCTCAACAGGAGGAAATAAGAATCTGGGGCCATTTGCAAGGTGGTCTTTTAAACCAAGGTGGTCTTTTTTTGCTGTCTTTTAAACAAAAAAGAGAGAGATTCGGCAAAGGCCAGAAACACAAATCTAATTAACATGACTGGACTCCCGGGGAAGAATATTTACTGATACACAGAGACAGGACGTAAAAAAGCTAAGTTGTACAAATCCATTTTAGAGGCCTTACGTGGAGTTAGCAATTGAGGGTACCCAACGCTGGATTGGGAAATACCTGGAGAATTTGGGGGCACAGCCTGGGGGAGGTGGGGTTTAGGGAGGGGAGAGGCCTCAATGGGGTACAGTGTCATAGTACCCACTCTACAGAGCAGTCATGTTCTCCAGGGGAAATGCATCTCCATTGTCCGGAGTTCAATTGCAATTAGGGTTCACAGGCCCCCGGAGGAAGTAGTGGTCCCCCACTCCTAGGCCCTGCATCACGGTTGTCGATCAACTGGCTGGTAGGGGGACTGGCCTGTAGGGATGGGCACAAACCAGCTCACAAACCAGCTGCTTCATGGTTCGCAAAGTCAAGTCTCCAAAATCAAGTTTGTTAAACATTTAATGGGTGATATGACCATATAGGGCGGTGGTTCTCAACCTGGGGGTTGGGACCCCTTTGGGGGTCAAACAACCCTTTCACAGGGGTCATGGCGGGGCAAGTAGCTTGGCCGGCGTGGCGCCATCCACACAACACTCTTGCAGGGTAGATCAAGATAGAGCGTCCTTCTGTCTGGAGCAGCGGAAAAGAGCAAGATGGGCATGGTGGGACAAGAGGCAGAACTGAACTGAGAAACCCCAGAAAATAACCAATTTATCTACAATCATGAACAAGGGATCTTCATGCCATTGGTCACTTTCGGTTTAATTTCTGTGAAAGAACCCTTGCGTCATTTTATGGTTGGGGGTCACCACAGCATGAGGAACAGCATTAGGAAGCACAGCATTAGGAAGGTTGAGAACCACTGATATATGGTCATGTTGACCCGTCTCCCCCCAACAATGGCCAGTGATGGGCCTGGAGGAGGTGGGAAGGGGAAGAGCCCTGGCTGGGCATGTACACAGCTATGCTTCAAAAATTGCCCGTAAAAGCCTTGGTTTGGTGGGAGACGAAAATATGCAGTACCCGCTCTGCCCTCCTCCTCGCTCGCATTAGTTCAATCTTCATCCTGCCAAGATTTTTGCAGATTCCTGAAAGGCCCTTTGACATTGTCAATCCATTTCTTCAAAGGCCCCATCTGACCCCTCTCTCTTGATATGCAAGGGGGAAGGGGGAAAGAGCACAAGGCATAATTGGCTTGGAAAATTCTTCTCACGAGGGCCGATTATGGGAGATTGTGTTTTCTATTTCTTCTTCCGGACTTTCCTGTTGGCTTAACCTTTATCTAATGGTTTTATTTGTCAAGCCCAGAAACTTCAGTGCGCCTAATGTCTCTCTCCCAGCCGATCATGTTTTTTTTTTGGAGTTTTTTGTGCTTCGAATCCTTTTTTGTTTCTAATTGTCCTCAAATCAAAGCCTGGGGGGAGGGGGGAACTGCAAATTCAAACAAAGGGGGAAAAACTCAATATATGCTAGCATTTCGCTATGAAGTGACATTGCAGCACAATGTCGTACATCGACAGCCCTGTTTTTGTGGAAATCAGCTCCTGGTTTATGGGGGATTAGGAATGTAGACTCCTCAGAATGGAGATGACCACCCCACCCCCAGTTCTTTTTTTATTATTATAAAGTGTTGGTAAAACTAGCTTTTATTGGTGTTTACATAGAACAGAAAAAAGAGAGAATAAGAAAATAATACATAAAACATAGATAATTTTAATTTTAATTTTAATTTTAATTTTAATTTTAATTTTAATTTTAATTTTAATTTTAATTTTTATTTTTATTTTTATTTTTATTTTTATTTTTATTTTTATTTTTATTTTTATTTTTATTTTTATTTTTATTTTTATTTTTATTTTTATTTTTATTTTTATTTTTATTTTTATTTTTATTTTTATTTTTATTTTTATTTTTATTTTTATTTTTATTTTTATTTTTATTTTTATTTTTATTTTTGTTGACTGCCACTCTCATTTCTGGCTCGTGGCGGTTTACAAATTCGCCCTCAATAAAAACCCCACTAAAACCCCATTAAAAACCATACTGGACATACAATATACGATACATGTCGGACTCCAACAATAAAAACCGTAACGGAGGAACCCCTCTAACCCCGCCAGACCAAATATAGGATATAATCCATTATGCCTTGCCATCTTCTAATCCATTCCTTATCTAACTACCTAGATAGTCGATATAACAGCTCCAGAGTTCCTGGAATTCATCTGCGGAGCGATCGTTCATTAGACTTGTAAGCTTTGCCATTCTGGCCAACTCTCCCCAATTCTCAAGCCAATCCGCGACTTTCGGTGTGTCCTGTTGGTTCCACCTCCTAGCCACCACCAGTCATGCTGCAATTGTTGCATGAAATAAGAAACCACCAGCTTTTTGAGGAACACTAACCAGTAACAGAAGAGCCTCTTGTGGTGCAGAGTGGTAAGGCAGCAGACATGCAGTCTGAACCTCCCAGCAACCGGCTCAAGGTTGACTCAGCCTTCCACCCTTCCGAGGTTGGTAAAAGGAGTACCCCGCTTGCTGGGGGGTAAACGGTCATGACTGGGGAAGGCACTGGCAAACCATCCCGTATTGAGTCTGCCAAGAAAACGCTAGAGGGCATCACCCCAAGGGTCAGACATGACTCGGTGCTTGCACAGGGGATACCTTTACCTTTAACCGGTAACACAGTCAGTAACATAAATTCAGAACAAAATGGAAATCTAACTTTCAACATTACTTCTAAAATATTATGAATCCCCCCCCCGCCCCAGAATTTTTGGATTTTTTTACATGTCCACCACATATGATAAAAGGCACCAACCTTTCCCCTACATTTCCAGTGTTTTATATATCAACGTTTGCAGAAATTTTACCTAACAGGTTAGGAGTCACGTATACCATCTATAAAACATACCCCCCACACAGTTCTTTGACATTGCAGTTTCTGCAATGCGGTAACCCAAATCAATTAATTCAGGTGTTGTTCTGAAGTAGCAGAACAAAAGTTGAGGCCAATGACACCTTTAAAACCAACGAAGTTTTATTCAGGGTGTGAACTTCCATGCGCATGCATGCTTCCTTAGACAATAAAACAGAAACCGTCAGAGCACAGAAACTAAATTAGCAGGAAATTAGTAAACAACTTCATGAAGACATCCAAGGAAAACGCAGCCTAATGAAGATGTGTAACACAATCAAAGAATGCTTTGCTAGAATAATAAACTGAGTTCATCTGTCCTTTGGGTTCATCTCCCATTCACAAAAACATAAAGGGAGTAAAAATGTTTTTTAAAAGCCTATAAGTAGGATAATAAAAATGAATGGGAGACGCTTTCCCAGTGGTGAGCAGAAGTAATTAAAAGAGACCCATGGCTAGCCCTCTCCACCTCCACCCGAGCATGGAAGCATATCCACAAATGACAAGCCATACTGAGTCGGTTTCCTGTCCTATGACTGGAAAGCTGGATTCCAAATTACATTACATATACCGCTACTGGTTGTTGTTGTTGTTGTTGTTATTATTATTATTATTATTATTATTATTATCATCATCATCATCATCATCATCATCATCATCAATTAGATTTATTACCTGCTGCTATCGGGCAAGCTGTCTCATAGTGGGTGACATCAAAATAACATCACATTACAATCCACAATGCAATCCCATTGTTCCAAGTGAAATAAAATGAAGTAAGGAATGCAAATATAAGAGATGAATTAGGTTAGTGTATGTAGTGAGATAAGAAGCCCATATCCCTATTAAGTCCTGGGGATTCCATTGTTGTAAGTGTTGCAATAACTTGCTTCCCAGCAATTTCCCTTTCCAGCCTGTTCTTTAAGTTCCTTTGTGATAAAACAGCTGAGGTCCCTCACTGAATGTCCTCAAAGGGTGAAGTGTTCCTCTATAGCAGGGGTAGTCAAACTGCGGCCCTCCAGATGTCCATGGACTACAATTTCCAGGAGCCCCTGCCAGCATTTGCTGGCAGGGGGCTCCTGGGAATGGTAGTCCATGGACATCTGGAGGGCCGCAGTTTGACTACCCCTGCTCTACAGGCTGCTCAGTCCTGTGTTTTCTGGTGGCAGATTCAAACCCATTAATTCTTTGGTGGAGGGTTTGCCCCATTTGCTCTATGTGGAGAACAGAAGGAAATAACAAAGCAGCGAACCAAATCTCACTGACACCACGGAAACCTCAAAACAACACAGTCCTACGTTCGAGTAATGATTCGCCTTTTCCTGGAGCACCATGAGTGTACCTGTTACATGAGAACTTGGCATCGCACAGTGACTAGATGAGCAGTAAGACCTGGGTAGCAAAATAAATAAAGGAAGTAGCCAGCCTGGGCCATTTCTGCCCCTCCCCGAAGCTGCCCCAATCTGGATCGGGGCCCCCGTATGGCTTTCATTCAACCCTGAGAAGATTCGTCCCATGTGTTTTGTTCGTTCCGTGTTTTTACTCTCATCTAGCGTTCGCTGGCAGGGCCTCAAGGGAATTGTATTCCATGGACATCTGGAGGCCCACGGTTTGGCCAACCCTGCTCTAGTCCCTGGGCATCGACAGTAGGTGTAAGTCACTGTTTACTGAGCGTTCTGGAAGAGTGTATCATCGCCTGTTACTTATTTCGCTTCATTTATTTGTTTTATCTTAGATAATGTAATTACTACTAACTATTTATTAATTTCTAATGATTTCTATTTAGACGCTGTCTTTATATGCCATATGCCGCCTCAAGCCTGCAGGAAGAGGCAGGAAATAAATCGAATAGAAGAAGAAGAAGAAGAAGAAGAAGAAGAAGAAGAAGAAGAAGAAGAAGAAGAAGAAGAAGAAGAAGAAGAAGAAGAAGAAGAAGAAGAAGAAGAAGGGTTGCTTCTTATATGCCGCTTTTCTCTCCCCGAAGGAGTCTCAAAGCGGATTACGGTCGCCTTCCCGTTCCTCTCCCCACAACAGACACCCTGTGGGGTGGGGTGGGTGAGGCTGAGAGAGCCCTGATATTCCTGCTCGGTCAGAACAGTTTTATCAGTGCTGTGGGGAGCCCAAGGTCACCCAGCTGGCTGCATGTGGGGGAGCGCAGAATCGAACCCGGCATGCCAGATTAGAAGTCCACACTTCTAACCACTACACCAAACTGAATACTAATACTAATACTAATACTAATACTAATACTAATACTAATATTAATACTAATACTACTACTACTACTACTACTACTACTACTAATAATAATAATAATAATAATAATGTCTTTGAATTTGAATTTGACTCTTTGCATTGGCAGAAGAGCCCAACAGCCCCCTGCTGTCTCGCAAATTCGCCCAGCGAAATCTAGTGTCTGCTGTACCGAATCACGCATTTCAGACTGGTGCTTTTCCTGGCTTCAGAACAGCTGCAGCTTTTTCAAAGGTCTTAGGCAGCACCTCGACGTGTCCCGGTAATCCCGACGAAGGCACACGACGCGGGATTTGCATCTATCACTCTTGACTGGGATTCCTGCCTGGTTTCCCCCCCCCCCCCTGGCCCAATATCCGTTTTGGACCTTAACTAAGGTGGCACGGGTGAGGAACATGCATTGAAATGGAACCCTGATCTTCTGAGCCTCTGCATAATTTTAAAAGACAAACTCCGTAGTGAAAGAGAGAGAGAGAGAGAGAGAGAGAGAGAGAGAGAGAGAGAGAGAGAAACACATTGATTCAGTAGAGTTGGTATTTTGCACCCTGAAATCCACTTTAACAAACACAGGGATCAATAAATGGCTTAGTAAAATCACTCTTTATTTTTACCAAGCTGCCTGCCTGGTGTAATTCTTTGCTCGACATGTTAATTTGAAGCACGGCTCAGGAGAGAGGCTTACGGAGCCCGCATTTGAGAAGTGAGGGATGAGGAATCACTCCTGACCATTCTTAGTACAAAGGAAGGAAGCCAGCTGTCTGTTGCTGTCACAATCCGGTTCTAAGGTGTCGTCCCATGCCTGCATGTGGACCAGGGGTGGCAGCTAGTTGTTGGTACTCAGTGGGAAACTAGAGGGTGGGTGAGAATGAGGAGGTGTTATTACAACAACAATTAATGTTAATGTTAATGTTAAAATTAAATTAAAAAGTCTCCAATTAAAAGTCCCAGCCCACCGGCCAGATGATCATCTCCAATGGAAGGTGCCCTAGACTTGTCCTACACAGGGGCCTGGCCATAGAGTAGAACAGAGGTAGTCAACCTGTGGTCCTCCAGATGTCCATGGACTACAATTCCCATGAGCCCCTGCCAGCAAACGCTGGCAGGGGCTCATGGGAATTGTAGTCCATGGACATCTGGAGGACCACAGGTTGACTACCCCTGAAGTAGAATACCATAGAATCCACATTCCAAAGGAGCTGTTTCCCCCAGGGGAACTGACCTCTATAACCGGGAGACTATGAACCTTAGGGGGAAAGGGGTTTTGATGGGTGGCATGGCAGGTGTGTGGGTGGGGAGTTGGTGATGGTGAGCCCTGAGAACTGCCCCACCTCGGGGGATACAGATACGAGACCTGGTGGAAGTCCCTCTACTAAGTTTATAACTTGACTTGAGCCTACTTCTTGGTGCACCGACACATGAAGCTGCCTTATATCCAACCAGTTCTTCGAGCAACAGGAGCACACAAAGAACATAACAGCCAAAAACTAATTTGGGCATTCATAGATTTCTACAATAACACAATAATATATAAATAAAAAATTCTAAGTCCTGTTTATTGTCCTGTCCTTGGAAGCCAAAGGAGAAATTCTCTATCGTGATTGCTGAACAGGATTCCGGTATAACAAGGCCTGTTTCGTGACTTTCTTCAGCCGCATTAACTAGAAGATTTAAAAAAACTATGTTAAGGGTGCGAATAACCAGATCACACAACCTTATTATGCTTAGACTATGTGCAGAAATGAGACTCACCCAACTGCCAGGACGCAAGCTCTCAGTAGCACCTGGCTTACAATGGCACCTGTCTTTCCTTTAAACCTATAGCCAAGGTTGGGTAATAATTACTATCTATATTTCAGTAATATTTTAAAAATTGTTTTCCCCATAAATGACGGATCCTCCGTGTCATTAACGAGAAACAGTTGGTATCCGAGATTTATCTTCTATGAGTCATGTGCCTTAAAAATCTCATTAACACATTTAAAGTGATACACACATTGCACTCGAAAGCTTGCACTCGAAAGCTCACACCTTGAATAAATCTTTGTTGGTCTTAAAGGTGCTGCTGGACTCAGATTTTATTGTGCTACTTCAGACCAACACGGCTACTCATTTGAATCACACACATTGCTGTCTTCATTTGTGAAATTTTAAAAAATGCCCCCCCCCCATTTCCCAGGATGTGTTGAGACCATTAGGATATCCTTATCCATTGTTCCTCTTAATATTTGCGAAACAGCCCTGGGGGTGGAGTGTTATCCGTTCATTCTGAGATAGAATAAGGCCAATCAGGGTGCATTCTGATTGCCCCTCCCTCTACAGCTCCCACTTTTCTTCCCTGGACGCCACTTTGCTCTCAGACGTCTTAGAGAGAAACACAGAGGAACAGAGAGCCCTGCCGAACTGCAAACGACCCCGATTACCTGCTATGGCTCCTGCTGAGATGGAAAGAGAGAGACAGACTGAGACAAACTGCAAAGGAGCCCTAAACTGCAAACAACCCTTGCTTGCCTGCTAAGGAGCCTTGATTACCTCCTATGGCTTCTGCTGCAAGAGAGAGATTTGTGCCTGCCGGTGTCCCCTGGGTCCTAGCACCCATTTCATTCCTGTTTGCAATGGGCTTTCTTGCTAGTAATATTGATAATCTGCAGATTTTAAAAAAGCTTTCTTCCTGCCATGGATTTCTCCTTTGTCATCCAAGAACAATAAAAAGGATGTCGATGTTTTGATTTGTATATTATTGTGTTATTGGATATATCTTTGTTGTTGTTAGGTGCAAAGTCATGTCCGACCCATCGTGACCCCATGGACAATGGTCCTCCAGGCCTTCCTGTTCTCTACCCTGGAGTCCCTTTAAGTTTGCACCTACTGCTTCAGTGACTCCATCCAGCCACCTCATTCTCTGTCATCCCCTTCTTCTTTTGCCCTCAATCGCTCCCAGCATTAGACTCTTCTCCAGGGAGTCCTTCCTTCTCATGAGGTGGCCAAAGTATTTGAGTTTCATCTTCAGGATCTGGCCTTCTAAGGAGCAGTCAGGGTTGATCTCCTCTAGGACTGACCAGTTTGTTCGCCTTGCAGTCCAAGGGATTTGCAAGAGTCTTCTCCAGCACCAGAAGCCTCAATTCTTTGATGCTCGGCCTTCCTTATGGTCCAACTTTCACAGCCATATATTGCAACTGGGAAGACCATAGCCTTGACTAGACACACTTTTGTTGGCAGGGTGATGTCTCTGCTTTTTATGTTGCTGTCTAGATTTGTCATAGCGTTCCTCCCCAGGAGCAAGCGTCTTTTAATTTCTTTACTGCAGTCCCCATCTGCAGTGACGAACACACAAACAATTTGTTTTTTAGCTTCAATCAGACCATTGGTCAGTATTGGTCTACTCAGACCGGCAGCCGCTCTCCAGGGTCTCAGGCCGAGGTCTCTCACATCCCCTACTGGCTGGTCAACTGGAGATGCCAAGGATTGAACCTGGGACCATCTGCATGCCAAGCAGGTGCTCTACCACTGAGCTACAACCCCTTCCCGCAGCTGTTCAGTGTCTTCAGGTTGAGGTTTTCTCATCACCTCCTACCGGATCCTTTTGCACTGGAGGTGCCGGGGATTGAACCTGGGACCTCCTGCATGCCAAGGAGATGCCACAGCCTCTCCCTCATCAATCTAATCTCCTCCGAGATCAGTTGCTGTGTGGTTTTGATCGGATCGTGTCCACTGAGAAATCTCTACTCTTCCACTGGGCCTTAGTTTGTGTTTATGTTTTCTTCGCCGCCTTCCCTTTTCAGGAAGGTCCGATTAAAATCTTTTAATAAACACGTATAAATAAAACGGAGCCAAATACAAAAGGTGAAAGGCAAGTAGATCGCTATCAACTCATTTCCCGGAGCCCCAAATAACCCAGTTTAGCTTTGCTTTCCCCCCCCCTCCAGGTTGCTTAGAAATAAACTGTGACTCAGTTTCTGCCCATGATGGGTATAAACGGCGCATATTTTAAGTCATATATTATAACCAGATCAAAGAATATCCACATGCCCAAAGGTTTTCTTCCCAGCCAATTATCTTACTTTTACTTTGGAAAATTAACGAGAACAATCTAATTATTCTCTGAACAAATGTATTATTTTCGCTTCCTCCGCAACTTCACGTATATATATATATATATATAAATTGCTCAGACGTTTCTTTTTTGTTCCTTCCTGCCAGCAAAGTTTAATGAGGCATATTCCATTGTTTCCATGGCATTTCAAGAAAGGATTCTCTGACGAAGGCAAGTGGAAGGTTGAGCATTAGAGGTGCCGTTCTTTGATAACAGATCGGCACGTTTGCCTCCAGATTAAGGGGAAGGGAGCCCGTCGATGAGCTTTGGGTGCCTCGCCGAAGCTTTGATTTCACATTTCAAACCAGATGTTTCGTCGGCTTCCTTTCCGTGGCCTATGTAAGCAAAAAGATTTGCGATGAGGGCACCCCAGAGGTTAGCGATACCAGCTTAGGAAACTCCGGGAGATTTTGTTGGTGGAACCTGGGAAGGGCAGGGTTTGGGGAGGGACGGGACCTTGGCAGGATAGAACACCATCAAATCCACCTTCCAGTAATGTCACTTTCTCCAGAGGCGCTGACCTCTTAATCTGGAGACCAGCGATCCCTACCGCGTGGAATGTCTAGCTGCCCACAAAGATGGGGAGAATCTAAGCCAGCCTTTCTCAACTTTTTCACGATTGAGAAATCCCTGACAGGTTCTTCTGGCTTTGAGAAACCTCAGAAGTGGCACGATCCCGCAGATGGGAAGCATAGCTGTGGACACGCCCACCTGAGGCCCCTCCCCTTCCCAGAACAGCTTTATCAGTGCTGTGGGGGGTTCGGGATCACGCAGCTGGTTGCATGCGGGGGAGCACGGGATCAAACCCGGCTCACCAGATTAGAAGTCTGCGCTCCTAACCACGACACCAAGATGGATTTAGGGGGAAAGCCATCTAGTATCCATAAACGGGCCTCTCTCTCTTTTTCTCTCTTTCTCTCTCTCTCTCTCTCTTTCTCTCTCTCTCTCTTTCTCTCTCTTTCTCTTTCTTTCTCTTTCTCTCTCTCTCTCTCTCCCCTATTCCTATATTATGTTTCTTTTCTATAATAAACCTATCATGCTTAAGACAGGGTGCATTCTGGTTTTCTGCATATTTAGACTCTGCCAACTGGAACACTCACAACCAATTCCCAAGCCTTCATGCGGAAACACTCCCCCCCCCCCCGAAAAAACCAGCCTGCCTCTCCGTCGCGTGACCACCTTGCATTAGCAGAGGATAATTAATCCAAAAGGAAACTGAGAAGCCCGACTGACTAAAAGCATTAAAACGTTGGCCTGCTCCCGTAACTTGGCATGGGCTGATCTGAGCGCCTAAGCCATTGTCGTCAACGAGACAACCTGTAGTTTGGAATGACTCGGCTTGTCAGCTTTTCTGCCTAGCTGAATTGTAACAATAACGTGACAAATAGCATGTTATGTCGAGTCTGTCTCTCTTTCTTCAACCTCCCCCCCCACTTTTAAAAAAAAACCTTTCCAATGACTTCTCTTACAGTTCATATTTCGCTACACGATCAAACGATCATTCGGCGTTCGAATCCTGTTGACGGGATTTGAATGATGGCTCGCGACCCTTTTTGACTTTTCTCAGGATTGGAGGGGAGGGCCTTTTGAATCCTGTCGAAAGGTCCTTTTGGGGAGGCACCAATTCTGGAAGGTTGAGAACGGTCCAATCCCGCGCTGATCTCTTTCAGGAAATGGTTTGCTTTCCGTCTCAGTATGGAGGGCAGAGCTGACATCATTGAGCGAATTAGTTAGGGGTCTAAATGTTGGGCATCAGGCTGGAGCTGGAAGGTCCCCGGTTGAAAGGTGGGAGAAGAAGGTAGGAGATGGTCTTAACTGCAGTTGTCAATGTTCCGCAGTGTTCAACGTTCCGCAGGGCCTGCAAGACGGAGCTCTTCCGCCAGGTTTATGGTTGAGGCCGGGGGCTGATAATAGATCTATGCCCCCCCAGAGACTCGGGTTCCGGACCCGAAGCAAAACATCATCAGGACCTCCTCTCCACCCGCTAGTAGTGGGAGGGAGGGGGGGGAGTGGAGCTGCCGTTCTTGCCATGCCGGTAATATTGGCAATGTTATTATTGTTTTTATGGGGTTTTAATGGGGATTTGTGATATTGTTACCCGCCACAAGCCACAAGGGAGTGGTGGGATATAAATACAATAACAATAACAATAACAATAACAATAACAATAACAATAACAATAACAATAACAATAACAATAACAATAACAATAACAATAACAATAACAATAACAATAACAATAACAATAATAATGGCATGCTGGGAAATTCCCAGAAATTTGCAGGCCGAATCTGAGGAAGGCCAGGTTCGGGGAGGGGAAAGAGCTCAGCAGAAAAAGAAGAAAAGAAGAGAAGAACTGGAGTTTTGTACCCTGCTTTGTACTATCCAAAGCAGTCTTAAAGTACCCTATCATTCCTCTTCCTGCAGCAGAGACCTTGTGGGACTATGGGATTCGATGAGACCCAGCTGAACACGAGCCAAATCTCCCTTAATTCGGGCACAAATCGGCCGAATCCACAAATCAGGCACGAACCCAGTTTGAATCGCTGTTTTCCAATATGTTTAAATGGCCTGATCAACCTTGCTCTAATTACTGAATTGCGATTCGGTGCGATTCGGCAATTCGAGCAAGTGGCTGTTTAAATTGGGAAGGGAAACAGAAAGGGCAAAAGTCGGCCCTTTTGTCTTTCCCAGGCTGTGTGTGTGTGTGTGTGTGAGAGAGAGAGAGATAAGGTTTGAGGTGGAGGCACCAGACTTACAGAATAACTGCAGGAGCCTCTCCTCAGAAGAACCCTCAAGTTGCAAAATGATTGGGCCAGGCTGTCTGCTCTGTTCTCACCACAGGAAGTAATATAGGATGGGGGCACCATCTTTGGACGCCCCTAGAATTGGACACCCTGGTCCAATCTTCTTGCAACTTGGGAGTTCTGTTGAGGAGAGGGTCCTTCAGCCACACAGCAGGTTTAGTGCCTCTGCCTCAAACCCCATATCTCCCCAAAGCCCAGAAAAGACACAGTTATATCATTTTCACAACATCAGCCTTCCCACCACCTCCCTGCCCCCAAATCGTTCTAGTTATGGTTGCCAGTTCTGGGTTGGAAATACCCGGAGACTTGGAGGGGGTAGAATGAGAAGTGGGTCAGATTCGGGGCAGGGAGAGATCTCAGTGGAGTATAATGCTATGAAGTCCACCCTCCAAAGCAGCCATTTTCTCTAGAGGAACTGACCTCTCTCATGAGCTGCAAAATCTGGGAATCCCCAGGGCCTACCTGGAGGCTGGCATCCCTAACACAAGTTCAGCTTTGGAAAAGACCCCCACTTATGTGGAATTCCCAAATCAGGGAACGGGAAGGAAATCAAACGAGGAGAATTTCAGAAACAGCCCTAAAAACATATCTTTTTGCTCTTAACTTTAATTTTTTTTGCTACCAGCTGGCGACTCTTGGCGTTCTTCCTCATTCTTTTCATCCTTTCCCAGTAAGCGTGCCGAGAGATTAATCACCGAGCAATTAACCAGAGTGCCTTAACTGCCTTTCATTCCCTCTGACAATATTTCGTGGGCTTTCCCTTCGAGACTCCGACGGGAGACTCGGTGGGCCTTATGAAAGCGAGGGGAGAAGAAATAACCCCACCACTTCCTTCATGGCTTTGACGGAACTCACAGAATTTTGTTCATTATCAGTTAACTGGGCTTGCTAATTAGCTCTTCTTTTTTCTTCTTCTTCCTTTTTTTTTTTGTATTTAGAAGAAGAGACCATATTGCTTTAACACTTCAGTGTGACTGTCGCCTAGCAACAAAGCTTCCTCTGTAAATGACCTCTGCTTTTCAAAGGGCCCTTTCCTCTCCGAGATTTAGTACCTGAGATTTAATAAACGCTTTTTATATATAGTAGTATTGCTTTAAAAAAAAAAGTTGATTGATGGCTCTTAGGACACTAAAGTGGTAAATCTAGGTCTGCCTTGGACCTAAGGTTGCCAGGTGCCAGGATGGGCCAGATTTCGGTGACATCTTTCTCTAGAGAAAATGGCTGCCAGGTGGTCATTGTTCAGTGCTAGGGGTGCCTCCTAGTGGGGCCTGGGACCCCCCCCCCCAGAATTACTGCCTATCACCAGACTGCAGAGATCCGTTCCCCTGGAGAAAATGGCTGCTCTGGAGGGTGGACTCTATGGTCATATATTCTCGTGAAATCCCCCCCCCCCTTGACAAACTCTTTCACCCCTGTGGCTAAGAAGTGGGTCACTGACTACCTGGGGGGGAACAGGAATTCAAGAAAACAAAGATAGTTTAGAGAGCCAGCTCGGTCTAGGGCAAGCTTCCTCAACCGGGAGCCGTCCTCGCCAACCTTCCCCCCTGGAGGCTCGGCGGCTTCCCTGCAGCACAGTTGGCAGCCACAGGGAAGGGATGTCTCTCTCCCCCCATACCCGCTGCTGGCACTTACCTGGGGCCCGTGAAGCGCTTGCTTGGAGGAGCCACAGGGGCAGGGCCAATCAGGGTGCACCCTGATTGGCCCTATTCTAACTTGGGCAGCCGGACTCGCTCCTCCTCGAAGCCGATTTCACAATTATATAAGGAGGAATCACGGATAAAGATATTGCCCTATGTAGACGTCGTTCATTCCGCACACGTTGGATACTGCACTTCCAATGTGCTTTAGAAGTAGATTTTCCGGTTTTTAACAGGAAACCCCAGGTGCAAAAGCACATCGAAAGGGCATTGTCCATAAGTGCAGAATGAATAATTTTTAAACGATATTTTAGTGCAAGTGTTAAAAACGCAGCTGATGTTCAAACAAGGCTTTGAAAAAGGGACTTGTGTTAGCAATCTCTATCCGTACGGAAAGGTCACCAATAAGAACATCAAGATTTCCTTTTAAGGGATCCCTGAAGATTAAAAGCAACATCTGGAAATGTTTTAAATGTATATCAAAATGCTAGAAACCTTGCCAAACGTTGCAAACCATTTTCTGTTTTCACTCCAGCCTGAATGGGTTCTCCTCTGGAGTCTGGTGTTAGCGAATCAGTTTTTTCCGCAGTGATGGATCCTTTTTAATCCCATGTCACCTTTGTTATTTGCAGATCTGCCTCCAGAACTTTCTTCTCTTCTACCTCCATCCCTCTGACAAAACAGACGCTGTCTGTCTTCTCCTCCCCACGCCTTCCCTCAGCGCCAGTTCCTTTTCGCAGTCAATGAGAAACATTTGTTATCAAAGCCGAAAACCTTCGTCCAATCAGTGCGGCAAAAGGAGACTTGCCTGGGTATATCAACACGTATCCTGCCATTGGCGCATGACCATGTCTCCTGCTGTGGCGATCTATATTTATGCATGTTCCTTGTTTGTTTCCTTAGAAATCTATATATTATATCCATATCTGTCAGCCTGACAAATGTTTTAGCCAATATGCCTCCAAAAATTGCAAGGGGGGGTGTTGTAATGGCTGGGGTATTGAAATATTAAATGGGCAGCGTATTAACCGTCTCTGTTTAATGCCAGATTTGAGCATTAAGTGGGATACAGGGATGCACTGAAAAGAGTACAGTGCATTAGCTGTGATAGATGAAAGAACCATCCTTCATATTTCTTTGTCTGAACTAGGAACCGTTTTCTCCCGCAGTTACTTCACGTCAGAAACAACTGGGATCGGAGCCAGAGAAGACATGCGAACACGCATGAAGCAGCCATGTACACATGAAGCAGCCTTGGTCCATCAAGGTCAATATTGGCCACAGCCCCTCCCATGGGTCACCAGGGTCTCCGACCAAGGTCTTTCTCATCACATACTGACTGATCCTTTGAGCTGGAGATGCCCCGGATGGAACCTGGAACCTTCTGCATGCCAAGTAGAGGCTCTACCCCTGAGCCACAGTGCCTTCCCATGGTCATCAGGGCCTCAGGCCAAGGTCTTTCCCATCACCTACTGCCTGGTCCTCTCTAACTGGAGATGCCAGGGATTGAACCTGGGACCTTCTGCCTGCCAAGCAGATGCTCTACCACTGAGCCACAGCCATTTCCCATGGTCATCAAGGCCTCAAGCTAAGGTCTTTCCCATCCCTTACTGCTTAGTCCTTTTGAAGTGGAGATGTGGGGATTGAACCTGGGACCTTCTGCCTGCCAAGCAGATGCTCTATTGCTGGGCCAGGGTCCCTCATCAAGAGCTGAGCCAGAAGAAGGAGAAGGAGAAGAACAAGAAGAACAAGAAGAACAAGAAGAGTTGGTTCTTATATGCCGCTTTTCCCTACCTGAAGGAGGCTCAAAGCAGCTTACAGTCACCTTCCCATTCCCATTCCCATCCCATCCCATTCCCATTCCTCTCCCCATAAGACCCCTGTGGGGTGGATGAGGCTGAGGGAGCCCTGATATTCCTGCTCGGTCAGAACAGTTTTATCAGTGCCGTGGCGAGACCAAGGCTACCCAGCTGGTTGCATGTGGGGGAGTGCAGAATCGAACCCAGCATGCCAGATTAGAAGTCCGCACTCCTAACCACTACACCAAATTGGCAAGCCGCTTGAGGTCCCACAGGGCTCTGATTTCGTTACGCAGAGCGTTCTACCAGGCCCGTCTCCCTTGTGCGGTTGAGAGAGCTCTAAGAGTACTGCTTGGTGAGAAAAGCTCTAAGAGAAGTGTGATTAGCCGAAGGTCACCCAGATGGCTGCATGTGGAGGAGGAGTGGGGAATCAAACCGGGCTCTCCACATTATGGTTTGCCGGTCCTTAACCACTACACCATTCTGGCTCTCAACGCAAGCCACGAAACGCTTGCTGAACCTCTCTGTAAGGACCTGGGAAGTCCCCCATATTTTGTTCTCCACAGACATCTATGCAAACCAACCTACGTCTCATACCATTTAGAGGGGCGGGGAAATGAACCTCTGTGATTCAACAGCTCTTACATTTGTAGAACACCAAAAAAAGCCCTATTTTAAGGAAGCCCCAACTATCGGCTTCTATTTCCCTGCCAAACAACAGCCAGACATTCATTTCCTTCCTCTCAAGCCATAAAGTTCAGGTTGCTAAAAATATCCGTCATTTCACCTGAGCGCCTCTCCCATTCAGTCCTCCTACTCAGGAAAGAATTGTTCGGCGAGTTCGGGATCTGCCTCTTATCAGGCAGGGTTCTTCATCGCCTCCCTTCCCGTTGAAGGTGTCAGGAAAGAAAAAGCAACGGCTAATTGTTCTCATCACAAGGATAATCGCCCTCGATGATGATTTCTTTGAGGGCGGAAAACCCGCACAAGACAAATAACGTCCTCGCACGACTTAGCAATGACAAGACAGATTAAAAGAAGGAGAAAGCCAGGAACGCGGAAAGCTTTGGCAAAAGAAAAACACAAACGCAAGGGGTATGAAGTCTCTCTCCGGCCCAGCCTTTTTCAAACTTCTGACCACGGCGGAAGCCCTGAAATAATCTTTCAGGCGTTGAGGAGGCCCGGAAGTGATGTCAGCTGGACTCATCTCCCTGCTATGCATCCTCACACCCCTGAAAGTCCCCTTGAAGAATGATTTTAATCTCTGGCATGACAGCTTCCCAGATTTGGAAATATTGGAGATTTTGGGGAGCAGAGTCTGAGGAAAGCGGAAGCTGGGGAAAAGATGGGCCTCAGCAGGGTATAATTCCATACTCCAAAGCTGCCATTTTCTCCAGGGAAGATGACATTGGACATCCAGGTGATCTCTAGGTGCCTCCTGGAGGTTGGACATCCAATCCCCAGGGCTAGTTCTAGGTTTCAGAACATTTCCCCCTATCCTGGATCTCATCAGAATCTACTGGCAACTCTTCTCTTCTTCTTCACTTCACATTATGGGTCTCAGACTTCCTGCCTGGAATTTAAGGCTTTTACTCTGAAGTTTTATGTTTCTCCTCAGTTATAGATACAGCAAGCTTTCATTAAATCTAAGGTAAAGGTAAAGGTAAAGGTAAAGGTAAAGGTAAAGGTAAAGGTATCCCCTGTGCAAGCACCGGGTCATGTCTGACCCTTGGGGTGACGCCCTCTAGCGTTTTCATGGCAGACTCAATACGGGGTGGTTTGCCAGTGCCTTCCCCAGTCATTACCGTTTACCCCCCAGCAAGCTGGGTCCTCATTTTACCGACCTCGGAAGGATGGAAGGCTGAGTCAACCTTGAGATGGCTTCTGGGATTGAACCCCCAGCCTCATGGGCAAAGCTTTCAGACGGCTGCCTTACCACTCTGCGCCACAAGAGGCTCAATTTTCATTAAATCTAATTGAATGCAAAAGCAAGACAGCTGAGAACTTCTGGCGGAGAACATGTTCTGCAGGAGAACCTGCTGCTTTTGACAACTGAGATTGCTTCCAGGATGATCTTCAGGATCTCCTCATCTGGCAGCCATCTGGCTGGAATATGGCTCAGCTGCTGTTGTAGTAGGATTTCGTTCCCACCTGTTCTGTGGCCACTTTTACACGTGTGCAGTTGTAGAAATGGATTCTCCCCCAGGGGGATGGTTAGTTGTGTCAGGTAATGAAAGGACATCAGCCATTGGGCTGTCTTTTAGTCTCAGACTTCAGAGGGGGACTAAAGAGAATCAGAGAGGGAGTTACAGGGATGCCAACCTCCAGCTGGGACCTGGGGATCCCCCAGAATTACAGCTCATCTCCAGATAAGAGAGATCATGTCCCCTGGAGAAAATGGCCGCTTAGAAGGCAAACTGTATAGTATTGTACCATATTGAAGACCTTCCCCTCCCTAAACTCTACCTTCAAGAGAGAGAGGGGCCAGGATCCTGAACCCTGTTCCTGTTTTGAAGAAGAAGAGAGCCAGTTTGCTGTAGTGGTTAGGAGTGTGGACTTCTCATCCGGCGAGCTGGGTTTGATTCCGCGCTCCTCCACATGCAGCCAGCTGGGTGACCTTGGGCTCGCCACGGCACTGATAAAACTGCTCTGACCGAGCAGTGATATCAGGGCTCTCTCAGCCTCACCTCCCTCACAGGGTGTCTGCTGTGGGGAGAGGAAAGGGAAGGAGATTGTAAATCACTCTGAGACTCCTTTTGGTACAGAAAAGCAGCATATAAGAACCAACTCTTGCATGGCCCCTTCCAACTCTATGATTCTATGATTCTGTGATTCTAATCCCCCACCAGTGGCCTGAAGGCACCTGGCGACCCTATCTATGAGGGCCCCGCTCAAAGACAAATAGGGGAATTTGAATGATATCGACTTGAGAGCCAGCTTGGTGTAGTGGGTAAGAGCAGCGGCTTCTAATGTGGCAAACCAGGTTTGATGCCCCGTTCCTCCTCCACATGCAGCCGGCTGGCTCATCACAGTCCTTTTAGAGCTGTTCTCACACAGCAGTTTCGTCAGAGCTCTCTCAGCCTCACCTCCCTCCCACGGTTTGTTGTTCGGAGAGGAAGGGAAGGCGCTCGTAAGCTGCTTTGGGACTCCTTTGGGTAGTGAGTAGCGGGGCATCAAAAACAACTCTTCTTCTTCACGAGGAGCAGCGAATCGAGGACTCGGCCCACGTCGAACGGGCTGCAGCCCCCGGAGCTCTGAGTTGAAAAACCCACTTGAGCATTCAGAAGCCCTTCAGCGGGAGACGGAGGCTGGGCACCGGAGGGAATGCCCCCCTTCAGCCAATTAGAGATCCTTTTTTTTGACATTAATTTGACAAGCGGCGAGAGCCAGCCTAATGCTCCATTTCCACGGCCTAGGAGGAAGGATGTGTGTGCAGCCTAACCAGAAGTGGATTTTTAAAAATAAAAACACACACAGTGTTGTCTCCCATGCGATCAACTCAGTGGGGAGAAATCACCCGAGTGGAACCTCTTTGGTTACATTAGTGTGGTGCAACTAATCTCAGCCCAGAGCTCTTGGTTTTCAAATCCTTGTCATCTATCGGCACATTTTTTAAGGGCTTCTTTTACGGGAGCCAGTGTCAAATTGGGCAGGATGCTGGAAGTTGGATACACACTTTTCTTGGATGCTTTAGGATGCTTAGGGCTGATCCTGCGTTGAGCAGGGGGTTGGACTAGATGGCCTGTGTGGCCCCTTCCGATTCTATGATTCTAGGATAACAGGCCGGGATCCATGGTCTTGGGTCGTAGTTACAGGGTGCCAGTTGAGGAATCTTTCTCTCCCCCCCCCCTGCAGCATAGTTCTGTCTAATAGAGATGAGAAGGCATGGGCCCATTCACAATACCCAGGGTTGCCAACCTCTAGGGTGCACGTGGAGATCTCTGGCTTTGACTATTTGTCTCCAGAAAATCAAGATCAGTTCCCCTGGAGATAGATTAAGGTGGGTAGCCATGCTTATTGCTTCATTTATTTATTATTTCACTTACTAGGGGCCAAGCCTGTTGCATTCAAGAATACAATGGGTGCTAGATTGGGGGTGGAGTGGAAGGACTCTATGGATGGCCTCCCCCTTCCCCCCAGGACCTGAGAAGGCTGCAGGCAGCTGTTAGGGAACTCACCGGCAGGGATCTGCAGCCTCTGAGCCTCAGAGGGAAGTGGAAGGAGGAGGGGGTGGTCAGGGGTGGGGGACAGAAGACAATTGGCTGGCCGCTGGACAGACAGGCAAGCTGGTTGGAGGAGGAGGCACTCAGGGGCGGGACAGCCACCCTGACTGACACTTAAGCTATGAGACCAGCTCCTCCTCCAATCCCTTATAAAAAATATATATTATGTGGAACAGATAGACTGCCCCTCTCCACAAACAGACTCGGGAGTTTACCGCAATTGATTAAAACATTCATAACAATCAAAACATCATACAAATGATAAAAACCCTAGCAAATCCCTTGTCTATGAATAGGGATGCCAGCCTCCAGCTGGAAGCTGGAAATCCTCTGGAATGATAGCTCATCTCTAGACTGCAGAGATAATTTCCCCTGGAGAAAATGGATTCTCTGGAATCCGGCTGGGGGACCTTGAGCTAGTCACAGTCCTGTTAGTCCTGTTCTTACAGGACAGTTTTGTCAGAGCTCTCTCAGTCCCATGTACCTCACAGCCATTTTCATTCTGGCCCTTGGGGTGGACTATATGCAAGTTAATATATATAAGCAAGAAAAGCGAAGGGGGAAATCTGAGTCTTTTAGTCTATCTGTAGCAGTAGAAAAGAGCAAAGGTCCAGGAACACCTTAAAGACTAACACAATTTGTGGCAGGGTTAAGAGCTTTCGTGTGTCACTGCTCACTTCTTCAGATACATCTAGAATCTGAGTTCACCTCGTCCTTATATCGAGAAGAGTGGAGTGATTTCAGATGCCGAATGCCATTAGCAAGCAAATGACAACAGCTGGCAAATGACAATAACGCTTGTGATTGGGATAGGCCTCGGTAATGAGAAAGAAAACCTAGATCTAGATTCAGTCCAGGAGGATGCTTTCTCTTGAGCTTCATTACCAAGTGCAAGTCAGCAGTCTTTTACCCCTTGAGAAAAGGGAGGCGGCATTGGGGTGGGCTAGTCTATGACATTATGACCTTCCTTCCTGTCCCCAAGCCCTGGCCTTTCTCCTAATCAAAGAGCTTCCCTCTGGCTCCTCCTCCTCTCTTTCCTTGTCCTCTCCCTCTCTCTACATGGCCTTCCGTGGAGACACCTGTCTCTGCAGGTATCTCCCATATAGAGACAATGCCCTCATGCTCCCATACACACAATGACAGAGATGCTCACCATTTGCGATACGGGAAGTCCTCTTTAGATCCAGCTTTCCTCTCCTCTTTTGACTGCAACTTGAATGCGAACAGGCTCTCCTTGAATAAACGTAAGTTCACATTTTGCATTTGACTGCTCAGGAGATTAATTTACTGCCATCAGCATCATAAATAGCCAAAGTGCAGAAGTATCATAAAGACCATCAGAACTTATGGAGTCGGGATTTCTGCAGCTGAGCAAAGCTCTGCTATATTCACCAAATATTCCAATATATCTCGCTGAGGTCTCTCCCCTCCTGAAATCCTGCTCTCCACAGTCTACACCAGGGGTAGTCAAACTGCGGCCCTCCAGATGTCCATGGACCAGAATTCCCAGAAGCCCCTGCCAGCGAATGCTGGCAGGGGCTTCTGGGAATTGTAGTCCATGGACATCTGGAGGGCCGCAGTTTGACTACCCCTGGTCTACACCTTCCAACATTTTCAGGGATTGCCCAGCCCGGAGCCGAGCACCCTACCCAAGAGTAATTCAATAATAAAAGAGTTAGACCTAAAAGGCTGCCATGTAGAGGATGGGGCAGAGTTGTTCTCTCTTGCCCCAGAGGGACGGACTAGAACCAATGGGATGAAATTAATTCAAAACAAATTCAGTCTAAACCTCTGGAGGAAGTTTCCGGCCGTTAGAGCGGTTCCTCAGTGGAACAGGCTTCCTCGGGAGGTGGTGGGTTCTCCATCTTTGGAAATGTTTAAACAAAGGCTGGAAAGGCATATGACAGAGAGGCTGATTCTGTGAAGGTTCAAAGGGGTGGCAGGTGACAGTGGATGAGCGAGAGGGTTGGGAGTGTCCTGCATAGTGCAGGGGGTTGGACTATATGACCCAGGAGGTCCCTTCCACCTCTATGATTCAATGATTCTATGAGAGCTGAGTCCAGTGGCACTCTAGAGGCCAACAGGATTTGGGGGGGGGGGGGGCTTTCCCAGGTTCAATCCCCGGCATCTCTACTTGAAAGGATCAGGCAGTCGGTGAGGTGAATCATAGAATCACGGAATCACAGATTAACAGAATCACAGAATCATAATCACAGAATCACAGAATCACAGAATCACAGAATCACAGAATCACAGAATCACAGAATCACAGAGTTGGAAGGGGCCATACAGGTCATCTAGTCCAACCCCCTGCTCAACGCAGGATCAGCCCAAAGCATCCTAAAGCAGAACTCTGCCTGAGACCTCGGAGAGCAGCTGCCAGTCTGAGTGGACAATACTGATCTTGATGGACTCGGGCTCTGCTTCCGTCCCAGGCACTTTCAGATGTGTCCCCACGGCCCACTCCTTTTAGCAAACCTCATTCCCTTCGCCCCTTTTAAAATCCGCACTGTTTCCCTCCCGCTTTCCTGCCTAGAAAAGCAAAAGTCAAGGTAGGAGAACGTGACTTTAACCCCTCGGGGGGCTAAAAGGCCTCGTCATTTTGTTCCTGGCGCGGGGACCCACCGCAAAGTGAGGCAATTTCCAGCTCTCCTCCAAAGCAGGGCCCAAAAGAATACTCAAGGACAATGCAGTCATCAGTGGCTGTTGGGGGGGGGGAATGGCGAATCATCGGTAGGGGTACGAAAGCCCAGCATGTTCTGTCGTTGTGAAATTTCTTTGGGGGAAAGGACAAAAAAAAAAAAAAAAAGGGTTTTCTTTTTCTCCCGAGCGGCTTTCTTCTGAATCCCTTGGCCTTTCTCCCGACATGCGGGGCTAATTGTACGGTGTCAGACGGTGGGTGCGCCGGTGCTAAAAATTTTAGAGGCACATCAGCGGTGCTTTATTCAGCATAATAGGGGCTGATTAACCAGCCATGCGGAGGGGCAGAAGTAGATTTCACCACCGACTGTTCACTTCAGCTGCGAGAACTTGGCAATGACGGCAAAACAACCGCGGAGGTGGAGGGGGTGGTTCCGATGCTATACTTGGCCAGGAGGCAAGGGGGGAGGAAGAGGGAGGGGGGGCCCAGAACACTCTCTCTGCTCGCTCAATCTGTCCCCCCTTTTCAGTCTCTCTGCTTCTTAGTTAGCTAGGCCAGGGGTAGTCAAACTGCGGCCCTCCAGATGTCCATGGACTACAATTCCCAGGAGCCCCCTGCCAGCTGGCAGGGGGCTCCTGGGAATTGTAGTCCATGGACATCTGGAGGGCCGCAGTTTGACTACCCCTGAGCTAGGCAGCTGTGGAGCGACTTGCGGCGTTCGTTTGGATAAGGTCGGCCTTTCCTTCCGCCGTTGCCCAAATCTGAAGGTATTTACAAAGGGATCGGTGGCCTTTATAAGCGACCGAAGGGGAAAGGAGGTCAGGCAACGAGGTGGCTGCATTTTGCAGGCTGTGGCCTCCTGGCTCTGGGATACAGAGGCTTAGTGTGGGAACTGCAATCAGCAAGTATTTGGGTGAAGTCAGCCTCGAAAGGCTGTTGTTAAATTGTCTAAGCCGCTCAGCTGCACCTATGGGCTCCCTAGCACACCCAGTGGTCACTCTGAGGTTGCAGTGGAAAAACCCCAGCATACGGCTGGGAGAGCTCTTTCTTTAAACTGGGCTCCTGCCCACTTCCTGCTTCTTCAGGAAGAGAAAGAGCAGATCAGTGTTGTGTGCTCTGAAACAAGGAGCAGATGCCATTAAGGTGCTCTGCTGATGTGCAGACATGTAGTCTGCTTGAGCCAGCCATAGGGGCTTGCAATGTATTTTCTTTGTAACTATCATTTAAGCTTTTGTACTCTGCTTCAGTAAGGAGACTGAAGCAGAAGAATATGATATATTTTGTACATAATATTTCCTAATAAAGATTCTCTCTTTTAAACCTCAAAGTGCTGTGAGTCTGAATCTTTCCCTCATCCACAAAAATAACTAAAGGTAAAAAAGGTAAAGGTATCCCCTGTGCAAGCACCGAGTCATGTCTGACCCTTGGGGTGACGCCCTTTAGCGTTTTCATGGCAGACTCAATACGGGGTGGTTTGCCAGTGCCTTCCCCAGTCATTACCGTTTACCCCCCAGCAAGCTGGGTACTCATTTTACCGACCTCGGAAGGATGGAAGGCTGAGTCAACCTTGAGCCGGCTGCTGGGATTGAACTCCCAACCTCATGGGCAGACAGCTCCAGACAGCATATCGCTGCCTTACCACTCTGCGCCACAAGAGGCTCATGGACAAAGATAACTAATAACTGTATATTTCAAAATGTTATGTTACTCTTGCAGCTCTATCTCTCTGGAGGGACTCAGGACCAAGTCAAGCCCCAAAATTTGGGAGTTCTTTTGAGAAGAAGCTTCAGTAGCTACCCTGAAAATCTGATGCCTTTATCTCAAATCCCCCCCCCCCCCCCCTAGATCACAGAATCCACAATAAGGCAAAATTCCCATTAACTTTAATGGCACCATAGGTCATAATGGTGCCGAATTGATTTGGCCGAACCCAAACTATCCATAGAATCATAGAATCATAGAGTTGGAAGGGACTTCCTGGGTCATCTAGTCCAACCTCCTGCACTATGCAAGACACTCACAACCCTCTCGCTCATCCACTGTCACCTGCCATCCCCTTGAACCTTCACAGAATCAAATCACTATGTTGACTGAACGATTGCTTTGGGTGATTCAGATTCCTTCAAACTGATTTTTGCACTATACCACATCTTACCATGGCTACTATCTGATGAGCCAAGAAAGCAGTTTATTTTAAGGTTAATTCCGGATGCATCCACCATATCCAAGCAGGATAAATTGATATCTTTATTTCCTCCTATCGATCCATATATTTCCAAAAGATTAGCTCTTCATGCCCTTGCAGCCCCGAAAATTAGAGCCATAATAATCATTGGGGGAGCGGGAGAATGGTATCCTAAAACTTTTAAATCCTAAATATTGTAGCTACATTTCGAATGGAATTTTACCTGTTACTGTCCTTTTAGCTGAATTATATATATACTTAAGAGCCTCTTGTGGCGCAGAGTGGTAAGGCAGCCGTCTGAAAGCTTTGCCCATGAGGCTGGGAGTTCAATCCCAGCAGCCGGCTCAAGGTTGACTCAGCCTTCCATCCTTCCGAGGTCAGTAAAATGAGTACCCAGCTTGCTGGGGGGTAAACGGTCATGACTGGGGAAGGCACGGGCAAACCACCCCGTATTGAGTCTGCCATGAAAACGCTAGAGGGCGTCACCCCAAGGGTCAGACATGACTCGGTGCTTGCACAGGGGATACCTTTACCTTTATATATACTTAGGAGACAAAACCTGCTTTAAAAGCGGGCTAGGACACGGTGTCACCCCCTACCAAAGCTCAACACGGGAGGAGGGGAAGAGTGGGGTAGAGGACACAAGCACAAAGGCCACCATAAAAGTGGGGTAAGTGCCAGCAGTGGCCCCACCATGGGAGCTCTGGGAGAATGAGGGGAAAGTTACATGGGAAAACCTGCTGTGAAATCAGACTTGAAGCTGGCATTCCCCACCAACAAGCACTGGAAGGGTACCATCTGCCTCCTAGGTCACATTTAAAGTAGCCCCCCCCCTCCCCGACAGCACCATTTGCCACGCTGGCCTCACATTCACTGCATTAAAATGGAGCTTTCTTGCTGCTTCCACCACCTCTCTGTCCCTGCCCTCCTCTGGCGGATGCAGAGAGAGCTGGGCGGAGGAGACAGCGCAGGAGCTCTCATTAAAAGCAGGCCAGGAGCAGGATTACAGGCAGGAGCGTGATGAAAGGAGCAGGGGACGGGAAGGGCAGATACCTGATTGGTCGAAGACCCATTGAGCTCCGCCACGCCCTCACCACTGCTGGGGGACGGGAAGGGCAGTTGAGCAGGACAGCCACTGTGCCCAGTGATGGGGCGGGTAGCAGCAGTGTGGCCTCCGTGGGGGAGGTAGGTGGGGGAGGCAGGTGGGTCCCTGGTAGCATCAAGGGTCTTCACAAGTCATCCTGCAGGGCCCATTTATGGTCTGTGCAGTTGCCTGGGCCTGGCTTATCTGAGGGACCGCTTCTCTCCTGATGCTTCCCACAGAGCTCTCTGCCCTGCGGGTCTGAATTTGTGGGTTGTTTCCAGTCCTCAGAAGGTACGCCTGGCCTCAACCAGGGCCAGGCCCTTTTCAGTCTTGACCCCCACATGGTAGAATGAGCTCCCAGAAGAGCTGAGGGCCCTGATGGGCAGGAAGGGATGTGCCAGTGTTTGTCTCTTGTGACCCTTCCTTACATACCCAGGGAATTGCTGATCGCCACTGTGGGATGGTAGGTAAATTTCCTCCAGGCCAGGCTGGAATCTGGAGGTTGTTGGTGGGTGGGGGGCTCACTTGTGCACAAAATTGGGGTCACTATGGCTGGCCATGTAATTGTGAGCATCCTGCATAGTTCAGGGGGTTGGACTAGATGACCCAGGAGGTCCCTTCCAACTCTAGGATTCTAGGATCATTGAGCCCTTATTCTCTCAGCCCAGCACAGCATCCGTTGGTGCCCTTTTAGTGACTTACCTGCTTGACTGCAAAAGAAAAGCAGAGGAGAAAACCAAGGTAGCAATCTCGCAATTTGATTAGTACAAGGACAAGGTAACAGTAAGGTGGGTTGATTAGAGTAATAAGCACCAGGAAGATCACACCAGTTACCTGGTAATTATCGAGTGTTTTGTAAGCATTGTGATTCTAAAATTCTACCCTCTGCAATTTTTTTTTTTATTTTAAGGAAGAGAAATTCCTTGCAAATGATCACATTCCAGCTGCGGGGAGATGATTACCAGAGGTAATTGGCTCTCCTGCGATCCCAGTTAGCAAGTGTGTTAAGGGCAACAAAAACACACTGGGAAATGCCGTCCCATTTTGAAAAAAAAAAAAAGCCCAGCATGTATAATGTCACCTAATGCATTATGCTACATGGCAGGGAATTGTGGACATGCTCCAGGACCATTGTTCTGTGATAGAGCATCAGCTTGGCATGTAGAAGGTCCCAGATTGTATCCCTGGCATCTCCCATTCCTGTGTGTAGTCTTTTTACCAAGTCCCAGTTCAAATGAATCCCTCCCATCTACACTGAATTTGATTAATATTTTGATTTGGAACGCTTTAAATTTTCCCTCTGCAACATGCATGATTGATCCGGGGTGACCCTCCCTTTCCCCTGCGATATCCAGATGTGGATATAAGCCTTGATATTTGAAAAATCACCATCAGGAAGTGTGTAGATTTCTGCTTTTTGGAAATTAACTCCTTTGGCTAGGGCATCAGTTCAAAGACTTCCTGGTTCCCGGTTGCAAGGTTTGTCTTAAAGTGACTGCGCTCCAGAAGCCCTAACTTCACTAAGCAGAGATTTGCCTCTTGTTATTTCCCTCTCCTCTGCTGTCTCCATTCCTCTACCCCTCCCCATTCAAGAAAAGAAAGAGACATTTTCATTTGGGAGGGGGGAATAGATGAAGACCTGAGTTGAAATTGATCTGAATTCAGTAGGATCCACAACAGAAAAAACAAAGTAAGTGCAGAATCAGCCCGGGTCTCAACAGCAGGTGTTGTGAAAGACTTCTGCCTGAGACCCTGGAGATCTGTGGCCAGTTTGAGCAGACAATGGGCCAATCCCTTATATGTTCTGCATGCAGAAAATCCCAGATCCAGTTCTCTGTCACTCCAGTTTCAAAGGATCAAGTAGCAGTTGATGTGAACGACCTTGACATGGGACCTTGGAGAACCCCTGCCTATCTGAGCAGGCAATTCTGACCTTGCTAGACCAACGGCCTGGTTCAACTTCATATCTTCTGCCAATGGGCCAGTTCTCCCAGGTCAGACACCCCAAATGAAAGTATGTTGTTGTTGCTAGTTGCAAAGTCGTGTCCGACCCATCGCGACCCCATGGACAATGATCCTCCAGGCCTTCCTGTCCTCTACCATTCCCCGGAGTCCATTTAAGTTTGCACCGACTGCTTCAGTGACTCCATCCAGCCACCTCATTCTCTGTCGTCCCCTTCTTCTTTTGCCCTCGATCGCTCCCAGCATTAGGCTCTTCTCCAGGGAGTCCTTCCTTCTCATGAGGTGGCCAAAGTATTTGAGTTTCATCTTCAGGATCTGGCCTTCTAAGGAGCAGTCAGGGCTGATCTCCTCTAGGACTGACCGGTTTGTTCGCCTTGCAGTCCAAGGGACTCGCAAGAGTCTCCTCCAGCACCAGAGTTCAAAAGCCTCAATTCTTTGACGCTCGGCCTTCCTTATGGTCCAACTTTCGCAGCCATACATTGCAACTGGGAAGACCATACATTACAACTGGGAAAATGAAAGCAACCAACCCCCTAAAAATGAGCTTTCAGGAAATTCTGGGTTGTCAAATGAATTGCCACGTACTCGCTGCTCCAAAAGCCAAATGCGAAACAATGACCCCAATTTGATTGTATTTACCCAGCAGTGGCTTCAGAGTTTCGGCCTCGTTTTCTTTGGCTTCTCCCGACTTTGGATTGTTCCGTCTCCTGCAAGGACAGAGCCTCACGTAGATATGTTTTCTTACCCTTTATTTGTCTCCCAAGAAAGACTTTCTCCAATGCTTCAGGCAGATACCCTACTGCAACCTCCAATTGATATTTTTTTCCCCCTGCTCACAAAAAAGAGAAGGGAAAAAAAAAAAACATCTTCCCAAACCCAATAAATTTGCTGTTTAACCTTTCCTTTTTGTCCTTCGGTACTTCTTCAGTGCATGCAATTTAGTTGTTAAAAATTAATTTTGGACTTCAAAAACCTGTTTCTAGTCAAGGGGCTTAGCTGAACATCGACTTGAGAGAAGCTCAGTAAAATGGAGGTGGCTGCGGAGGACTGGGGGGGGGGGGTGAGGTTGCTGGAAAACCCGGTGCACGTTCCGCTTTGAAAGTAGGATGGAGGAGGAATCAGCTACCTCCAGATTTACAGTCTTTTAAAGTTCCAATCTCAGACAACCCGTGTAATGCAGTAGATTAAGGCAAAGATCCACTCTTATAGTATAATCCCTATGCCTAGGGATTATGAGGATATGGATTATCTGCAACCCAATAGTTGTAATGCCCTTGTGTAAATCTATGGTATGGTTTTATCTGAAATATGATGCATGGCTATTTATTGAGTTATTAACTCTGGCCCTGCTGATGGACCTGGGCTTTGGCCACTTGGTAATACTGAGTATTGGGCTGGATGGGCCATTGGCCTGACCCAACATGGCTTCCCTTATGTTCTTATGGCCCTGCTGGTGGACCTCCTGGTGGTACCTGAGTTTTGGTCGTTGTATAACACAGAGTGTTGGACTGGATGGGCCATTGGCCAGATCCAACATGGCTTCTCTCAAGTTCTTATGGCATTGCTGGTAGACCTCCTGATGGAACGTGGCATTTGCCTACTGTGCGGCTCAGAGTGTTGGATTGGATGAGCCACAGGTCTGATCCCACGTGGCTTCTCTTGTGTCTTCTTATTGCCCGTCTTTCTGAGGCAGATTGTACGGAGGGATTTGACACAATCAACACGATGGGACAGCCATTGCAATAGGAATGAGGGCTGTCAAACTAACCAGGAGTCTAAAAATACGATTGAAGCAAAGCATACTGTAAGAATTAATAGGACACGCTAAATGGTGCAACAATCACACAGTATGATCCTAGGTTCCAGTCGCTATCTCAGAAGGGATGTTGTACAGCTGACAAAAAGGTACAAAAGGGCAACCAAAATGATCAAGGATTTAGAACACCTTCTCTACACATCTATGAAGCTG
This sequence comes from Paroedura picta, assembly GCF_049243985.1. Taxonomy (NCBI): domain Eukaryota; kingdom Metazoa; phylum Chordata; class Lepidosauria; order Squamata; family Gekkonidae; genus Paroedura; species Paroedura picta. The sequence goes on along the minus strand of NC_135373.1, from coordinate 122,006,609 downwards.
TGTTGTACTGGATCAGACCCTTGGTCTTTCAAGGTCTGTATCATCTGCACAGACTGGCAAGGGTTCTCCAGTGCCTCAGGTGGAGGTCTCTCCCATCACCTCCTGCCTGGTCCTTTTTTTAACTAGAGATGCCAGGGATGGGACCAGGGACCTTCTGCATGCCAAGCAGAGGCTCTTCCACTGAGCCACAACCCCAAATTCTGGTCTGGACAGGACAACAAGACGTAACGGTCTGCAAGGAATTTTTAAAAACAACAGCGTTGCATCTCCCTCCCCCCACGGCTGTGCCCACAAGTGATTCAAGTCACCACTAAGGGTGGTGACAGAAAGCCCCCCCCCCGTTTGAATCCCCTGTCAGTCAAACATTCTTTTGGATAAATGTTGGGAGATCAGAGCTGTCATTTATCTATTGCTAATTGAAAATTGGATATCTATCCTCCATCTATCTGTCTGTCTGTCTGTCCCTATCATCAATCTATGTAACACACATCTATCATCTGTCTCTGTAGTACACAACTATTTGTCTGCCTTTAACACTCACTGTCATTGTGTCTATGTAACACACATCTATCTATCACCATCTATCATCAATCTATGTAACACAGAGCTACAGCTATCTCTTTAACACACATCTATCAATTTCTCTGTATCTGTAGCATACACATCTGTCTGCCTTTGCAGTAAACATCTGTCAGTCTATCTATATAAGATTCAGATCAGTTTATTAGTCAGCCATTGGCCATCTCCCTCTCTCTATTAAACATAAGGTGATGGTACCGCTTTACTCTGCTCTGGTTCGGCCTCACTTGGAGTCCTGTGTTCAGTTTTGGGCACCCCAATTAAAGAGGGATGTTGACAAACTGGAGTGTGTCCAGAGGAGGGCAACAAAGATGGTGAGGGGTTTGGAGACAAAGATGTATGAGTAAAGGTTGGGGGAGCTTGGTCTGTTTAGCCTGGAGAGGAGACGACTGGGAGGGGATCTGATAACCATCTTCAAGTATTTAAAAGGGTGCCATATGGAGGATGGAGCAGAGTTGTTCTCTCTTGCCCCAGAGGGACAGACCAGAACGAATGGGATGAAATTAATTCAAAAGAAATTCCATCTAGACATCTGGAAGAAGTTCCTGACAGTTAGAGCAGTTTCTCAGTGTCCTGCATAGTGCAGGGGGTTGGACTAGATGACCCATGAGGTCCCTTCCAACTCTATTAATCTTTCCATCTGTCTGTTGATGTGTCCATGTAACAAACATCCATCCCTCCATCCTCTCTCTCTCTCTCTCTCTGTCTGTCAATCAACTCCCATCTATCACCTATCAATCATTGCATCATCAATCTATGCAACACATACATCTATCTCTGAAGCACACATCTTACATCTATCAATCATCAATGTATGTAACACACATATTTCTGTGTGCCTATCTAGAACACACATCTGTCTGTCTATCTTTGTAACACACACCATCTGTCTCTATGTAACACACATCTATCAGTCATCATCTATCTCTGTAACATACACATCATTCTGTATTTCTGTCTCTCTCTCCCTCTCTTTCTCTCTTATCCTGTCTGTCTGTCTGTCTCTTTATCTGTCTGTCTGTCTGTCTCTGTCTGTCTGTCTGTCTGTCTGTCTATCTATCTATCTTCTAGCCAGCCAACTGGCTGGCCGGCTAGCTGGCCAGCAACCCTTCCTTCCTTCCTTCCTTCCTTCCTTCCTTCCTTCCTTCCTTCCTTCCTTCCTTCCTTCCTTCCTTCCTTCCTTCCTTCCTTCCTTCCTTCCCTCCCTCCCTTAGCCCTGAGTCCTATTCTCCTTCCTTCCTTCCTTCCTTCCTTCCTTCCTTCCTTCCTTCCTTCCTTCCTTCCTTCCTTCCTTCCTTCCTTCCTTCCTTCCTTCCTTCATCTATCTATCTATCTATCTATCTATCTATCTATCTATCTATCTATCTATCTATCTATCTATCTATCTATCTATCTATCTATCTATCTATCACATTTTCAAGCCATGCAATTCCCCCTTGGTTCCTGCTTTTACACGGCAGACGGTGAAAGGGCTTTGAAAATGTCAGATAATTTTAAGCCAGAGAAAACCAAGCCCTGCATCTGTCTCACAGAGGGAGGAAGGATATCCAAACTGGACACAAACTCCTCGCCGTGGATTCTGGAGGACGTCACAAAGGATTTCACACCCCCAAGAAACTTCACAATCCTTTTATGGCCAGCCGAGGAAACCCTGTTAGAATCCCCCCTTTTTAAAAAAGAAGGAAATAAGGCAGGTTCCAGATTGCAACACAACGGCACGCCCTGTTTCAAATTTACATTCCAGCTTCCCGAACCGCATTTAATGCCTCCATTCTGCTTGTTTTATTTTCTTTTGATAGAGTGCTACTCAGAGCTGTAGAGCTCTTTCTGGCACTGAGGAGACCAGCTCTTGGTTATCTTTGTTCTAATGGCTCAATCCCTCTTCTTGACAGTGGATCAACAGCTGGCTCTCAGAGCAAAACCGTCCGCTCCAGGCCTCTGAACTTCCGACTGTTCGGAAAATGGGGTCTGCGTCCTGAGAAAGAAATTGACTGCAGGGTCCCAGAGAAAGGACTGCTTTCCAGAGCTTGTTTTTCTGGATTCTTTTTGTATGTCTCAAGCAAGGATGGGACTTACAGAGGGTTGACAGCCCCTAAATACCAGGTTGAAGTACTGAGGCCAGGAGGCCAGGGGTTTTTGGCCTGCCTGATGAAGACCCAAACCCCCAAAGTAGCTGTTTCCTCTAGTTGGAGGGAGGTGAGCTATGGGGGGGTCATGAGGTCGGGTACTTTTCAACGTTTTTATCGTGATTGGGATGAGGGGGTGGGAGATACTCCTCGTTCAATTTGGGGATGTCTCCAAATTGGGAGGAGGATGCTTTGGGCTGATCCTGCGTTAAGCAGGGGGTTGGACTAGATGGCCTGTATGGCCCCTTCCTACTCTATGATTCTGTGATTCTAACATCCCAGAAGACAGAGATAGACTTCAACAAGATCTGAACAGGCTGGAAAAGTGGGCCATGGACTGCATAGACCATGAGCCCCTACTAGCATAATGCTGGCAGGGGCTCGTGGCTGTTATATTGATTTATTTTATTTTTTATTTCATTTATATACTGCCAATCCTGGCACAGCGGGCTCGAGGCGATAGTCCATGGACATCTTCAGAGCCACAGTTTGCCCACCCCTACTCTAGATGTAAGCCCCTTTCATAGTTGATCTTTCCCAGAGGTTGTTCTTACTATGTCTTCCTCCAACGTTTTGTCTCTCTAAGGACCTTGGTTCAAAAAGGTCATTATTGTCTATTCTGACTGGCAGCAGCTCTCTAGGGTCTTGAGTGAAGATCATTCATATAACCTACTGCCTGGTCCTTTCAACTGGAGATGCCGGGGATTGAATCTAAGATCCGTATTCATTGGTCTACCAAGATCAGTCTTCTTTACACAGATTGGCAGCAGTTCTCCTATGTCTCAGGTTGAGATCTTTCCCTTCACCTGCTGCCTGGAGCCTTCCAATGGGGATGCTGGGAATTGAACCTGGGACCTTCTGCATGACAAGCAGAGGCTCTCCCACTAAGCCACGGCCAGTTCCCATGGTTCTCCAGGGTCTCAGGAAGAAGCCTTTCCCATCACCTATTGCCTGGTCATTTAACGGAAGATGATAATCCTCCCCCTTCCCTAAACCCCGCCCTCTCAAGGCTCCGCCCCCAAAACCTCCAGACATTTCCCAGCCCAAACCTGGCAACCTCTGGCGTAGCAAATGCCTTTCTCCAACCCCTGGCTTACACTGAAGCACATTCTTCCCGGAAAGCTACTTTCCCTGACAGGAACACATGTCGCCTTCATCATTTCGTTGACTCTGTTGCCTTTCATCACGTCTCCTCATTGTCGGCCCATCGGCAAGCTTGACAGCCCTGACCTCCTCCCTCACCTTTGCCATTAGCCCTGACAAACGTCGTTACTCAGCAGCTGTCACGGCCCCAAATGGTTCCTGACAACGGTAGCCCCTCCATCTTCCTGTCGCCATTTCCCAGAAGGTTGACAGGTGACAGAAAAGGGCCAGGGGGGGCAACCAACCAAGACTGGTGCTTTTACAATGTGCTGCTCTCCTCCGCTGGCTAAAGGAGTCCTGCCGCTGCCATGGTGTGGCCATTCACAGAATTCTGCCTCAGCCCTTACACAGCTGGCGCTGAATTTTCGAGGAACAGAAGAAGCCTTTCACCTGGAGATCTGTGGGCAGTTCTGGAGGCCTCATGTGGACAAAATGGAGAGGGGGGACAGAGGAGAGTGACAAGGATGATGTGGGGCCTGGGGATCAAACCCTAGGAGGAAAGGCTGAGGGACTGGGGAATGTTCAGCCTGGAGAAGAGGAGGCTGAGAGGGGACAGGACGGCTCTCTTGAAACTCTGCCCAAAATAGCAATCAAGCCTAAAAAAACCAATTTGGAATCCAGTGGCACTTTTAAGACTAACCAAGTTTTACTATTGACTTAATGGTTCCACTAGACTCAAAATTGATTCTGCTGCTTCGGATCGAACACGCCTCCCCGCTAGAAGGAAGCTATGCAGCAGCCACCAAGAAGCGTTCTCCACATTTTGTTATTTGTGACCTTTGAGGAGCCATTCTCTACTTTTTTACCCTTGAGAAACCCCGGAAGTGGCTCAGTGGTGCAGAATATGGTTGGGAAGCTGAGCTGTGGATACGCCCACCCGGGGCCCCTCCCCTTCCCACCCCCTCCAGGCCCATCATTGGCTAATTTGAGAGAGAGGGCAGGTCGATGTGACCATGCATGATCATATCACCTGATGCTTAACAATTTTATATATATATATATATATATATATATATATATATATATATATATATATATATATATATATAGAATTGATTAAATGTCACCCATTCAGGAAACCCTTCCAGGGCTGTCATTCCAGGGTTTTCCAAAAGCCTGGTTGAGAAAGCCCAGCTTAAAGGCTGACACTGAGACAGAGAAGGACGGAGGCGAAAGTTTGAAGGGCCAAAGAAGGATGCCACAAGGACAAATTTATCCTGTAGACTGCCTTTCAGTGCTGAGAGAAGTATCTTTCCTCCTTCCATTACAGCAGGGGTAGTCAACCTGTGGTCCTCCAGATGTCCATGGACTACAATTCCCATGAGCCCCTGCCAGCAAATGCTGGCAGGGGCTCATGGGAATTGTAGTCCATGGACATCTGGAGGACCACAGGTTGACCACCCCTGCATTACAGTACCTGACCGGTAATAGCTTGCAGGGGAGCCCCCTTTTCCTTGCAGCTGGGGCTTCTCTCCTCCATAACACAATGGACAGCTCTGTCTCTATCTCTGTCTCTCTCTGTCTCTCTCTCTCTCTCTCTCTATCTCCTCTGCCTGTGCCCATCAAAATGGAAGTGTGCGTTTTCTTTTCTTCCTTTTTTTTCCCGTCTGAAGCTCAGAAAATAATGGATATTTCCAAGGGGTATAGCAACACATCAATCTTGAATTAAATTTCTGAAGGACTAGGCATGTAACAAATTACATCTAAATGGAACAGCACCTGCCTGGGAACCGTAAGGTACGGCAGCCGGCCGGGCTTTAAGGTATTACAATAGAGATGGAAGGAAATGAATCACAAATGTGTCTAAACATTCACATCTGGCTGCCTTTGGTTTTCCATGCTGAGGAGCACAGCTAAGGAGGACGTTCGACGGGCCCTCGGACAGGGGGAGGGGCTTCGTCTCATTTTGGACATGCTGTTTGGGCAGTTTTTTTAAAAAAAACATGTGACAAAAACCGGCCTAGGGTCTCCACTCATGTCTTCTGCCTGATCTCCTTTCCAAGATTTTAATAGGACTGTTTACCATGCTTCTTTGAATTTGATTGTGTTTTTAAAATCTATATTGCACAATGTTGTGGTGAACAGCAGTGGGTTCTTCTGTGGACAGCCGGGTTTGATTCCCTGCTCCTCCACATGCAGCCAGCTGGGTGGCCTCGGGCTTTCGTTAGAGCAGTTCTCACAGAGCAGTTCTGTCAGAGCTCACTCACAGCCTCCCGTACCTCACGCTTGTCTGTTGTAGGGAGAGGAAGGGAAGGGGATTGTAAGCCGCTTTAAGACTGGGGGTGGGAGGGGGGAGAAAGGTGAGGTAGAAAAGTTCTAAATAATATAAATACAGATCCACCACTAGTATCCTGCTCCTTCTTGGCATTGTTTGAATATGAAGAGAATGAGTGCGGAGGACCAGGCTGCTTAAAGAATAAAATAGATTTATTTATGAAGAGAAACAACTATATAGAGAAAGAGAGAGACCTAGACGGACGGACAGACAGGAGGACTGTTGTAAGCTGCCTTGAGGGAGCCAGTTCACGAAAAGGCAGGTTATAAATGTAAATAGAAATGAATGGACAGCGAATGGTTGAACCAGCTGAAATGTCGATGATGGGAATTAGACCAGCATCTCTTGGAGTCCTGTGTTCAGTTTTGGGCACCCCAGTTGAAGAGGGATGTAGAGAAACTGGAGCGTGTCCAGAGGAGGGCGACAAAGATGGTGAAGAGTTTGGAGACCAAGACATCTGAGGAAAGATTGGGGGAGCTTGGTCTGTTTAGCCTGGAGAGGAGACGACTGAGAGGGGATCTGATAGCCATCATCAAGTATTTAAAAGGTGCCATATTGAGGATGGAGCAGAATTGTTCCCTCTTGCCCTGAAGGGATGGACCAGGAACAATGGGATGAAATTAATATAAAAGAAATCCTGTCTAAACATCTGGAAGAAGTTCCTGACAGTCAGAGTGGTTCCTCAGTGGAACAGGCTTCCTCGGGAGGTGGTGGGCTCTCCGTCTTTGAAGATTTTTAAACAGAGTCTGGAGAGCCCTCAGACGGAGCGGCTGATTCTGTGAAGGCTCAAGGGGGTGGCAGGTGACAGTGGACGAGCAATAGGGTTGTGAGTGTCCTGCATAGTGCAGGGGGTTGGGCTAGATGACCCAAGAAGTCCCTTCCAGCTCTATGGTTCTATGGTCAAGAGTGTTCCCATTCAAAGCCATGCCCCTAGTTGATAATAACCGCCTGGTCTGAGGTTTTGTATTCTGGAGAGCGTTTTGATTACTCTGAATTCTCCCCCCACCCCTTTACAAAAGTTTGGTTATGCCGTGAGGAATATTTCTTCTTTCTTTGTTTTGGAATACCTTTTTTTTAGAACCTCTCCGGCTGCTTTGGGCTTGTATGATTTCCCCCTCTAATAATCCCTGCTTTCAAGGGTGACAGGAAAGAAAGCACAAGGATTTTGGGAGGGGGGGGGAGTTCCAAGCGTTCTTTCCCTCCCTTGTCCCAATTCCTGTAATTATAACCAAATTAGAGTGGTTGTCTCTGAGCAGGAGAACAAAAGGGAGCTAGCAGAATTTTCCCCTCACAATGACATTCTTGCCAGGTGCTCTCTGTACCGCTGTTTTTACAGGCCTCGTACAAAATGCACGGGGAGGGGGTGGGGGGCAGGAGCACAAAGTTACCAGAAAGCAACAGAGTCAGAAGTTGTTCTCGACTCAAACCTTGGAAAGATTTCAAGGCCTGAGAAAAGAGGATAAACGGCTTTAGTGAAATTTCTGTCATTGAGAATTCCTAGGCCAGCTGGAACTACCTGGAGATTTTGGGGAGGATAGGGTTTGGGGAGGACATGGACCTCAGTGGGGTACAAAGCCACAAAGCCCACCTCTCCTAAAGTAGCCATTTTCTCCAGAGGAACTGATCTCTCTAGCCCAGAGAGTTGTTCTAATTCCAGAAGACCAAGAGGAGACTGAAAACCTTAGCGATCTCTGAAACCGGAAGACTACATGTAATTCTGGGAGACCACCTAGAGATTGGCAACCCCAAGGATCTCTGTAACCCAGAGAATAGTTGTAATTCTGGAGACTGGCAACCCCAAGGATCTCTGTAACCCAGAGACTAGTTGTAATTCCTCGAGACAACCTGGAAACTAGAAACCCTAGGAATCTCTATAACCCAAAGACTAGTTATAATTCTGGGAGACCACTTGGTACCTGACATCTCTAGGGATCTCTGTCATCTGGACACTAGTTGTAATTTTGGGAGACCACCTAGAAACTGTCAACCCTAGGAATTTCTATTACCCAAAGACTAGTTGTAATTGTGGGAGACCACCTTGGGCAGGAGACATTCAGAGGTAATTTGCCTCTGCATCACAACTCCAGACTTCCTTGTTGGGCCACCATCCAAATACTGACCAGCCCTGCTTAGCTTCTGAGATCCAATAGGATAGGACTAGCCTGGGCCATCCATGGCAGGGCAGCCACCTTTGGTACAAAGCCAGAGAAGCATTGGGGCCTACTTCCTGGTGGGCCTCTCACAGCCAGGTGATGGTTGCTTTAGGATGCTTAGGGCTAATCCTGCGTTGAGCAGGGGGTTGGACTAGATGGCCTGTATGGCCCCTTCCAACTCTATGATTCTATGATTCTATGATTCTATGGTTGGAGCTCTTCCAGAATTACCAGATCTGCAGTCTACAGAGTTCAGTTCCCCTAGAGCAGGGGTAGTCAACCTGTGGTCCTCCAGATGTCCATGGACTACAATTTCCATGAGCCCCTGCCAGCAAATGCTGGCAGGGGCTCATGGGAATTGTAGTCCATGAACATCTGGAAGACCACAGGTTGATTACCCCTGCCCTAGAGGAAATGACAGATTTGAAGGACAGACTTTATGGAATCATATCCCAGCTGAGCTCCCTGTCGTTCTCGAATTCTGTACTCCTTAGGCTATATTTCCCTAGCTAAAACCCAACCTCTCATATCTAAGAAACCGCCTCTCCCTGTACACCCCCAGAAGAACATTAAAATTGTTGAAGGCTAATATGTTGGTTTTCAGCTCGCTTGTGCATTTGGAGTGCTATCAAGTGACAATGAATGGCAACTCCAGGAATGGGCTGTTAAGGCAAGTAAGAAGCAGTGGGTGTTTGCCATTTCCTTCTTCTGCAGAGCCTTCCTTGGTTGGGTTGGGGGGGGGGAGCATTGCCAGCTCCCAGTCAGGAAATCCCTGGAGAGTTGGGTCTGGAACCTGGAGAGGACAGCAGCCTTGGTGGGGTATGATGTCATAGACTCCTCCCTCCAGCGGACATTGAGCTCTGTCGTTGGGAGATGAGATGTCATTCAGGGGGATCTCCAGGCCCCGTATTGGGGATGGACCTCATTGGGGTGCAATGTCATTGAGTCCATACACCCAAGTATCAATTTTCTCTGTAATCTGGAGATGAGCTGTCTTTCTGGGAGACCGCCAGGTCATATTGCTTTCCCTCCTGTTCATCGCCTACTGCCTGGTCTTTATAACTGGCCTATTTCACTGAGTTTTGGCCATCAAGGTTTTCAGGGTCTACACTTTCCAGAGCTGAGGCTCCCTTTGCCAGATACCAGCAAGCTGTCCAACCGCAGGCCTTTTGAATCGACCCTCTACGAGTAGAAATGTGTGCAACCATTTCAAACCAGCCTACCTCGCTGGGATATTGTTAGGTTTGTATCAAGGATATTTCCTGAATTCTGCAGGGGGTTGGACTAGATGACTTTGAAGGTCCCTTCTAACTCTATGATTCAACAATTCAATGTTTGTGGGGTATTTTGAACCAAAATGCAAAGCATCGCCCTGATTCTCTCAGCACACCGTTGATGAGCGAGAGGCTTGTGAGTGTCTTGCATAATGCAGGGGGTTGGACTAGATGACCCAAGAGGACCCTTCCAACTCTATGATTCTAAATTCCGTCTCAACATCTAGAAGTTCCTGACAGAGTGGTTTCTCAATAGAACTGGCTTCCTCGGGAGGTGGTGGGTTCTCCCTCTTTGGAGATTTTTAAACAGAGGCTGGAGAGCCATCTGACAGAGAGGCTGATTCTGTGAAGGCTCAAGGGGGTGGCAGGTGACAGTGGATGAGCGATTGGGATGTGAGTGTCCTGCATAGTGCAGGGGGTTGGACTAGATGACCCATGAGGTCCCTTCCAACTCTATGATTCTATGATTCTAAGCAGAGTGCAAAGCTATTATACTCACGTCCCATCAGACAGATATTTATTTTAGAACTGCAATAGATCTGGATTTCACTTACATTTGTGAAAACAGTCGGAGGTTTCATCCCGTCTTCTTTTCATGCCTTTGTTTTTCTGATTCCCTCTCAAGTTTCTAGGGTGCCTTTTCAAAAATACAATACCCCTCCCCCCCCCAAACCCCTAGTTGAGCCTTTTGGAAGGGTTTCAATATTTGTTTAGAAGCTCCCAGCGCCTTCCGTTCGTCTCCCCTAACGCTCCGAATCAGAAGAGATCCATTCTGAAAGCCGAACGTGTCATTTGGCTTTATTAAGCAAAGAAACCTTAAATGAAGAACTAAGTGCTGTTTGAAACAAGGAGCCGTACATGAAAAGAATCTAGCAGCTCCTTTTACTGTTGACTCAACATCTCTTTCAAGATGGGCTTGACAAAGTAAGCCTTTTTCCTTCCTTCCTTCCTTCCTTTCTTTTTCTTTTCTTTTCTTTCCTTACTTTTCTTTTTTGTAATAAAGATTTTTAAAACTCCAGTTCGTACGAAATTGTTTCTTTAGCCACGGGATACCTTCCTTGGGAGGAGGAAAGAGCGCCTTCAAAATTAAATTAGTGTGCAATTATTTCGAGCCTCCCTATGGTCGATGGCTGCCAGATCCTTCTTGGCCCTCTTGTTTTGACCCCGATGGGTCGGGCTTTGTTCAGTAACGGGAGAGATAATGAATGCTAAACGGGGCCCGTTTGAACAGGTGATTTGTGTTCACAATGGACCTGCATACTTCCTGGACCTGTCAAAAGATGTTCTTTGCAGCTTGGTGGGTGATATTTTCTTGCTGCCAGGGCTGGGTGCATTGCATGTTTACTTCCGCGAGTGACACAAAGGAAGACGAGAATGGTTGAGAAAGGAAATCAGGGGGGAATAGACAGATGGACAGACAGAAAGATATGTATGTGTTATATACATCAGTGGTCCCCAACCTTTTTATCACCGGGGACCACTCAACGCCTTTTACTGAGACCCGGTGGGGGGAGGGTAGTTTACTCCTCTACTCTCAACCACTGCCCTAACGCTCTCTGATCGCTATGGTAATGTTTAAACATCCCTTCAAAATAAGATACAGGCACGCCACAACAATGAAGTGTGTTGTAAAGGGCTGGGGGGGATGAAGTAAAGGGCCGGGGGGGGGGGAGAGAAGGCGTCCTTCGGGGCCCACCTCCAATTAGTCGAAGGACCACATGTGGTCCGCAGCCCACAGGTTGGGGATCGCTAATATACATGGATGGATGGATGGGCAAATGGGTAAGTGGGCAGGAAGGAAGGAAGGAAGGAAGGAAGGAAGGAAGGAAGGAAGGAAGGAAGGAAGGAAGGAAGGAAGGAAGGAAGGAAGGAAGGACAAACGAACCAACGAACAAACGAACAAATGAACGAACATCTGGCCTCAACCAGTGGCCCTATAATGGAATGATCTCCTGGAGGAGATCAGGGTCCTGTCGGGGCTAACAGTTCTCCAGGGCCTGCAAGGCAGAATTCTTCTACCATGCTTTGAGGCCTCCCGTAGATGACGGTTTTACATCTTAAAGAAATTGCATGGTTGCGCCAAGATGTTTGTAGCTGCTAGGGAGGGTAGTGTATACATTTAATAAACAAATAAGATGGATGGATGGACAGATGTATGTATGGATGGATGGGTGGGTGGGTGGATGAAAAGCCAGACCTGTCCCAAGGTCACCTAGCAATCTTGCATATCACAAGTGCATATTTAAACATGGGTCTCCTAGCTCCTAATCTTCCCGTCCCCTTCCGGCTGAAAGTGCAGCAAAGCACATGTTCCTCTTCCGCATTTTCCTTAAGGCTAAAAACAAAATTGCTAAGCATTTTGTCCTTGTGGGATATAATTGTGGGTTCCCCGAATATATCACCACTTTATTGGTTTCACCTGTGCCTGGAGTTTTCTTCCCACTGGCTTTCTGGCAAGGCAGCATCATAGCAACAGGGAGTTTCTGTTTTCTGTTCTGAAATTAGCCTTCTGCAAGTACTTCTCTCTCTTTTTTTGACACTGAACCATTTGGAGCGCCTTCCCACACAGTTTGCAGGTAACCTTGCCAAATGTCATTGTTCAGAAACTCCAGATGAAGCCACGGAGACGTTCCGCAGTGGGGAGGTGATTATTATCGAGCGATTTTTTTCCAAATCATATGGGGAAAAAATATGTTGCAACTTTAGATTTATTTATGGACATTGTATTTGGACGATTAGCACAACTGAGATGATAGCGCCTTTCCCCCCTAGGGGCTTACAACCAAAAAGGGAAGAGATGCAAAGGAATGGACAACCAGGGAAAGAATATGCCAAATTCAGCCACAAAACCCACAGTCAAAAATGTGCTTATGGGGGTTCATTCTTCCTCCCTCCCTCTCTCTGTCTCTCCCTTCTTCCAACCCTCCCTTCCTCATTTGCTCCTTCCTTCCTCCCTCCCTCCCTCCCTCCCTCCCTCCCTCCCTCCCTCCCTCCCCTTCTCTTCTCTTCTCTTCTCTTCTCTTCTCTTCTCTTCTCTTCTCTCTCCCTCCCTCCCTCCTTCCCTTTCTTCTTCTCTCCTTCCTTCCTCCCTCTCTCTCCCCTCCCTCCCTTTTTCTTCTCTCCTCCCTCCCTCCCTTCTTCCCTCCCTCCATTCTTCTTCTCTTCTCCCCCCTTTCTTCTTCTCTCCTCCCTCCCTCTCTCTCCCCTCCCTCCATTCTTCTTCTCTCCTCCATCCCTCCCTTTTTCTTCTCTCCTCCCTCCCTCCTTTCTTCCCTCCCTTCCACCTCTCTCCTCCCTCCCTCCCTCCCTCCCTCCATCTCTTCTTCTCCCTCCCTCCATCTCTTCTCCCTCCCTTTCTTCTTCTCTCCTCCTTTCCTCCCTCCATTCTTCTTCTCTTCTCCCCCCCCTTTCTTCTTCTTTTCTCCCTCCCTTTTTTCCTCTTCCTCCCCCCTTCCCCCCCTCTCTCTCACTGGCATGGCTCTGGAATCATCAGCAGTTCCTTTCTTGGTCTTCATTGCATGCTCTTTGTGTCTTGTATGGGATGTGTATGCCAAACCAGGTGGTGGTAAAGTGTCAGACTAAGATCTGAGAGCCCCATTTTCAAATCCCTTCTCTGCCAAAGAAATTCCCTTGGTGACCATGGGCCAATGACAAGCTCTCAGCCTAAACTACCTCATGGGGATTTTTTTCGGATAAAATGGGGGAGGGGAGAAGGATGACATCTGTTTTGAGTTACCCTTTTGGAGAAAAGGAAGGAAAGAAGGAAGCAAGGAAGCAAAGAAGGGATTTTATTCTAAGTATATCTATCATCTATCTATCATCTATGCAACACAAGCATGTCTATCAGCTATCTATCTAGCCAGCATGGTATAATGAAGAGCGGCAGCTTCTAATCGGGTTTGATTCCCCGCTCCTCTTTCTCATGCAGCCAGCTGGGTGACCTTGGGCTAGTCACAGCCCTGATAGAGCTGTTTTGACTGAACAGTCCTTTCAGAGCTCTCTCGGTCCCACCAATCTCATAGGGTATCTGCTGTGGAGAGAGGAAGGGAATGTGATTGTAAACCGCTTTGAGACTCCTTCCGACAGTGAAAAGTGGGGTATAAATACCAACTTCTTCTATCTATCTATCATCTGTTTTGGATCCTTGAAAACTATATAGTACCAGCCACGGTGATTTCTGGCCCCTTTGATCCTGTTCATTTATGAATTTTGGACCTGATCTACACCTTGCGAGATAACTGTGTCCAATCTTCCCTACCTGCCCACTAGTCCCCAGGTCTCAAACGCATGCACAAATTGCTAATGACTTTTTGGAACTTGAGCTTCTCTTGCAAGCTATCACTGTGCCAGTATCCGGTCGAAGCGTTGTCCTTTTCCCTGAAGAGCGACAAGCGTTTAGTAGATATGAGAACAGCTGGCTCTTTGCCAGACAGTGCAGGGATTGCTAGCAAACCAGGCTGGGAGGCTGAGAGCAGCTAAAACAAGGGGCTGAAGGCCAGGTCTCTTCGCTTTCGAATGCAACCACTGAGCTTGTCAATAGTCATCGATCGGCTCTGGCAGATATTTTCAAACTCTGCCAAACCCTAGAAAAGAAACATGACGGGCGGCAAGATAGACGAAAACTCACAAGACGTAAGAGAAGAGAAAGGTGCACTGGTCACAGTGGCCTTTCTCAACTCTTCGATCGTTGAGAAACCCCTGGAACATTTTTCAGGTTTCGAGAAGCCCCAGAAGTGGCGCCATCGTGCAGGCGGGCAGGCAGGTAGGCAGGCAGAGAGGATATAATATAAAACCATGAACTCTCCTGTTGAACCAATCAAAACACTGGAGGAGATAATTTGAAAATCACCAGGAAGTTCCTATCCTAACTATGCTAAATATCCATTTCATCCAATACCCCCCTGAAGGACACCCTTTATATTGCGCTTTATATACTGCATATCTTGCATACTTCCACATCACTGCCAATCCTATTCATGCCCTAAAAAAAAGAATCTATCTATTTTGGAAGGTGGACTCTGTTGCATTGTATCCCAGTGAAGTCCGTCCCCTCCCGAAACCCTTCTCAACCCCGAGCTGGCAACCCTATCCATGCCCTAAAAAAAGAATCTATTGTTAATGGATGCAACTTTTACATTGGGAGGCTTTGCTCCAGAGAACAAGGAGAGGAAAACAGCAGGAAAGGTGCAGACATAAAGCCGCAGAATAAAAAATCAAAACATGAAAGCTTCTCAACCGCTGATGTGGAAAAAACGCCATTTGGGAATTTTGAGTCTCTACAGACCAATAGCTTTGGGGCAGGAGTCGTCTCTACGATCCTGCAACTTTTTGCTACACGTTTTAGGATTCTGTCAAGAATGCAGGGGGTTGTTTTTAGCTGTCACAGCCCAGGCAACGCTCAAAAACGACGACTCTCCCTCTTCTGAGCAAAGTACTTCCTGCAAGACAGAAGACTTCATGTTGCTGTAGAAGTATTCAAATGTACCAGCTCAAAAGGGACATTCTGACAACGGGAAGGAAGAATTCCGAGACGCTTTGCTGAAGAAGTCCTAACAGGACGAAGAGAGGAGCTCAAATGCGAGCGCTCATTTTTCAAAGCTTTTTACCACTTCTTGACTTTAATTCTGTGATTGGCCACCCCTCTCTCTTAGAGCTATTTACGACATAGGGTGTGAATCTCAAAACAGTGCAGCCAAAATCAGGACCTACAATCAGTTCATTGTCTACTGATGTGACGTTGTGTGAAGATATGTTTTTGTGATGTAATGAATATCAGGCTCTCACAGGGTATGTGGAACGTTGCTGAAGGAGTCCTAATAGGATGAAGAGAGGAGCTCAAATCGAGACCCTCAGAGTATGAATGAATGAATGAATGAATGAATGAATGAATGAATGAATGAATGAATGAATGAATGAATGAATGAATGAATGAATGAATGAATGAATGAATGAATGAAAAGTCAGGCTCTCACTATGTGGAACACATACCTGCTCCAGAGCTCCTGGGTCCTAGACCCCTTCCTCTGTCTCAGACACACACACCTGTGTGGACACATGCAAACACACTCCTCCCCCCCCCCCGCCACTCCCCCTGCCCTCTCATTCCTTACCTCTCACTTCCTGGAATTCCTCCCTGGTCCATCCCTCTTCTCTCTCTCTCAGCCACACACCTAGACTCCTCCCTCCCTCACCTTCCTTCACTGCCTCAGTTGGCAACCCCATGGCTGACAGCATCAGGGCTCCCTCAGGGCTCCAGCAACAACCTGGTTCCCTCAGCCTCCTCCAGTGCTGCCGGAGCTTCTGCTGTGGCTGTCCAGGCCTCTTCTGCAGCTGCCCTTGCCTCCTCCGGGGCCATACTATGGCTGGCCAGGACTCCTCTGGCAGCGATGCCATCTCAGGCCCCAGAGCCACCAACGCCACCTCGCGTCTTCTAGCAAGGGACTACGGATGTCACATCCATACCTATTTCCATCCCAGGGGGTGAGCCAAAATATGTGTTCCATATTCATAAATTCCTCTCAGTGCAACCTATGAAGGTGAATTTTAATTTTAATAGGGTCTGTATTACGTCTGCACAAGCCTCTTTTGCTAAGTGCTCGTATCGTTTTTTGGCCTCTCCCTCATCGGAGGCATCTTCTTCTCTTCTGCTCCTTTTCTCGCCACCCTGTAATGTATTTGAAAGAACAGCTGAGTTTCTCTTTCCCTGCCTGACAATCTTCTTCCAATACTTCAAAACATACATCCGGTGTAGGGGCCTGGTTTCCTCCTGAGCTTTGCTCAAAGTCAGTTAGCAAACTTTGAAGACATAATTTGATAGGGGAAGAACAGGAGGGAAGCATTATTTTGGGAAACAGTATATTACATCTGTGATACAAAGGCAATCTCGAATGGGGATCGCATTCTTTCAACTTTAGAACACACCTACAATGTATCGTACTGCGTGTGTGAAGTGTAGCCAGCGGATCTAAGAATTGTCTGGCACCCAGGCTAGGGACGTTCAGAGACGGGTTTGCCATTACTTGAAAAGTACCAGACCCAGTACCAAGCCTTGTAGAACCCCACTGCTTGCCTCCCATCAGTCTGATGAAGATCCCTGAAGACAAGGGGCTCTTGGTGAGTTGCTGGCAAGGTGAGGGGGGTTCTTTTATCTGAAACTGAGGAAACTCTCTCTCTCTCTCTCTCTCTCTCTCTCTCTCTCTCTCTCTCTCTCTCTCTGTGTGTGTGTGTGTGTGTGTGTGTGTGTGTGTGTGTGTGTGTGTGAGAGAGAGAGAGGTGGGGGGAAGGAGAGAGGACAATATTTGTGGGTGAGTGGTTGTTTTGTAGCCCACTAGCATAAACTTTGTGTTAAATATTGTGAAGTGATTTTGTTTGTGGCTGATTGAGGAAGTGTGTGCTGGCAGTGGTGAACAACAGAGGGATTACATACCTGGGCTGTGACTCTCTGAGCTTAAAGGCTCCTCCGTGCCAGAAACACAGCTGAGCAGCTGGGCAGAAGGCAAGGATCTTGTGGAGTTGGCTGGCAAGGTGAAGGGTTTCTTTCCCTCTTTCTTGTTTCTTCTAACTGAGGAAGCCCCGCGTGGGCATGCTACCACAATCCAGATGGAGTTTGGAAATCTCCTGCAATCACTTCTCCCCAGACTAGAGACACCTAAGGCGATCAGCATTTTCCTGGGCATACAAGAAAGAGCCACAAGAGCCAAGCACCCACACAATCCCTTCTGCCCACCCACTCACAATCTGCCAAAGCATTTCTGTCAGATGACTATCTAGCCGTTGCTTAAAAACTTCCAAAGAATGAGACCCCATCACCTCCTGAGGAAGCCTGTTCCACTGAGGAACTGCCCCAAATGTAACGTCCTCCAGATGTTTAACTGAAAATTCTTTTGAATTGATTTCAACCCATTTGTTCTGGTTTGACCCTCTGGGGCAACAGAAAACATCTCTGCTCCATCCTCTATGTCAGGGGTAGTCAACCTGTGGTCCTCCAGATGTCCATGGACTACGATTCCCATGAGCCCCTGCCAGCTAATGCACTCCAAATGCACAAGCGAGCTGAAAACCAATGTATTAGCCTTCAACAACAACAATTTTAATGTTCTTCTGGGGGTGTACAGGGAGAGGCGGTTTCTTAGATATGAGAGATTGGGTTTTAGCTAGGGAAATATAGCCTAAGGAGTTCGAGAACGACATGGTGCTCAGCTGGGATATGATTCCATAAAGTCTGTCCTTCAAATCTGTCATTTCTTCTAGGGCAGGGGTAGTCAACCTGTGGTCCTCCAGATGTCCATGGACTACAATTCCCAGGAGCCCCTGCCAGCAGGGGCTCATGGGAATTGTAGTCCATGGACATCTGGAGGACCACAGGTTGACTACCCCTGCTCTATGTGACAGCCCTTTAAGTACTTGAAGATGGCTATCCTATCACCTCCTAGTCGTCTCCTCTCCAGGCAAAACAGACCAAGCTCTCTCAATCTTTCCTCACACAATTCGGTCTCCAAGCTGTTCTATGGGGGACCTGACCATCAGGCTGTCGTCCCTCAATTACAAATCCAAACCGAAGCACAATGAAGTAGCCGGACAAAAAAACAAAACCGATTAACAACATTTAAGAAATATTATTTTATTCCTTTTTAGGTTTCTACCACTCTCGAGGAAAGTCATCTCGGGGCGGCTTACAAGACAAGACAAAGAAACACCGTCTAACCCGTAAAGCCCCATTAAAACATTAACAGCATCCACCGAAATAAGACAATGTCAAAGATGGCGGCATAAGTTCCTAATACTCCACACCCCAGTTCCGCTGTTCCAGGCCAGAGGCCAACAAAGTGACTCTAGAAGATATTAGCAGTATTAATGGGGGGGGGGGGAGAGAGAGAGAATCTACAGAAAGCATGAAGGGCATCCTTGACAAAGATTTTTTAAAAACACAGAGGGTCAAAGTTCTCTCTCTCTAGAAGTATTTGTTGCATTTCCTCATTGAGATCCCTGTTACTTTGTTGGAAGACCGGACGAGACGTCCGTGGCACCGTATGAAAAAATAGTTCCTGTCGCTCTTGTCTTTCTTACAAGGTCACCTGGGAAAGAAACAACCTTGACTTCATTAATGGCCTCCCTTGCCTGAAAGGCTATTCAGCCTTGGGCTGAATGCGAAATAAAAACTGTGCAAGAAGAATATGTCCATGCTAATTGCACACAAACATACTATCGGTGTTGATGAGTGGTTAGAAAGAGGGAACGAGCCATGTCCGAATGCAAGGTCAAAATCTCAACGGTCATGCTTTATAGCAGGTTTCTCAGCCTGGGTTTCATGAAAACCTGGGGTTTTTTGTGGGCCCTGGAAGTGTTTCCCGAATGGGTGGGAGTTATATGTATGTGTGTATATATCTGTAAACAGCCCGTGGTGCCACGGGCGCCACGGACTGTATAAAGGAGTAAGGGGTAGTGGGGAGGAGTTAGGGCGGGACCGGTCCGGGATAAAAACTCGGGGGGGGCCAATCAGGAGCCGCGAAGCGGCTCCTGATTGGCCCCTCCGAGTGTCAATCCCGCCCCAAGCAGACAATGGGGAGCCGCGCAAAGCGCGGCTCCCCATTGCCTGCTTCACTCGCTCGGAAAATGGCGGCCCGCCTGGTGAGAGCCTCGGCTGGGGGGTGGGCCGGGAAGCCTTCTCTCGGCCGGCGGAGCGGCCTCGCAGCGTTGTGGACGCTGCGAGCCCGCTCCGCCGGCCGAGAGAAGGCTCCAGAGAGCCTCGGGGGGGTGGATGGGTGGGGGGGGGAAGGGAAGCCTTCAGCCGCCGGCCGCAGCGGGCTCACAGCGTCGTAGACAGAAAAAAAAACCCTGTAGGAGCCTTTCGCAGATCCAAGCAGCAGAAAACAAAACCCTGAAGGAGCCTTTCCCAGCTCCAAGCAGCAGAAAATAAACCCCTGTAGGAGCTCCAAGCCGGCACACCCACGAGAGCTAGCAGAAAAAAAAAACCCTGTAGGAGCCTTTCACAGCTCCAAGCAGCAGAAAAAAAAACCCTGTAGGAGCCTTTCCCAGCTCCAAGCAGCAGAAAACAAAACCCTGAAGGAGCCTTTCCCAGCTCCAAGCAGCAGAAAAAAAAACCCCTGTAGGAGCTCCAAGCCGGCACACCCACGAGAGCTAGCAGAAAAAAAAAACCCTGTAGGAGCCTTTCACAGCTCCAAGCAGCAGAAAAAAAAACCCTGAAGGAGCCTTTCCCAGCTCCAAGCAGCAGAAAACAAAACCCTGAAGGAGCCTTTCCCAGCTCCAAGCAGCAGAAAAAAAAACCCCCGTAGGAGCTCCAAGCCGGCACACCCACGAGAGCTAGCAGAAAAAAAAAACCCTGTAGGAGCCTTTCACAGCTCCAAGCAGCAGAAAAAAAAACCCTGTAGGAGCCTTTCCCAGCTCCAAGCAGCAGAAAACAAAACCCTGAAGGAGCCTTTCCCAGCTCCAAGCAGCAGAAAACAAAACCCCTGTAGGAGCTCCAAGCCAGCACGCCCACGAGAGGCAGCAGAAAAAAAAAACCCTGTAGGAGCCTTTCCCAGCTCCAGGCAGCAGAAAAAAAAAACCCTGTAGGAGCTCCAAGCCGGCACGCCCACGAGAGGCAGCAGAAAAAAAAAACCCTGTAGGAGCCTTTCACAGCTCCAAGCAGCAGAAAAAAAAACCCTGTAGGAGCCTTTCCCAGGTCCAAGCAGCAGAAAACAAAACCCTGAAGGAGCCTTTCCCAGCTCCAGGCAGCAGAAAAAAAAAACCCTGAAGGAGCTCCAAGCCGGCACGCCCACAAGAGGCAGCAGAAAAAAAAAACCCTGTAGGAGCCTTTCACAGCTCCAAGCAGCAGAAAAAAAAACCCTGTAGGAGCCTTTCCCAGCTCCAAGCAGCAGAAAACAAAACCCTGAAGGAGCCTTTCCCAGCTCCAAGAAGCAGAAAAAAAAAACCCTGTAGGAGCTCCAAGCCAGCACGCCCACGAGAGGCAGCAGAAAAAAAAACCCTGTAGGAGCCTTTCACAGCTCCAAGCAGCAGAAAAAAAAACCCCTGTAGGAGCCTTTCCCAGCTCCAAGCAGCAGAAAAAAAAACCCTGTAGGAGCCTTTCCCAGCTCCAAGCAGCAGAAAAAAAAACCCTGTAGGAGCCTTTCGCAGATCCAAGCAGCAGAAAACAAAACCCTGTAGGAGCCTTTCCCAGCTCCAAGCAGCAGAAAAAAAAACCCTGTAGGAGCCTTTCGCAGATCCAAGCAGCAGAAAACAAAACCCAGAAGGAGCCTTTCCCAGCTCCAAGCAGCAGAAAAAAAAACCCTGTAGGAGCCTTTCGCAGATCCAAGCAGCAGAAAACAAAACCCTGAAGGAGCCTTTCCCAGCTCCAAGCAGCAGAAAAAAAAACCCTGTAGGAGCCTTTCGCAGATCCAAGCAGCAGAAAACAAAACCCAGAAGGAGCCTTTCCCAGCTCCAAGCAGCAGAAAAAAAAAACCCTGTAGGAGCCTTTCGCAGATCCAAGCAGCAGAAAACAAAACCCTGAAGGAGCCTTTCCCAGCTCCAAGCAGCAGAAAAAAAAACCCTGTAGGAGCTCCAAGCCAGCACGCCCACGAGAGGCAGCAGAAAAAAATTAACCCTGTAGGAGCCTTTCGCAGCTCCAAGCAGCAGGAAAAAAAACCCTGTAGGAGCCTTTCGCAGCTCCCAGCAGAAAAAAAAAAAAAACCCTGTAGGAGCTCCAAGCCCACGAGAGCTAGCAGAAAAAAATTAACCCTGTAGGAGCCTTTCGCAGCTCCAAGCAGAAGAAAAAAATTAACCCTGTAGGAGCCTTTCGCAGCTCCAAGCAGCAGGGGAAAAAAACCCTGTAGGAGCCATTCGCAGCTCCAAGCCGGCACGCCCAGGAGAGCTAGCAGAAAAAAAAACAAACCCTGTAGGAGCCTTTCACAGCTCCAAGCAGCAGAAAAAAAAAAACCTTTAGGAGCCTTTCCCAGCTCCAAGCAGCAGAAAAAAATTAACCCTGTAGGAGCCTTTCGCAGCTCCAAGCCGGCGCTCCCACGAGAGCTAGCAGAAAAAAAAAAAACCCTGTAGGAGCCTTTCGCAACTCCAAGCAGCAGAAAAAAATTAACCCTGTAGGAGCCTTTCGCAGCTCCAAGCCGGCGCGCCCACGAGAGGCAGCAGAAAAAAAAAAACCCTGGAGGAGCCTGTCGCCGCTTCAAGCCGGCGCCCTGGGAGCCCCGGCAGCCGCCCACAGCGCTGCTGCTGGCGGCTCCCTGCCCTCATGGCCCCAGAACACAATGGAGCCGCCGGGAAAGCCGCAGAAGAACAAAAAAATGCAGAGGAGCCGCCGCAGCCCAGCGCACCACACCTGGTGCTCCTCGGCAAAAACTACGAGACGCCGAGGAGCCGCCGCCCGCCTCCTCTTTCAGGTAGCCTGTCCCTCGCTCTGTCCCTCGCCTGCCGCTCGCTCTGGTCCCCACCTGCTAGCGCCCATTGTCTTCTTCATACAATGGGCTTTTTTACTAGTATATATATATGGTAAAGGTATCCCCTGTGCAAGCACCGGGTCATGTCTGACGCTTGGAGTGACGCCCTCTAGCGTTTTCATGGCAGACTCAATACGGGGTGGTTTGCCAGTGCCTTCCCCAGTCATTACCGTTTACCCCCCAGCAAGCTGGGTACTCATTTTACCGACCTCGGAAGGATGGAAGGCTGAGTCGACCTTGAGCCGGCTGCTGGGATTGAACTCCCAGCCTCATGGGCAGAGCTTTCAGACTGCATGTCTGCTGCCTTACCACTCTGCGCCACAAGAGGCTCTTCCCTAATGTGATATATAAATGTTAATTATGTATATATATATATATATATATATATATATATATATATATATATATATATATGACAGATTTCTAGAACATTCAACCAAGAGAAGCATGTACGTTCTTTTTCCTTGACTGCAATAATTCAAGTGTACAGAAAGGTACAAGATTGCATTATTTCATTTTCTTTCCCTTGACAAAAAGGGTATTCCATTGGTTCAATTACCAGGGCCCCCCATTAAACCCTCTGGTCTCCCCCTTTTCACATTTTTCAGTCTCTGTCCCCCTTCAAACATGCCAGGGCCCCAATATGGCCCCCAGTTGGGAATGGCTGCCCTAGGGTTTGAACTCAGCCCCCGAGGTCTCAAGGGGTTACATTTCTGAGTGCCAACTCTGATTTGACCAGGCCTCAAACTTTCAGCAATTAAGTTTCTATATTTTGGGGCAAGTTTCAAAGCCTTCCGAGAGAGGCCTCATGAGCCGTCTGATCTCTTCCAGACCCTTTTTCAGCTCCTGTCCTGAAAAAAAATCTCTTTCTTGCCCCTTCCTTCTCTCTCTTACACAGGAGAGAGAGAGAGAGAGAGAGGTGGGTGAGTCCATTGAAGTTATTTTGAGTCTATCCTATGGATTTTTCATTGAAACATCTATGTTAACTTTTATCGGCCTTGCTCCACTTTGTAATTTTGGAAACAGATATAAAGAGCGAGCGAGCGCGGACGCCGTAATATAGTGGGAAGCATCCTTCATAAGTCAATTGAGGAATTTAATAATCTCTTTAGAAATAAGCTCAGCAGCTATGAGAAAAATGTGCAGGTTAAAGGCCTTCCAATTAAGAAAGGTTTCTCTGTGGATTTATAGGCTGGTGGGGAGCTCTTCCTGTTCGTGTTCCCATGGCAACTGTCAGGTAGATTTTCTGCTCCTCGCTAGGAAGTTGGAAACGTCGAGTCGGCTGGAGTTTTTTTGTTTTTTTTTCAATTCAATGAAGCTTAAATGAAATTCTTTGCATGGGAGCTGCCATTTAGCCCAGGTCATTTATTCAGATCGAGGAGAGAAATCCATTTACCACAATCAAATCTGGCCAACGATATATATATATATATATAAATTGTTCTGTTTTATTGGGATTATTTGAGAGTACATTTCTACCCGTGCGCATGCACAGAAAAGCAACGCGGGCCCTCCCAAAGACCTGTCACTCGTCTTGTCAAAACTCTTCCCCCCCCCTTCCCTTTTGATTTCCTCCGCTGTTTCTCCAAGCAGAAGCCTTTGCGATCGCTTCAAAATAAAATTCACCGCAGATGAAATCGGGGTGTGTGTGTGGGGGGGGGGATGTACTCTGCATTGGCTGCTTTGCAAAAATAAAAATAAAAAGTTTCCGTCATCTCGGGAGGGTCAGCTGGATGTCCAGCGCCAATGGAAGTCAGAGGATACGGAAAGACCAATGAAGGTCTGCGGCAGAATGGCTAAAGTCGAAGTTTCGTTGGGCAGACAAAGACCGTTTATGCACTGGGCACTTTACTGCCCCAGCTCTCATGCAGGAACACAAATAGGGAGCAGGTGAGGTAAACTGGGCCAAATGCTCCCCCGTGTGGGTGCAGGAAGAGGTGGGGCCACCTGCCACGACTAAAACTCCAGCCTGCAACCCATCATGAAATCTCCAGTGCATAAACGGTCAAAGAGAGATTTGAATCTCAAAAGCCTCTACTTTCAACACCTTTTGCCCTCTGAGGTGCTATTGGGCCCAAAAGACCAACACATTTTGGGCAACACATTTTTGTTAGCAGAGTTTGAGCACGCAAAGGGGTGTAGCATCAGGCTGCCTGAAAAGAACACCATAGTTTTTAATTGCGATGAGAAACGCTGTCTACAAGGAGGAGAGAAGAAGTAGGCCTAGCTGCCTAGCACTCCTGCTGCCTTTTGCTTTGGAGGCAAGCAGGGAGGAAGAAACAGGAAGTCTCCAATTGAGCCAATCAAGGGCCAGGGGGAGGGTTTGAGAATCATCAGGAAGTTCCTAATCTAACTGTGCCAAATACTCTGACGTCTCAGATGCCTCTGATGCCTTGAGTGTCTAGAAGGAGGAGAGAAGGAAAGAATCCTAGTTGCCTAGCAGTCCCGCTGCCTTTTGCTTTGGAGGCAAGCAGGGAGGAAGAAACAGGAAGTCTCCAATTGAGCCAATCAAGGGCCAGGGGGAAGGGTTGAGAATCATCAGGAAGTTCCTAATCTAACTATGCCAAGTACCATCTTCTCTGACGTCTCTGATGCCTCTGATGCCTTGAGAAACTCTGTCTAGAAGGAGGAGAGAAGGAAAGAATCCTAGTTGCCTAGCAGTCCTGCTGCCTATTGCTTTGGAGGCAAGCAGGGAGGAAGTGCGCTCAAAGGAACAGGAAGTCTCCAATTGAGCAATCAAGGCCCAGGAGGAGAGGGTTTGAAAATCATCAGGAAGTTCCTAATCTAACTATGCCAAATATCATCTCTGATGCCTCCAGCAGGACACTCTCCAAATTCTGTTCAGTCGTGCGCAGTGCAGGTCTTGCATGTTCCAACACTTTTAAGGGTCAAAGCCCTCCTTATCTGATAAGGGAGTTTTGACCCTCAGAAGCTCATATTCCCAAAGTTATGATTGTTTTTAAGGGGTTCTTGGACTCAAATCTGACTATTAACTAATATTAATAGATTCATACTCATAGCTTTCAGTCTCCTCCTTGGAGTCTGTAGTTCTGGATCGTCTGGTTTTGTTTCCAATGTATGAAGGATTTATCTGAAGGGTTTTTAAAAAATAATCCACCCTCCCTCCCCCTACAAGTTTCTTAATGATGTGGTTTGACTAGAGATGGATCCCCATAAATGGGCTCTTCTCTTAGCTTGATGAAATATGTTTCCTTCAAATTTCTTCAAATTCCATGTAATGAGGCAATTTGTCAGTGTGGGTGCAATGTCCCAGGTACACTCCTACATCTAGTATTCAGTTGCCCTGTATTTAGAGAATTTATAGAAGCATAAAGTGGGAAGGGGCCCTCCAGGCCATCTAGTCCCACCCCCTGCTCAATGCAGGACCAGCCGCAAGCATACAGGAGAAGTAAATTCAGGCACAGCTCAAATTCTCTTGGGTAGCAGGAAAGAGGTCTCCCCAAGGCATCTATCGAAATTGCAAGGTGTCATACTCCTGCTGTTTCCCGCATGGGTCAATTTGTACCTGGAGTCTGGTGTACAGTCCTGGAGGCCTCACTTCAGAAAGGACATGGGCAAAACAGAGAGGGCTCAAGGGAGAGTGAAAAGGAAGATCCAGGGCTTGGGTGCCAAGCCCCACAAGGAAAGGCTGAGGAAAGTTGGAAATGTTCAGCCTGAAGAAGAGGAGGTCGAGAGGGGACATGATCGTTCTCTTGAAGTATTTGAAAGGTTGTCCTTTGGAGGAGAGCAAGTAATGATTCCTGTTGGCAGCAGAAGACAGTTCCTGCAGTAATAGGTTTAGACTACATGTCGAATGGGATTGATTAGATATCAGGAAATCAATTTCACAGTCCAAGTAATTTAGCAGTGGAATTGGTTGCCTAAAAAGTTGGCCAGCTCTTCCTCACTGGGGTCTTCAAGCAGCAGCTGGACAGATCCTTCTCCTGGAAGCTTGAGGCTGATCCTGCACTGAGCAGGGCCTGGGACTAGATGGCCTGCATGGCCCCTTCCCACTCTAGGATTCTAGGAGTCTAGTTCAGCAGGGGAATGGGCTGCCTAAGGAAGTGGGGAGCTCCCCCTCACTGGTGGTCTTCAAGCAGCGGCTGGACAGATCCTTCTCCTGAATGCTTGAGGCTGATCCTGCATTGAGCAAGGGGTGGGACGAGATGGCCTGCATGGCCCCTTCCCACTCTAGGATTCTAGGAGTCTAGTTCAGCAGTGGAAGGGGCTGCCTAAGGAGGTGGGGAGCTCCCCTTCACTGGTGGTCTTCAATCAGAAGCTGGACAGATCCTTTTCCTGGAAGCTTGAGGCTGATCCTGCATTGAGCAGGGGGGTGGGACGAGATGGCCTGCATGGCCCCTTCCCACTCTAGGATTCTAGGAGTCTAGTTCAGCAGTGGAATGGGCTGCCTAAGGAGGTGGGGAGCTCCCCCTCACTGGCCGTCTTCAAGCAGCGGCTGGACAGATCCTTCTCCTGAATGCTTGAGGCTGATCCTGCACTGAGCAGGGGGTGGGACTGGATGGCCTCTATGGCCCCTTCCCACACTAGGATTCTAGGAGTCTAGTTCAACAGTGGAATGGGCTGCCTAAGGAAGTGGGGAGCTCCCTCTCACTGATGGTCTTCAAGCAGCGGCTGGACAGATCTTTCTCTTGGATGTTTGAGGCTGATCCTACATTGAGCAGGGGGTGGAACTAGATGGCCTGTATTCTCCCTTCCAACTCCATAATTCTAGCATTCTAGAATTATAGAGTGCTAGAATTAGGGAGTAAGTTGCTAAGATTCAAACGTCATCAGCTTTTTAGAGCCCATGTCCCCTTTGTCAAATTCCATTTTTCATCAGATATTTTAAATCCACATCCCATAATTCCTGGAAATCTAATTGGTCTTTCAGATCCCACTGGACTCCAACATTGTTCTATTTCCCCTTGAAAATTCCTGTTTTACCTTTGCTGTTTTCCGATTCCTGTCGATGTCTTTTGTACCCTTTACTCTCTATTGTTCTCTTGTCTTCTATCGTTCCTGCGAAGTGTACAAAACCAGTTTATCGCTATTGTCTGTCGTTGGCATATAACACACCTCTCATGCAAATAACATGCCAAGCGCATCCAAATGTTGTGAGCAAAATGCCAGTGAGATGTCGTGAAAGGTGCACACCACCAAGGACAATGGGAGAAACCAAAAAAGTATCCCAAGAGCAAGAGAAAGAAGAAACAAAACAACGACCGGGGTGGGTGGGTGGGAGGGATAATTTTGCTTTCTAAGTTGGCATTCCCTTTGGAGTGCTGGGAGCCCCAGCAGAATTTTACCAAAGTCCAAAAACGCATCTGTATTTCCTCCCTTTCCAGCCATGCTCCTGGGAACGCCACTGTGGTGACGATCAGAATTCACCGACGCGTCTCTGAGTTCACTGACCTTCACGAAATTTCTCCAGGATTGTCAAAAGACGCCGGGCGGGGGGGAAGGGGAGTCGAGCGCACAAAGATTCTCTGCTTCCTTTTATAAAAGATCTATTTTTAATACGAGCAGAAGGAAGGTCTGAAATTCTTGAGCACCCAGCCCCCCTCCCTTTGCAAGTATGAAGGCTTAGGGCTTTAATTACAACCCGGCACGTAGCCCCCTCCCCTCTGTGCCTCTTCTCCTGGTCTGCCACTACAATCTGTAATCGCCCTGCGGCTACGGGCCACGTCAATCCGAATCCTAAAGTTTCATTAAATGCCCAGACACCTGTATTGAAAGGAAATGCCACGTGCAAACATTTCGGCTTTCATTCCACCCCCATCCAGTCATTCCTGATTTGCTTGCCTCAAGGCCGTCGCGGTAAATAATTTGCATGGTATTATTAAAACTTCGTCCAGGAACACCGTGTCTTAATTTTCACGTCAGCGTCTGTCGGGCTGCTCTGAGCTTTTGTGCTTTTGCATCGTTTCCTTCCCACACTGATTGTCTCTTGACAGCCCAGCGCCCGTTCGCTTTCTTGTTAATCCTTTCCCTCGCCGGAGATCCGTAGGTGGATCGGGAATGTTTCCCAGGGACGGTGTTTTCTGTTCCCCGCTGGGAAGAAGATCGTCCGTCAGGCCCACCGTTCTCAAAAAGAAGGCCCAAAATGTCTCCTGTTTTCATTTCGGAAGCCAAAGGGCGCTTCCTTGACGGAACAGGAATGGCTAAACAATTCTTCTGCGGCATATAATGTTCAGGTGTCCTTACCTAGGAAATGAGAGAATCAAATGAAATCGGAGAATGGGCTTGATGGGGAGATCTCAAGGGCCTGCCGTTGTTTTTGTTATCCAAAATCTTGAAAGGATATTTCTTTTTCTTCATAGCATGGATTGTTTTTAACCCTCGCAGTTAGGAGTGCTGTTGGAGTAAATGGGGTTTTATTTTTGGGAGGGGGGAGGCGCTGAAATAATAGAATTAGATTCACAGTATTGCCTCAATTCGTCAACAAGCATTTGTTTTGTTTGGCAGAATGTCATTCAGTGTAATTCAGGGCCTATTCTTCGAACCGCAGGCATCTCCTTCAATCTCTCCGAGGAGTGAAATCAACTGCCTGAGGAGGTGGGGCGCTCCCCCTCACTGGCCGTCTTCAAGCAGCGGCTGGACAGATCCTTCTCCTGGATGCTTGAGGCTGACCCTACATTGAGCAGGGGGTGGGACTGGATGGCCTGGATGGCCCCTTCCCACTCTAGGAGTCTAGGAGTCTAGTTCAGCAGGGGAATGGGCTGCCTAAGGACGTGGGGAGCTCCCCCACACTGGTGGTCTTCAAGCAACGGCTGGACAGATCCTTATCCTGTATGTTTGACACTGATCCTGCATTGATCAGGGGGTGGGACTAGATGGACTGGATGGCCCCTTCCCACTCTAGGATTCTAGGAGTCTAGTTCAGCAGGTGAATGGGCTGCCTAAGGAGGTGGGGAGCTCCCCCTCACTGGCCGTCTTCAAGCAGCAGCTGGACAGATCCTTCTCCTGGATGCTTGAGGCTGATCCTGCACTGAGCAGGGGGTGGGACTAGATGGCCTGGATGGCCCCTTCCCACTCTAGGATTCTATGAGTCTAGTTCAGCAGTGGAAAGGGCTGCCTGAGGAGGTGGGGAGCTCCCCCTCACTCTAGGATTCTAGGAGTCTATAAGAATGAAATTGATTTTCGCCTAATGAATATGGACTTCAGAGTATTCCGATTTGTCTTGGATTGGGACTAAAGTATTGACTATTAGCAACTTGGGTGTGTGATGGTGGTGGTGATTGCGTTTTTTCTCCCAGAGAAATATTACATTCCATTTTTGTGGCTAAGTATAGAAATCAGGCTTTATTTTCACACATCATTATGAACTGATAGCACTTTGATTATTAATCTTTTTTCCCCCACTATGCAATGCAAAATCAGCTCTGGCATTCACTGAATGTAAGATAACCCCTCCTGTACAAAACAATGTTATTATTGGGCATAAAATGTAATTTGTGTACTTTCAGAAGGTAGACTGGTTGGTTTGCAGGCTCAACTCATGGATGACCACAAGATTTGAGGGGGGGGGGGTCCTAAGTTTTGAGAGTCAAAATTCCTTTCTTCAGATATCTGAAGAATCCAACTACTGGAATTGAGTCTAACTGTAATTTGTGTGTTGAAAGGAAGATGTCATCTCCTTTATTTGATGGTATTACTTGGGGATGAAAAAACCCTACTCTTGCATTTCACTAAATGCTGTTCTCCTCTTTCATGTTCTAAATTCTTCCACATTATCTTCTTTTATACCCCTAATGTTCACGGCACTTCCCCTCTGTTTTCATAGCTCCTACCTAGGGTTGCCTAGGTGAAATTATTACCACCACCACCACCACCACCACCACCATCATCATCATCACCATCATCATCTTCATCTTCATCATCATCATCATCATCATCACCACCTGCCCTTCCCAGTATTGCTCAGGGCAGGCAACGTCAGACTTAAACACAATTCAGTACAAAATACGTTCTATATACAACAAAATTCAAAAATTAGACATTTAAATGTAGGTTTAGTGATGAAGTGATGGCCATAGGAATAAACAAGGGAATAAACAAAGGGGATTTCATAGATTCATGGAGGATAGATCTATTTATGGCTACTGAAGGCCACCACCACATTCAGAGGCATTAAACCTCTAAATCCCTGTTGTTGACCAACCAAGAGGACCTGTATGGCTGCTGTGTGAGCCAGGATGCTGGACTGGATGGGCCACTGGTCTGATCCAGCAGGGTTCTTCTTATGTTCTTATGAAGGCCTCAGCCTCTAGGCCCCATTGTTGGTCTCCAGAGGAACTGGTTGGCCATTGCGTGAGACAAGATGCTGGACTAGATGAATAACTGGTCTCATCCAGCAGGATTTTCCTTATATTCTTAGGATGCTGGACTAGATGGTCCACTGGTCTCATCCAGCAGGGTTCTTCTGATGTTCTTATGGAGGCCTCAGCCCCTATGCCCTGGTGTTTGCCCTCCAGAGGAACTGGTTGGCCGCTGTGTGAGCCAGGATGCTGGACTAGATGGACCACTGGTCTGATCCAAGAGCACATATGTTCTCAGGATGCTGGACTAGATAGACCACTGGTCTGATCCAGCAGGGCTCTCCTTATGTTCACATGAAGGCCTCAGGCTCTCTGCCCTTTTGTCAGCCAGCTAGAGCAGGGGTAGTCAACCTGTGGTCCTCCAGATGTCCATGGACTACAATTCCCATCAGCCCCTGCCAGCATTTGCTGGCAGGGGCTCATGGGAATTGTAGTCCATGAACATCTGGAGGACCACAGGTTGACTACCCCTGAGCTAGAGGACTTGGTTGGCTGCTGCGTGAGATAGAATGCTGGACAGTGGATGATGGATCTGACCCAATGGGCTATTCTTATGTTCATATGAAGGTCTCAACCTCTACATCCCTGTTCTTGGCCCTCCAGAGGAACTGCTTGGTCAGTGTATGAGACAGGATACTCGAATAGATGGACCTCATCTGATCCACCTGGGTTCTTCTGATGTTCTTATGCCGGGTTCCTTCTGGCAAACAGTTGGGGTATGGAGGGACTTTCCAGGAGTGAGAGGGAAGCCTAGAGGCCCAGGTTATGTAACCACATCATTCCTGGCATGTATCTTAAGTGATATTGCCATGCTGTGAAGTCAGGGTGAAGCTGTAGTATAGTATTTGGGCAAAAACTCTATGGTAAAAACAGCTTCTACCATAGACGTTTTTGCCCAAATGCCAGAACTTCGCTCAGACTTTGTCAACATGATGCACATGAGACGTGACATCGTCACATGACCAGGGATGAAGCATGGGCCCCTCTCTCTCTCTGGATAAGTTCCCCCCTGGTCATAGGGGCCCACCAGCTCCACTGGGGGGGGGCTGGCAATTCTACCCTTATCCTTCAACAGCAAAATACTTAAACGCTCACTGACTGTTAACCGGATAACCTGTGTCACATTGCCAAGGCTGCTAGGGATTTTAACTTTCCCTGGGAAATTTGCCATGTTCTTTTATAAACAATCCCTCTCAGGGACCACTTTAGCAGTTGTCACCTGGGATTCTATTATTCCTTTAATTGTCCTGTTGGCGGAAACTGGTTTAAAAAGAGTGGCCCGGTTTTCATTTGTCCCCCCCCAGCCCTCCCCTCAGCCATTCTCCTTCTCTTGTGCTTGAACGTGCTTATTAATCCCAAATGTGTGCTTAAGAGATTTCTCCCATTCATATAGAACTCCAGAGCTAATCATTTGCTCCCTGGCGTTCGGAGACATTAGACCTCCGAATCGTGATCTTGGACTTCTGTTATTGCTCATTTCATCCTGGGTTTATAATCAGCAGACTTTTTTTTTTCAATGACCAAGAATAGGCAAAATGTACTTTTCTTTTAAAAAAAGAAAGAAAAAAAAGTATAGGCTGATTCTAATTCCACAGCGGAAGGAGAATTCCCCCCCCCAGAATTGGACGGAAACATTTCAAAATGGATCATTAAGACTTAAAAGCCAATAAGTGCCTGTTTTAACATGTAGCTGTTTTCTTTTTTTTCCCCCTTTCCCTCATTGATATTTACCTTTCTGCAGCTCTACCGATTTTCATATAGAGAAGTGATAGACAGTTGGAGTTTATTTGTTTTCTCTCTTGAAGCCAGGCCTCCACCTTTCTCATATAATCTTCCGCGTGCAAGACCTGCTGTATTAAAGTTTCTTTGTACATTTCCAAGGTAATATTGCAGAACCCAGGAAAGAGGTCTTAGAGCTCATCTGGTGTGTTGAGGAGGCTCTAAATCCAGGATAATTCCCCTCGAAATGGGGTACAGGTGAACCATTATGGGGCTACACCTGCAAGGTGGTGCTAAAGTTGATGGACAATGCCAGAGGACCAGTGGAAGGGGATATGGGGAACACAACAGTGGCTGCTGTGTCATGCTACTTCTGGTTATAATAAAGTGGAAGTGGTGTGTAGGTCACTCTAGAAATGGCCAGAAACTCTATGGTAAAACCATAGAGTTCCAGAAATTCCTAGAGCTCCCCTGTGTCACTTCCGTTTTTTTTTATTTTTCAGAAGTGATGTAGTAACATACACAATGCTGTTGGCTTCTTTTAAAATTTCTCAGAGTGGCAGAGGACAATGAGGGCTAGGGGCAGGGAATTCCTGCCTCCATTCGGGGAACGGGACCCCTAGGTGTCTCCCATATGACCAACAGAGACATTATTAAACTGATAAGCTCTAGTGTACATTGTGAAAGCAGCCACAGGAGAACCAGGGATGTACAAACAGAAAGCCAGCATGTCTAGTGGTTACAATGCTGGAAAAAGATTTGAAAGACTCAGGTTTGCAATAATAATTTTTATTAAGGCTTTTTGAGCAAAGGGAGGGAAAAGGTGGAAAAGGTGACAAAAGTTAATAGAAAATGGAAATAGAAAATATATACATGGCTAAAAGAAAAATAAATATAAAGAAGAGGCTTCCAATTTTCTCTAGGGCAACTATAAATAAAATTATTAAGTAATCAAACTATAATTACAAAAGAATAAAAGCTCTCTTTCCCCCCTATGATCTCCCTCCCATCCTCAGAACCACAAATTATCACTTCTTGTCTCTTTCCATTTTTATCAAAAAGTGCACAAGGGGTTGAGAGACCCGGTTTTAAATGTCTACTCGGCCGTGGGAGCTCACTGGACGGCCTTGGCCATCTTTCTCTCTCTCTCTCTCTCTCTCAACTTCATCTACTATGCAGTGTGTTTGTCAACCTCCAGATGGGGCCTAGAGCTCTCCCAAAATCCTGACTGCTTTCCAGACCACAGAGATCAGTTACACTTGAGGAAACGGCCACTTCAGAGGGCAGGCTTTACAGAACCACATACCTGCTAAGCTCCTCCCCTCACTAAGCTCCACCCTCCCCTGGCTCCACCCTCAGAATTCCCAGAATTCCCCAAGCCAGAGCTGGCAATATACATAATTTTTGGGTTACGAGGATAAAAAAAAGCATAAAAAAAGAGGAAGGGGGAATGGCAGAAGTCAGTTTGAGTCCTCAATGTGGTGAAAATTGGGGTAGAAAGATCTAAATCCATCTATCCTCTGCCCCATTGTCTTTTGTTTGGTTTTTTTGTTGTGAGAATTTAACCCATTTTTGTTACCCCCGGTCCGGATTTTTTACATTTATGTCGTTCCCCCACTGTTGACACTATTTACACCTTTGACACTATTTCTCTGTCAGTTTTTAAGGCATTTCCATATAACAGACAGATCAAATGGACACGTTAAGATAAGAGTCCGTTGAACAGGATATTTTTCAGGAGGTGGAAGAGAAAATGGGCTGATGGTAAGATTTATTGGGTTTGATTTTTCAGAATGGATTTTTTAAAAGAAAATCACAACAGGGGAGGGTTTTTTTGAGCTGAAACAAGGATTAGAAACTCAAAATCCCCCTGAAAGATGACCGGTCCTCCATAAACCTGAAAGCAACAACCCTGATCTTAGAGACCCAAGTTCTTTTTTAAAATTTTTATTAATACAGAAAAAGTTACATACATATTAAAGGTAAAGGTATCCCCTGTGCAAGCACCGAGTCGTGTCTGACCCTTGGGGTGACGCCCTCTAGCGTTTTCATGGCAGACTCAATACGGGGTGGTTTGCCATTCCCTTCCCCAGTCATTACCGTTTACCCCCCAGCAAGCTGGGTCCTCATTTTACTGACCTCGGAAGGATGGAAGGCTGAGTCAACCTTGAGCCGGCTGCTGGGATCGAACTCCCAGCCTCATGGGCAGACAGCTTCAGACAGCATTTCTGCCACTTATCACTGCGCCACAAGAGGCTACTTACATGTTATGCTATGCTATGCTATGCTATGCTATGCTATGCTATGCTATGCTATGTTATGTTATGTTATGTTATGTTATGTTACATACATATTACAGAACAACCAATACATATAAGGAGAAAAATAGTAAGGAAGAAAAAAAGAAAAGAAAAATAAGTATCATGTAATTTAAAAAAGACTTCCAACTCTACTTACAAAGAAAAAAAAATTCTTAACCTTTTTTACCCGTATATAAACTCTTGTTATATCACAATATCAAATATCTCAAATATTCTATGAAATATAGAACCATCCTTAATATTTATAATCATATCTTTGTTTTGAATTTTTTTTTCCGATATAAATTTTCTGTTGCTTCCATTCTACGTCGAAGTCTGAGGTCTATTTGTCTTCTACATTAATAGTTAATTTTGCAAAACTGGCTAGCTCCATAACTTTACATTGCCATTCATTAATTGTAGGTATTTCTTCTGATTTCCATTTTGTTGCCCATATAATTCTCACTGCAACTGAGAGGTATCCAAAAAGATTTCCCAGTTCATTTTTTTAAAGAATTCTCTAAAATGCCTAATAAATAGGCTTCAGGTTTAAATTTAATCTTTTTGCCCAACATTTGTGAAATTTCCTCATGAATTCCCCTCATGTCTTGGAAGCTCCACTGGTGACCTTCAGCCAATCCTGCTCCCATTCTAGCCTACCTCCCAGGGTAGTCGTGAAGATAAAATGGAGAACAGGAGGACAATGTAAGCCCCTTTGGGTCTCTATAGGGAGAAAAATAAGGTAAATATGTATCTATAACTAACTAAGGTTTACAATCTGTCACAAAACCCTTTCATTAGAAACACCCCCAAACCCTTCCACGCCTTCAAGGCACTTTTTATTTATTTATTTATTTATTTATTTATTTATTTATTTATTTATTTATTTATTTATTTATTTATTTATTTATTTATTTATTTATTTATTTATTTAATTTATATACCGCCCTCCCCGAAGGCTCAAGACCGGAAATGTTTTGGTTCCCCTCCTCACACTTTCCAGCTGAAGTAAATCAAAAACACAGGCTCTCAGTCTGAGAAATATCAACTTCAAATTGAAAATTTACATTCCAAATTCTTTAAAGATTTAACTCAAGAACCACACAAAACTCAAAAAAAAAATCTAGTTCCAGGTTAATCTCAGGCAAAAATTCCTGTGGAAATCGTAGCTCCTTTAACGACAACCATTTAAGAGAAGGACATGAGTATCTTACGTTTTCACCTCTTCCTCACAGCTCTTGTGAGCGGCTATTACAGTATCCCAACAGGAAGGTAAAGAAAATCAATACTCCGAAAAGTTCAAAGCAGTGTAATATGACTCAACTGGAAATACCGTAAAATATAGTATGCGGGAATCACCTAATCCAACCTGTTGTTTAACTCCCTTCTTCTGTTAGATCTATCCTGGTTTATGCGTGTTTGGCTGCTGATAATTGAGCCCTTTTTTGCTTGTTTTATATAGCTTTTCTTAATAGTTTCAAAGCATGATATGAAAATGAAAAGAAAGGAAAAATACATAAAGGTGGAAAAGAGAGCTCTTTTTGTCTTCAAGCAAACAACAAGAAGAGCTGGGATTTTATACTCTGCTTTTCATGGTCCGATTGAGTCCCAAAGCAGCTTACAAACACCTGCGGGGCTGGGTTTGATTCCCCTCTCCTCTTCCACATGCAGCCAGCTGGGTGACCTTAGGCCTGTCACAAATCTCTCAGAGCTGTTCTTGCAGAATGGTTATCAGGAAGAAGAAGAAGAAGAAGAAGAAGAAGAAGAAGAAGAAGAAGAAGAAGAAGAAGAAGAAGAAGAAGAAGAAGAAGAAGAAGAAGAAGAATGAGGAGGTGGAGCAGCAGGAGCAGGAGAAGTAGGAGAATAATTATTTTACCCTGGTGTCCCCAAAAGTGAGAGAATGGCCCCTGACACCTCCACCATGCAGATGACACTTCCAGATTACGTCCAAGAAAGGCTGGAGGGGAGTTATCAAAGAGTGCCCCCCAACTCTGCTGACAGCACAGCAACATACTAGTTGCTAAAGCTCTTTGTAGTCCTTTGGCCCAGTTGTGTGTCACGTGACCCAAAGGCACCTATCAAGATTCCGCAGCAGAGCAGAAATTCGAACCTGGGTCTCCCCCATCCTACTCTGACATTCTAGGCATCATACCACACTGGCATAGCTGTACCACCCAACGCTACACGGTGTTTTGCATTTAAAAACCACACGGAAAATTAAGCTAATGAGTCCTATTAATTAATTAGCTAAGTCATCGCAGTAGAAAACAAGCGAGGGGGAAGGAAGATGGATGAGAAGCCGAGAGAGAGTTCCTTTGCCTTGCTTCTCAGTTGTTTTGTCTTTATCCATTATTTGCTATTGGCAATGCTGTGGAGGCATTCTACCTCAGCTGCAATGGCTGGAGGTGCCGGGAAAGGACATCGGAAGGGAAATGGGGAAGCAGGCAGTCAACAAACAGGAGGGTTGTCTGACCCGCTGCCGAGAAACCTTTGAGCAACTGGAATCAAATGACAGAAGGTTCCTGGAACCGCGCCAGGGAATGTGGAGTTTGCAGGTGACAGTCTAAGCTGTCTCTTCTAAACTCTATGGTCTTTTCCGTAGGGACTAGGGGAAATTCCTAGAGCACCGCTTTGTGGAGGCCAGTTTTTTCTCCAGCTTCTCGATTTCTCAGCTGTGGGACATTGAGGCTGAGGGGTGAGAAGGTCTCAACCCCATGCCAGTAAATGGGGTTTACCAGTGGGTGACCTTGGGCTAGTCACAATTCTGTTAGAACTGTTCTCTTGGAGCAGTTCTTTCGGAGCGCTCTCAGCGCCACCTCCCTCCCAGGCTGCCTGTTGTGGGGAGAGGAAGGGAAGGCGATTGTAAGCCACTTGGTGACTCGTTCGGGCAGTGAAAAGCAGAGTATAAAACCCAACTGACCAGAGCTGCACACAGAATAATGCAGCAAGTGGGTTACAAAGGTCTGGCCTTATAGTAAAAAGAGAGATGATACGTATAATAAATATTTCAAGAGGCTACAATGCTATCCTTTATGGAAGTGACCTCCCGGGCTGTTCCATGTCTGCATTTCGTTCACAAGAAGGACGATTCTTGGGTCCCAAAAGACTAAGGTATCGTGAAAGGGTACAGAAGAGAGCGACGAGGATGATCTGGGGCCAAGGGACCAAGCCCTATGAAGATAGGTTGAGGGACTTGGGAATGTTCAGCCTGGAGAAAAGGAGGTTGAGAGGGGACATGATAGCCCTCTTTAAGTATTTGAAAGGTTGTCACTTGGAGGAGGGCAGGATGCTGTTTCCGTTGGCCGCAGAGGAGAGGACACGCAGTAATGGGTTTAAACTTCAAGTACAACGATATAGGCTAGATATCAGGAAAAAGTTTTTCACAGTCAGAGTAGTTCAGCAGTGGAATAGGCTGCCTAAGGAGGTGGTGAGCTCCCCCTCACTGGCAGTCTTCAAGCAAAGGTTGGATACACACTTTTCTTGGATGCTTTAGGATGCTTTGGGCTGATCCTGCATTGAGCAAGGGGTTGGACTAGATGGCCTGTATGGCCTCTTCCAACTCTATGATTCTAGGATTCTTCTATGATTCTATGTGACTGTTTGCTGAGCTGCCCCAACATCTATGAGATCATGAATGTTACAACACTGAGATGTCCTTAAAAAAAAGAGGAGATATTGCAAAACAAAATAAAGCTCTCTCGTATCCTTCGGCTCATCAAACACGGTGGATCTTTTCTTGAATGGCCACAGGTGGCTTGTATGTTTGAAGTCAAGAGTAAGAGCTGGTGCCGTGGTAATTGTCAAGTCATTTTCCTCCCTTTCTGGCAGGTAATAAAAGGTCCAACACCCCACAGACTTCACAGCCTAAGCTCATTACACAAGATAGATTCTTACAGCTTGTTCGGTGAGCATTGGCAGCGGAGCCCACTGGGCATAGCACCTTGACGGAAGAATGTTTCCACTGGATTCCCAATGCAATGCAGCTTCAAAGCCAGACACATACTTGGGAGGAGGGAGGGCTTGTTTATCAAACTTCATCCTCAAGATAAGTTACAAGGATCCAACCTCTTGCACTGATTTTGAGCTTAATAACCACCATTCCCCACCCCCTAGAACAGGGGTAGTCAACCTGTGGTCCTCCAGATGTCCATGGATTACAATTCCCATGAGCCCCTGCCAGCAAAGCTGGCAGGGGCTCATGGGGATTGTAGTCCATGGACATCTGGAGGACCACAGGTTGACTACCCTGCTCTAGAACACACGTGAAGCTGCCTTATCCTGAATCAGACAAGGGATGGCCAAACTGTGGTTTTCCAAATGTTCACAGACTATAATATCCCATCAGCCCCTGTCAGCTCATGCTCATGGGAATTGGAGTCCATGGACATCTGGAGAGCTACAGCTTGGCCACCGCTGGTGTATTCAGGTGGGCACTCTCAAATGTAGGTCTTTCTCATTATTTATTGCCTGGTCTTTTAAAGTGGAGATGTTGGGGATTGAACTCCCTGTATGCCAAGCAGCCACTCTTCCCATAGAGCCACAGTCCCTAGAAAACCCTTATCCAAACAGTTCTTGCTTCCCCCTCCTCTGTTTTACTAAAGCAAGTATCTCTGGAATCCGTGAATTCTCTAGTCAACTAGCTAATAATCTCATATGGTCCTGGCTGAGGGCTCTGAAGATATTCAGGAGATAGAGATAGAGTTAACATTAGGGATGTGGATCAAGAGGGGTAGCCATGTTAGTGAGAGAGCCTGTCTGAGTGAAGCTGTGGAGAAGGGCAGTTTAAAGCTTACTGAAAAGACTCAGTCTCTAACAATGGGTCCCCAAAGCTGGAATAGGAAAACAGTTCAAAGGTCCAGTTGAAAAGATACTGTGCAACCTCAATCGTTGGTCTTAAAGGTGGAGCTGGACTCAAACTTTGTTCTGACTTTCTTCAGTGTTCTGCTCAAGCAGTAAATAAAAGTTAGCTGGTCACTTGATTAACCTTGTGGGCTGGTTCTCACAGTGAAAGAAAC
Source organism: Paroedura picta (assembly GCF_049243985.1). Taxonomy (NCBI): domain Eukaryota; kingdom Metazoa; phylum Chordata; class Lepidosauria; order Squamata; family Gekkonidae; genus Paroedura; species Paroedura picta. The sequence continues at coordinate 121,967,264 of NC_135373.1, read as the reverse complement.
ACACACAGAAAAGCAAAGAGGGATAGACGGACAGATAGACGGACGGGTGACAGTGGAGCATTTCTGAGCATTCAACAGAGAGGCGTGCAAACACTCGGGAAAGAACTGATCGACCTATTGATATATTTGATTACTATAGCAGAGTTTGCTCAGTCATAGAAGCACAATAGTCAGTGCAATAAATAAATCTCCCCAAAATTATGCTACAAGCAATACAACTTACATTTATTGAAGTAGATTCAGTTCACATTCAGGTTGCAGAGAGAGAGAGAGAGAGAGAGAGAGAGAGAGAGAGAGAGAGAGAGACAGAAATCTGATCACAAGTAGCCTACCAAATTTGGCATCGTGTGTATGGATGTACGAGGGCATTGTTTCTCCAAGAGAGACCTGAAGAGAACATGTATTTTCATGCAGCACCATGCAGAGAATAGGGAAGAACAAAAGGCAGGAAGAAAGAGGGGCCAAAGTATACTGCAAAAATAAGGTAAGCCTACATTTATTCAAGAAGAGCCAGTCCACGTCCAGATGGCAATTGATGAAGAATAAGCAGCCTAATTGAAAATGTACTTTCCCTGTTACAAATGGCTAGATAATCTGGCATCATTTGTGTGGAACATGAGGGCTTTGTTTCTACAGGAGAGATTTGCAGAGGCATGTATCTACCATGGATGGCCATGGAGAGAGAGGGAGGGAGGGAGAGGACAAAGTGAGAAAGGAGAAGAAGAAGAAGAAGAAGAAGAAGAAGAAGAAGAAGAACAACAACAACAACAACAACAACAACAACAACAACAAGAACGAAGGAGTCTCAAAGCGGCTTACAGTCGCCTTCCCTTTCCTCTCCCCACAACAGACACCCTGTGGGGTGGGTGAGGCTGAGAGAGCCCTGATATTACTGCTCGGTCAGAGCAGTTTTATCAGTGCTGTGGCGAGCCCAAGGCCACCCAGCTGGCTGCTTGTGGGGGAGTACAGAATCGAATCAGGCATGCCAGATTAGAAGTCCGCACTCCTAACCCCTGCACCAAACTGACTAAAAAAGAAAGTCTCAAGTTAAGACAAAGATTTTTCTCCATTCAAGGAGAAAATACTTATACATGCTTAGAGTAATTTAGCACCTCCCAGTGTCCAGCCATGCTAAACCAATCACTCCAGCACAATTCCCATCCATAGTTAACATGCTAGTCAAACAAACAAACAAAAAGCGGAAAAGACCAGTCAGCGAGATCACTATTTGGAGACATAACACAGCACAACTTGGCCTTTCATTTTAATGTTTTAAAGCTTGTTTATCACTTAATGAATTGTAATTTGGTACTGAAAAAACAAACAGACTCCGTCATTATCTGCAAAGGAATTTTCCAGGGACACATGGAGATTTCACCCTCTTTTTAATTTTTTTTAAAATATTTTTTTGCATCCTGGCTCCATTCATTTTTCAAAGGGCGATCATTCGATCCAGAAACTTTTTAATTATAATGTGTAATTGAAGCACTTTGGTTTCAATTAAAACAAAAAAAGGCCTCCTACCGCAGGGTGCGTGAAGCTTCTTAGGAGGACGTAATTTATTGCCATTTTGATGATCTTGGAGACTTCCATCTTTCTTAAATCAATTATAAATAATTCATTTGAAAATGGATACAAGTCAAATTAACTTAATTGATATCAGTTTTCTTTTTTCTTTTTTCTTTTTGTGATCTGCAAATGTTTGCACTGACTACAAGGGGAGAGAAGGGGAGGAAACGTTAATCCACCTTAACTTTTGCTCTGATAATTCTCTCTGGTAATTGCATGCCGTTCGGTGCGTACATGCCGTACCCGGAGAAGAAATTCGCAGAGGTCTCAAGCAGTTTCCAGAAGTATGAGGACATATTTTTGGGAACAAATAGTACAGATGACTTGAACCTAATGCAGTTCAGTCAGTAAGATCTTCATCAGAGATCAATATAATCACACACAGTTACAGATCTATCTGACACCTGTTGAAAAATGTCTCTGGTGCACAACAATAGCAAACTACAGACCCGGGGAAATACATAGGAATTCTGCTTAAGCTGTTACTATTGCTTCAGTCCGTAAAGCCACCGGGACATATCTGTAGCAGATATCTGGGAGATTTGTGACTTAGATGTGGGGGCTAGGGGTCGCTATGGTCTAATCCTGCTGTTGTGGTTTTGTCGTGGGTTTTATTGGGATCGTATTGTTTCACCTTGGGTTTTATTGGGATCGTACTGTTTCATGGGATTTCAGATTCATGTAAACTGCCACAAACTGGTGTTTCCGGGAGTGGCGGTCTGAAAATTTGGTGATAGATAGATAGATAGATAGATAGATAGATAGATAGATAGATAGATAGATAGATAGGTAGGTAGGTAGGTAGGTAGGTAGGTAGGTAGGTAGGTAGGTAGGTAGGTAGGTAGGTGAGAGAGAGAGAGAGAGAGAGAAGAGAGAGAGAGAGAGAGAGAGAGAGAGAGAGAGAGAGAGAGAGAGAGAGAGAGGCAGGCCGACAAACAATACAATACAATATAATACAATGCAATACAATACAATACAATACAATAATGAGTAAAATACTGTACTGCCTGTTTAATATTTTTGTCACTCGCAGGATTTTTTACCCACCCACATCAGGTTAAAAAAATAATTTTTATACTTATATCTCTAGATGGAACGCATGAGGTCAAAGTCATTTGTACCATTGATGTTTATTTTATTGGTTATATTTTTAAGCTGTCCCTCTCTAGCAGCAATCTCCAGGGGCTGACAGTGGTCATTGGCTGTTTATGATAGAGCAGCCTTTCTCAACTTCTCGACCACTGAGAAACCCCTGAAACTTTCAAGCTTCAAGAGACCCCAGAAGGGGTGCAATCCTGCAGAATGTGGTTGGGAAGTCGAGCTGTGGACACGCCCACCCAGGGCCCTCCCACTCCCAATCACTTGAGGCCCATCATCGGCCATGGTGGGGTGGGTTGACAGGGTCATATGGTCATATGCACCATATATGGTCATGTCACCTTATCGATGTTTACATCATTTTTAAAATATATTTTAAAAATAATTTATGATCGCAAAACCCCAGGGCCATCACAAAACCCTGGCCTGTGTTATTCATATGTGTGTAACCTATTGGGGGGGGGAGTGTTCACTCTTTATGTTTTTTTTAAAATAAATATCTTAAATTGCCTTGATCTCTGTTAAATCAATAATTTATTTACTATACTTTTATACATTTCTGATCCCTCAACCTTTTTGGTTCGCACCTGTTTCTCAGGTTGGGTTTTGTGTGTGTGTGTATGTGTGTGTGTGTGTGTGTTCCCTTCTTTTTTCTTGCAAGAAGTGACCAGCTGGGCAGGCAGCTGAGCCATCAAGAGGTGCTTGTTTTCCTTCACAGAACGGGACTGCCGGTTCAAAGACGTTTAGATCCGAAATGTCAGGAGGCCCGTGGATGGTTGCTGACTGCTGAACCCTTTCCAAATACCCGCCCACCAAGCCTTGCAGGGCAGCATTCATATCCGGCTGTTCTTTCCCTTCACAAAATCCCCCTCTGCTCAAATATCCTATTTCAGAATCAGCCCGGGAGCAAGACGCTACTGACTGTTTAAATTTGCGACGGTCCTCCGATTCCGTTTTCTTTCTCTCCGGAGAGATTCGTTCTCGGGTATCGTTGCAATATCTACATATAACCCTTCTTTTGTTTAAAGCATTCATTTGTTTGCCACGAGAATTTGATTGGAGCAGGTAGGGCTGTTACAGCCACTTTCAAAAGTCTCTCTCAGATTTGGGACATTTATTAAAATAACAAAAAGGAGGGTTGGAAATGCCGACGCCCTCCCTTGTGTTTTCTGTCACTGTCGAGTCCTTGAAGCGGAATATTCGTGGAGGCAGATTGTGGAATAAGAAACGCAGTTCTGACTCTTGAATACGTTTTAATTTTTCTTTTCTTTTCGGTAGCTCTTGGATCCTCTACACCTGGGGTAGTCAACCTGTGGTCCTCCAGATGTCCACAGGTTGACTACCCCTGCTCTAGAGGAAGCCAACATTCGAGCCTGGATCCTGGCCATAATTCTGATATTCAGTGTGAACCAACCCAGGTTGGCAATGCAGTGTTATAGTCCCTAGCCACAAGTAAGCATGTGCAAAACCCAACCAAACACGGCCTGTTTCCGATTCGGCCCAAATTGATTTGATCCGAATCGAAAGCACTCCCTGGTTCGGGTTGAGCCGAACCGATCCAAAGCAATTCGGTGCCATTGAAGTCCATGGACATTGCGAGGACCACAGGTTGACTACCCCTGCTCTACACACCACCCTGATTTGGCAACGCAAAAGAAGAAAAGTCCTAATGGCAGATTTTGTTTAAATTGGTATTTCATCTTGGCATCCCAACCACAGAGGACTTTTATTTCTTCAATTCTCCAGGTATGTGGAACAATGAACACATTGTCGACGATTCAAGTATTGTTGGGACTTGAGGACTTTGGTGGGTTCTGAGCCCCTCCAGAGAAACAGGGCTGCAGAGTAACAGAGGGCTTTTAAAGTATGCAGTTTGTGGTTGAGGCACAGATCTAGACTCACAGCACTTTGAGGTTTAAAAGAGAGAATATTTACTGCATGGTCATTTACAGAAAATATATAATATTCATCTGCTTCAGTCTCCTTTCTGAAGCAGAGTTCAAAAGCTTAAAAGACAATTACAAAGAAAATACATTGTAAGCCTCTTGTGGCTAGGTTGCAGACAGGCTACATGACACATGGAAAGAACAGAGAGCCTAAGTGAAGGACGCTGCTCCTCTTTTGCAGCAGAATCACACACACGTATCTCCTCTTCCAGAAGAAAGAGAACGTGGGTGGGAGCCCGTCTTAAACAAAGGAATCTCTAGGACATGCTCAGGGTTTTTTCCATTTCTACCTCACCAGTAACCACTTGATGCCACTAGTGAGCACACAGGGACAGCTCAGCTGCTTGAGCAGCTTAACAACAGCCCTTCAAGGCTGACTTTACCCAATGAGTTGCTGTTTGAAATTCCAACAATTATGCAGTTGACATATTCAATGAAAAGTGCCCTGTGGATTTCCAAACAGGCCTCAAGCTCAAATACTGAGTATACAGAGTCACCCATACCTGATACTTTGTGTATGTATTGATCTCCATCTCTCCTCCCCCCCCCTTCTGTTCCTAAAATTCACATGGACCAAGATTAACAAACTTGGACATGCTGTGTCAAGTCCTGGGGTGTGAACTCAAAAGGTTGAGGGATGAAAATATATAGAAGTATATTAAATGGATAATTTATTTTAAAAACTCATAAAAACGAAGCTCTTCTTTTCCCCCATAGGTCTCACATATTACATATTCCCCCCCCCATATTACATATACACCAATAGTACAAATAACCTGGACTTAAAGCATTACCATCAGTGAGATATTCATCAGAAATCAGCCCAAGCACACACAGTTACAAATACAATATACTTATAAACATTCTGATTTCAATCAAAGGTGTAAAAAAAAAAATCTGTCCTTAAGCAGAACTCCTTTGCATTTCCCTGGGTCTGCAATTTGCTACTGTTAGTTGTACAAGGAAGCCCACCCATTTTTCAACAAGCATCTATCTGTAATCTCCCCTGGGTGGCAGTAAATTCCACTGCAAATTTCTCTGTGCGCAAGATCAGGAGCTAGAGGCCATGGCTTTCAAAATTGGCTGTGACATGAGATCTTTAGTGTTTTTTTTTTAAATTAAAGCATTGTTTGTGTATTTGTTTTAGGTATTTTTAGTTGCCGCTGAAGAACAAAACTCTTGGCATTACTCTGCACACATTCACAGAAGTCAACATAGAATGATTTATTTAGATATGCCCCACATTTCTCCACAACAAAGACCCAAAGCAATTTCCATCATTCTTCTCTCCTCCATTTTATACTCACAACAATCCTGTGAGGTAGGCTGGCCCAAGGCTACCCAGCAAGCATCCATGGCATGCCCGGAGATGCAAACCTGGGTTCGCCCAGATCTTAATTCAATGCATGTTCTGTTCCCACCCGGAGGAAATGAAAGACCAAAGGTCTTTCCCCAAGATGGAGCCAGGACCAAAAAGGCCTTGGCACCATCTGAGGCCATTTAAATTTCTTTGGGGACAGGGAACCCAAAGAGATCGGGCCGGCTCCATCTTAAAAAGGGGACCATGAGCTTCTGTAGCAACGAACTAAGAAAGCGCCATTTTGGAGATTTTGGTCATCTTGGGGTTCCATGGAGACATGATGAAGACTGAACATCATCACCATGATCATTCTTGGATGCCACCCTTCCCTGTCCTGCTCAGGACAGCTCACAACAAATACGACAGATTCAGCCTGAAATAGCACAACAAAAATAGAGTCCAATAGCACCTTTAAGACCTTTGACCCTCACAAAACCCTGATTGACACAGCCTGATCTAAGTGGACAATAGTGATGTTTACGACTGCGGATTTCTTTGCCTTGGCCAGGATTTCACAACACACCAATTTGCAAAACTCTGATGCAAACCCGGTCGGCCGATGTACCTGTCGCTCCGGGGTCGGCCGCCTCTTCTCTAATCTTCCTCCCTTCACCGCAAATATTCACAGCGTTCCTTCTCAGAAGCACTCGTTTCTGTTGACTTGGAAACCCATTTTTATCTCCGCCGAGAACGACTCGTCGTTCTGACATCAACCACTGTTGCTTTCTCTTTGCAGGGACTTGGGATATGCTTCCCGTTAGGAGGAGAGCGTTAAAAGCAAAGCCACAATACACGGTGAGTTAGTGAAGGCACCGTCTGATGAACAGAATTCACTTGGAGTGGTTTGCAGGGCCAGGGAAAGCTTATGAAGGGCCTCCGGGGAATAGCACATAGCAGATGTATTCAGCCACACAGATATTCTTTTCTTGTTTATTTTTATTGAAGAGGCAATGTCTGGTGTGCAGAGAAGTGAAGATGACCCTGAAGGGGGCAGCAAGAAGACAATTAGAGATTGTCTCTCCCCTGTTAAGTGTTATTCCTTGTTTCTCTCCAGATTGCTCCTCGTAGGCAATTTCCCCCTTCTTCTGGGGAGTGCCACACTTAGGCTGTTTCTGCACAGGAAGCATTGCACCACAATGCCACCTGGTTTCCGGATCAGGGCAGGTTGACCTGATTCTTCCCGGTACCACACAGGGGAGCTTTTGGCTGTGTTACCCCCCCCCATCTCCATCTTTGGAAATTCTTCAAAAGAGGCTGGATAGGCATCTGATGGAGAGACTGATTCTGTGAAGGTTCAAGGGGGTGGCAGGTGACAGTGGATGAACAAGAGGGTTGTAAATGTCCTGCATAATGCAGGGGGTTGGACTAGATGACCCAGGAGATCCCTTCCAACTCTATGATTCTATGATTGTATGTTTCTCTGATTCTGTGATATTGTCCAATCACAGAATTAAGAAGTAGGTATTAAAACTATAATAGAAACTAGATGACCGAAGTTAATAATATTTTTTTTCTTTTTCATAGTTAATGATTATATAATATTTGGCAGCTAAATTTTGGGCTCTTTGGGGAGTACTTAAATATGTTTAGTAGTAGTAGTAGCAGAAGTAGTAATAATGATTAATTAATTAAATTTCTATACCGCCTTCCCAATATGGCTCAGGGCAGTGTGCAAACTGGGTTAAAATTAACAGTACATTAAAAACCAATGCAATAACAACAACATCTGTACCATACATAAAACGGGAAAGGGGTGGAGGGAGGAACTGGGACTCATTCATCACCTATGTTATTGGCCATCTGTCCAATGAACAGCCAATCAGGTAAGCTGTACCGTCCCTGGCCACGTACCCTTCCACTACCAGCCCACTCCACTCAACTGACTGCAAGAGGCTAGGCACCCAACAATCTGGGAGGAAGGGTGAAGGCCTAGGACTGCAGGCAGGACCAGGGCCTGGGAGGAAAGGGAGGTGAGCCCTGGCCTTGCCAGTGTATAGAAGACAGGGAAGGCCATGATCCCTGTCAGTGCTCCCCCCACTCCAAAAACGCCCACTGGCCTCTCCAGACCTCAGCGAGCCTCCCTGGGGCAGGGGGGAGGAAGAGGGAAGTCCCCATTAGCATTCTCCCCCATCCTGAGAAGGCCAGTTGTGGCCTTTCCAGGGCTTGGTGGGGCCGCCCGGGGTGTGGGGGGGAGGCGCATCCCTGCCGGTGCTCTCTCCTGCCCCAAAAAGGCCCCCCATAGCATGTCCAGGCCTCAGTGGGCCTGCCCAGTGTGAGGAGATAAGTCTAGCGCTCGTATTTTAAATCAAAACAGGCTTTTCTGCTAGTTAATAGTATAAAACAAAATAACAAATAGCAGATTAGCAGCCTTAAGCCACAGCAGCCTCCAGATGTCACCCGGTGGGAGCGTTTTGTAGGGAAGGGCCACAGATATTATTAAGTCATTGGACCCAACCAATAGCATGGGGGAGATACTCCATCCCCCTGCACAATGCAGGAACTCACAACTGCCTGCCGACTGACGGTGACACCAGTTCCATACCCCAGTGATTCCCCCTACCAAAAATCTCCAGAATCCAGCGTGGCCTGGAGGAAATTCACCTGCCATTCACCTGCCATTCACCTGCGATCAGCAGTTCCATGGGAATGCAAAGAAGGGCCACAAGAGACAAACACTGGCACATCCCTTCCTGCCCACCCACTCCCAATCTGCCTAAGTTCATAAACTTTGGGTCTCCTTCAGATAGTGAAAAGCTGGATATAAGAAACTTGAATCATCATCATCATCATCATCATCATCATCATCATCATCATCATCATCATCATCATGGCTCCTCTTCCTTCTTTCTTTTCCTCCCTCCCTCCTTCCCTCTCTCTTTCTCTCCCTTCCTCTCTCCCTCCCTTTCTCTGCCAGATCATCTTCTCCCCTCTGAGCTATGACCCCAAGGCTAAGAGCTAAACAACAGGAGTTCATTGGCTTGGGCTCAAGGATTCATGCCTGCGGCTGTGCCCAGGTCTGACGTTCTTGTAAGCAGAGGAGAAACAAGTTCGGCGCAATCTCATCCAGCTGCTCTTAGTCAGCTAGCAGCCTGCTCCTAACATCCTCCTTGGCCAAATGTGCGACCTTCCCGAAACGTGAATTGCCTCTCTGCAGAAATATGGGTACATTCTAGGGCGCAACAATGCGTTTGGTGCTAGCTTGGTAGCGTGGTAAAGAGCAGCGACTTCTAATCTGACAAGCCGGGTATGAGTCTCTACACATGCAGCCAGCTAGGTGACTTTGAGCTAGTCACGGTCCTATTAGAGCTGTTCTCACAGAGCAGTTCTTTCAGAATTCTCTCTGCCCCAAAAAGGTGTCTGTTTTGGGGAGAGGAAAGGGAAGGCAACTGTAAGCCGCTTTGAGACTCCTTCGGGTAGAGCTAAGCAGGATATAAGAACCAACTCTTCTTCTTCAGTAATCTCAGGGCTCTCTCAGCCTCCCCTCCCTCACAGGGTGTCTGTTGTGGGGAGAGGAAAGGGAAGGCGAATGTAAGCCGCTTGGAGACTCCTTCTGGTAGAGAAAAGCGGCATAGAAGAACCAACTCTTCTTCTTCTAGTTGTGCCTCTCTCAGCCCCTGCTTGTCCCTAGATCATCCCTGTAACCAGCACCCTGCGCCCCAGAAATCTTGGTTTTGGAACAGGGCCCTCTCACTGGTGATCGAAACAACCGAGATGCTCTGAAAACACAGCCCAGCCTCCTCCCCAATGTTAATCCTTTCACAAAGAGTTTGCAACGCGGTGGTGGAAATCGATAGCGAGGATAAAGAACTTGATCCGATGCTTAGCTGAGATAGCGGGCACCTATCATTCAATTAAGCTTCATAGAGTGAGTTTTTAAAACCATAAGAACATCAGATTGAAAGCGGGGACTCTCCGTTTGTTCTCCGTGGTAAGGGCTCAGATCTCCCTCGCTGGATCCAGAATGGACTCGTGTTTGGGGCGCGAGAGGCAGTGCCTTCAAATGAGCACCAAGTCATTCTTCAGCCTTCACTTACAGAAATACGATTGTCTGTGATCTGTTAGCCCTGATTAGGCTAGTTTAGTCTTCTCAGATCTCAGACACTGAGCAAGGTCAGCCTTGGCTAGTATGTGGACGGGAGACCTCCAAGAAATACCAGGGTGACAAGAGGGTGACAAGGGCAAACCACCAATGAACCACTCTGGCCTTGGAAACCCAACGGAGGTCAGCTGTGACTTTCCCCCGCATTATGTTGCCGTTTGGACAGATGGCTCTGGGGCAGCCTCGACCCCCTGCCCCTTCAGACCACAGAATTGACAGGAAAGGAAAATTTCCCATTGACCTCAATGGTGCCGAATTGCTTCAGATCGGTTCGGCTGAACCTGAACCAGGGGGTGCTTTCGATTCGGATCAAATCAATTCGGGCCGAATCGGAAACAGGCCATGTTTGGTTTGGTTTTGCACATGTTTACTTGTGGCTAAGGACATTGAATTGCCAACCTGGGTTGGTTCACACTGAATATCAGAATTATGGCCAGGATCCAGGCTCGAATGTTGGCTTCCTCTAGAGCAGGGGTAGTCAACCTGTGGTCCTCCAGATGTTTATGGACTACAATTCCATAATAACTGGAGTAGATGGACCACTGGTCTGATTCTGTAGCGCTCTTCTGATGTTCTTAGGATGCTGGACTAGAAGGACCCCTTGTCTGATCCAGCAGGGCTCTTCTGATGTTCTTAGGATGCTGGACTAGATGGACCCCTGGTCTGATCCAGCAGGGCTCTTCTGATGTTCTTAGGATGCTGGACTAGATGGACCCCTGGTATGATCCAGCAGGGCTCTTCTGATGTTCTTAGGATGCTGGACTAGATAGACCCCTGGTCTGACCCAGCAGGGCTCTTCTGATGTTCTTAGGATGCTGGACTAGATGGACCCCTTGTCTGATCCAGCAGGGCTCTTCTGATGTTCTTAGGAAGCTGAACTAGATTGGGCCACTGTTCTGATCCCGCAGGGCTCTTCTGACATTCTTAGCTTTCTGGACTAGGTGGCCCAGTGGTCTGATCCCACAGGGATGTTCTTATTTTACCATCAGCAAACCACTTTGTGGAGCAAAATCTGTTTCTTTGTGGCACGGCTGAGTCTCATATAGCCCAGCACAAGCCCAGGTTTGTCAATCTGCTGCAGGGTGGGGGCACCACAACCACGAAGAATGCCAAAGCCCTGGCATCCAGGAAGCCTTCCAGCCAATTGGGCAGGAAGTGTGTTGCCGCTGTCGCTAATCTTCAGAACAGCCAGCTCCCCGACTCCCTTGCCCCTGGCTGCTCCTTTCATCTATTCTTCATAAGGAATCCATTGAACTTTAATTAATATGAAACATTCAGGGTTTCATCTGATTTCAGTGTGACTGACACCACGCTGGTAACCGAAAGGGGAACAAAGCGCCAGGGGTGGCGTAAACAATGCTTCCTGCCCACGGTCAACAGGGCAGAGTGAGCTGCCCAAGAGCTTTACATCGGCAGCGATTGGCATAGAAATGCTGGATCCCTCCCAGGAATGGCTGTTCAGAGAGAACAACACAATTGTCGGTGTGTCAAGAGTGCTGCCAGCTCCCTCCCCTGGGCTCACCGTTCTCTGCATGGAGGAAGTATTTCACCTGGCAGAAGAGGAAATGTTCCCCCTCCCAAGTTCCCTTTCTCACTGCTGATGGATGAATCTTTGGCTCAGTGGTGGAGCATCTGCTTGGCATGCAGAAGGTCCTAGGTTCAATCCCCGGCATCTCCAGTCAAAAGGACCAGGCAGTAGGTGATGGGAAAGACTTTCGCCTGAGACCCTGGAGAGCTGGGGGGGGGGGGCTGTGGCTCCAGGATAGAGCATCTGCTTGGCATGAAGAAGGTCCCAGGTTCAATCCTCAGCAGGTTGGACAAGTTATTAATACACTTCTCTCAGCCTCACCTAGCACACTACCATATTCTGAGTCTGACCGTAGTCAGTAGGCTTGGGAAGCAGGTCTCCAAGAACTTGGGCAGAAGGATGTCTTTCCCAAACTGTCCTCCCTGGATGCTTTCTACTGAACTTCCCTTTCCTCTCCCCACAACAGACACCCTGTGAGGCAGGTGAGGCTGAGAGAGCCCTGATATGACTGAAGCAGAAGAGTTGGTTCTTATATGCCTCTTTTCTCTGCCCAAAGGAGTCTCAAAGTGGCTTACATTTGCCTTCCCTTTCCTCTCCCCACAACAGACACCCTGTGAGGGAGGTGAGGCTGAGAGAGCCCTGATATGACTGAAGAAGAAGAAGAGTTGGTTGTTATATGCCACTTTTCACTACCTGAAGGAGTCTCAAAGCGGCTTACATTCGCCTTCCCTTTCCTCTCCCCACAACCGACACCCTGTGAGGGAGGTGAGGCTGAGAGAGTCCTGACATCACTGCTTGGTCAGAACAGTTTTATCAGTGCCGTGGCGAGCCCAAGGTCACCCAGCTGGCTGCATGTGGGGGAGCGCAGAATCGAACCCGGCTCGCCAGATTAGAAGTCCGCACTCCTAACCACTACACCAAACTGGCTCTCTCAGCCTCAAACAGAAGTGATGGGGGAGAAACAATCATAGAATCATAGAGTTGGAAGGGGCCATACAGGCCATCTAGTCCAACCCCCTGCTCAACGCAGGATCAGCCCTAAGCATCCTAAAGCATCCAAGAAAAGTGTGTAAAGGTGCAAAGGTCTCTCCACAGAATGATTTAAGTCATTGTGAACAGCTTAAGGTGCTCTCATTAGCCTGAAACATAAGAACTAAAGTCTGCGTAGGTAACCATTCTCCCTCAGAGTTATCTATATTGATTTATGACAGAAATTTTACCCTTGGTTTCACCTAGCCTTTCCCCTCTATGCTGAATAAACTATTTTGTTAATTTGGAAACTAAAATCTTCTCAATGGCCATTTAAGTTATATAAGTTAAAGGAGGCTCCCCTTTTTTCCCTCAGGTTCCTGGGCTGAGCAAACAGCCAAAATATTTTACTGTGACAGGGATTGCCAGAGTTCTCCAGGGAACAAACAAACAAAAAAAAAGACAACTAAGCCAGCACACTCCCAAAAGGGAAAGAAAAACTGAGAAGAGAGGGAGCGACTTGGGTAATGCTGGCAGGGGCTCATGGGCATTGTAGTCCATGGACATCTGGAGGACCACAGGTTGACTACCCCTGTTTTAGGGGACTGGGGTTGTATGGGGATCATGGGAATTGTAGTCCATGAATATCTGGAGGACCACAGGTTGACTACCCCTGTTTTAGGGGACTGAGGTTTTATGGGGATCATGGGAATTGTAGTCCATGGACATCTGGAGGACCACAGGTTGACTACCCCTGTTTTAGGGGACTGAGGTTTTATGGGGATCATGGGGATTGTAGTTCATGAACATCTGGAGGGCCACAGGTTGACTACCCCTGTTTTAGGGGATTGAGGTTGTATGGGGATCATGGGAATTGTAGTCCATGAATATCTGGAGGACCACAGGTTGACTACCCCTGTTTTAGGGGACTGGGGTTGTATGGGGATCATGGGAATTGTAGTCCATGAACATCTGGAAGACCACAGGTTGACTACCCCTGTCTAACTGGGTTCTTCTGAGGAGGTTTGTAACAAGCCCTTCTGGGTTTCCAGCTTGTCCATGTGCAAAAACCTGCCGGCAGCTCCATTTTAAAAGTGTGATTTTGGGGAAACAAAGCCCACTTTGGTCTGTTTGGTCAACACCTGTGCTTGGGATACCGGAACACCTTGCTTTCATTTTACTTTGCTCCTTCTCCCCTCAACTGGGCAGCAGCAGAAGGTCCCCTTCCAAGCGGAACAAGCCTTCCAGTGGCAGGCAGTGTGAGATAGGTTAATAACAACAATATTTCCTTCCCATAACCAACCCCCTGGATTTCAGCTCTCCCCCCCCCCCTCAGCCTTTTTCTTCAGACCTTCTTTCCCTTTTGGAGACACTTTCTCTGCTTGGCTTGGAAGTGTGAATCACAGCTACAAAAATAGGGCCTGAAGAGACAGAGTGAGTCAGTTTTCCAGAACGAGCATCTGGAACCGCAGATTTTACAAGTACGTCCCACCTGCTCGGGAACAACTGCAAATAGACAAGGGAGTGTTGAGGCTCCAGAACGGCTGTTCGCCTTCTATTTGGGGCTCCTGGAAGCCACAAGGCCGTAAACTCAAGGCTCCTCTCTGTGCCGTTGGGGCTGGTTTTGCATGTTAGTTTAAGGCAGGGAATGGAACACCCCCCCCCCAAACTCCATGACTCTTTGGAAGAAGCCAAGCTAGTTTGAGAGGGGAGAACTGGAGAGGGAAAGCAAGGGTTATAGAATCCTAGAGTGGGAAGAGGCCATGCAGGCTATCTAGTCCCACCCCCTTCTCAGTGAAGGATCAGCCTCAAGCATCCAGGATAAGGATCTGTCCAGCTGCTGATTGAAGTTGGCCAGTGAGGGGGAGTTCCCCACCTCCTTAGGCAGCCCATTCCACGTCTGAACTAGACTCCTAGAATCCTAGAGTGGGAAGGGGCCAAGCAGGCCACCTAGTCCAGCCCCCTGCTCAGTGCAGGATCAGCCTCAAGCATCCAGGAGCTGCTGCTTGAATACTGTCCAGCTGCTGATTGAATATTGCCAGTGTGTGGGTACTCGCCACCTCCTTAGGCAGCCAATTCTACCACTGATGGACTCTGACTGTGATTTTCCCCCCAAGATCCAGTGGATATTTTTCTCCATGTAGTTTAAATCCATTACTGCAGGTCCTCTCCTCTGCTGCGAACAGGAACCTGTCCCGGCTGTCCTCTAAGTCAGGAGTAGTCAACCTGCGGTCCTCCAGATGTTCATGGACTACAATTCCCCATGATCCCCTGCCAGCAAACTCTGGCAGGGGCTCATGGGAATCGTAGTCCATGGACATCTGGAGGACCACAAGTTGACTACCCCTGCTCTGAGTGATAATCTTTCAAAGACTTGACAGCCATCCTGTCCCCTCTCATCCTCCTTTTCTCCAGGCTGAACATTTCCAAGTCCCTCAGCCTTTCCTCACAGGGCTTGGTCCCTTGGCCCCAGATCATCCTCGTCGCTCTCCTCTGAACCCTCTCCATTTTGTCCATGTGCTTCTGCAAGTGAGGTCTCTACAACTGCACAGGTGATGTCTGACCAATGCTTATGATGTGATTTTGATTGTGATGCCTCTGTGGATACAGCTCAAGGTGGCATTTGCCTTCTTTATTGTCATTAACCATTCTCAGGCCTGCTATTGGTCTGATTCTGATAACTACACAAGCAAAACAGGACCCTATTATTTTATCAAAGGAATATCAGCTTGGATGGACATGGGCATCTTTTTTGCCCTGTTTTGCCAAAAATAAAATCCTATGAAGAAAAAAAATACCAGGAATCACATGTATAGGCATATATGTTCATGTTCATGAAGCTGACTTATGCTGAATGAGGCCATTGGCCCACCAACATTAGTACTGCCTGCTCAGGCTGGCAGGGGCTCTTCAAGGACTCAGGCAGAGGTCTTTCCCATCACCTACTGCCTGGTCCTATTAACTGGGGATGCCGGGGATTGAACCTGGGAACTTCCAAATGCCAAGCAGAGGTTCTTCCACTGAGCCAAAGCCCCTCCCCTGATTTGAACTGTCACACATAGCTGCCTTATATTGAATCAGACCATCAATCCATCAAAGTCAGTATTGTTTGCTCAGATTGGCAGTAGTTCTCTAGGGACTCAAGTAGACGGCTTCAGGGTTGTGCAACAAAATTAGGGTTTTTTCATGCCCAGGTATATTGGAACTGAAATATAGTGGCATTTCCCAATATTCCTGAATCCCAAAAACAGTATGGTATTTGGATACTGGATTTTTAAAGAAATCCTTCCCCCTCGCCTCCCTTTTTATTTTTATTTTTTTTGCACTAGCTTCATTATACGCTTTAGGCACCATAATAAATAGTCCCCATTGGATAATATGGGGAATTAATTTGGGGGTATATAGGGGTCTGGGGGAGATTTTTTTTTAGATAAGGTAAAGGTAAAGGTATCCCCGGTGCAAGCACCGGGTCATGTCTGACCCTTGGGGTGACGCCCTCTAGCGTTTTCATGGCAGACTCAATACGGGGTGGTTTGCCAGTGCCTTCCCCAGTCATTATCGTTTACCCCCCAGCAAGCTGGGTCCTCATTTTACCGACCTCGGAAGGATGGAAGGCTGAGTCAACCTTGAGCCGGCTGCTGGGATCAAACTCCCAGCCTCATGGGCAAAGCTTTCAGACTGCTGCCTTACCACTCTGCGCCACAAGAGGCTCTTTTTTTTTTAGATAGGGGCACCAAATTTGCTGCATGTTTGTTGATGCCTCACCTCAGAAGAACCTCCAGTTTAGAAAAATATTGGACCAGGTGATTAAAAATCTATGGGTCTCCAAAGTAGGAAACTCCATCCTGGATTGTTTCTAAAGGAGAGGGGAGGCATTTAAAGGGATCACAGTCTCTTTAAATGCCTTCTCCAAGCTGTGAGAACTCTGACGGTGTTTGGAAGGAATGAGAGCCCTTTAAATGCAGTTTAACTAACTTCCCAGATAATCCCAATTCCCCCCCCAGGAACAGCTATATCAGAGAGCCCAAAATGGACTGCAATCTGTATTCAGCCAAGAAAAATCTTGGAAGTCTTTTTCAGCTTGGATACAGAAGAATGCACATCCCTAGAGGGCTTTCATGCAGACAGGAAGAAAGTTGCCTCACTTGAAATATGGAATGGGAGGAGAGCTTTATGGAAACCATGATCTAGCAATACTAGGCATAATTCTAGAGACCTTCACTTTCCAGGAAGGGGCAAAGCTCAAGAGACATGTAGGGGACAAGGAAATATAAAAGGGATAATTTAGATCTCCTTGACACTCATAAAGTGGGGGGCCAACTGTGGCTCTTGAGATGTCCATAGACTACAACTGGTCCATAGATGTCCATAGCCCCTGGTAGCAATTCCCAGGGGCTCATGGAAATTATAGGCCATGGACATCTCAAGAACCACAATCTAGCCACCCCTGTCATAGAAGTTGCCAGCTTTCCAAGATGCTGTCCATGGTCCTGATGCTTATTTCACATACACTCTTATTCCTAACTTCTGATCAGCCATTGGTCCTTGACCAACCATTGGATACAACAGATCAATAGAATCATGGAAGAAACCACCAATGTCATCTAGTACAACCTCTTGCACAGTGCAGGAACTCACAACTACGTGCCCACCCACAGGGACCCCAATTTCACGCCCAAGTGATCCCACCCCAAAAAATCAGCATAGGCAGAAGGGAATTCACCTACCTCTCACAGTGGTGGTCAACAATTCCCTGAGTATGCAAGCAAGGGCCACAAGAGACAAACTCTGTCACATCCCTTCCTGCCCATCCACCTTTTACTTAGCAGCAACCTCAGTTCTTAGCAGCCTTGATCTTGGGTTGGGTGAGTTGTGGCTTACCTTCACCTGAGGGACAGCCTCATCAGGGTCGAACTCCTGGGAGGAAGGCTGGGAGAGAAATGGGACAGACAACCCTGATCGTAGCTTTGTGCTCCCAGTCACTTGGCACTAATTATTTTCTTTCATCCTTCAAAAGTTTGAGGCATAGAGGGATAGATTTAATATTTTTTCAATTAAATCTTTCTCCTAGAAGCCGTTCCTCAGGAGCAAGAAATTTAAAGTGGGATACATTTTAGGCCTAAATTATATGCTGTCTCCTTAACAGCCAATATATCTGGTTCCCACCATTTTCCAAATAAAACTGCTGTTTGTTAATGTACACCAGTTAACACTGATTAATGAGTTTCATTGTTACGACTAAAATGTTCATGAAATCCACCCCAAGTGCTGTAATAAACCAATAATTGCCCAGACTAAATTATCTAAAGTCAATTGAAACGAAGGAACCAAAAGCACTTCCTAGTTCATTAAAAGTGATAAATACACGTCTCTCTGTACTTTTAAATGATATTAAATTGAGTTAATATAAGGTCTGCTCTTCATCTACAATAGGCCATATATGAGCTATAGGTAATGATCTACTGAATGTTCAAGCTTTGAATTAAGGCTATAAGCTTGAAGCAATTAAACTGAGATTAATCAGAAGGAAAAAGAATCATAGAATTATAGAGTTGGAAGGTACCTTCTGGGTCATCTAGTCCAACCCCCTGCACTATGCAGGATACTCACAACCCTCTCACTCATCCACTGTCACCTGCCACCCCCTTGAGCCTTCACAGAATCAGCCTCTCCGTCAGATGGCTATCCAGTCTCTGTTTAAAAATCTCCAAAGATGAAGAACCCACCACCTCCCGAGGAAGCTTGTTCCACTGAGAACCCGCTCTAACTGTAAGGAAGGTGAGGCTGAGAGAGCCCTGATATTACTGCTCAGTCAGAACAGCTTTATCAGTGCTGTGGTGAGCCCAAGGTCACCCAGCCGGCTGCCTGTATGGAAGGAGTGGGGAATTGTACCCGGCTGGCCAGATTAGAAGTCCACACTCCTAACCACTACCCAAATCTGGGTAGGTACATGAACAGTCTTCCTTCTGTATAGCTCACATTAATTACACGATTACTTGAAAGTAAAGCCATATCAGTGAAAATGTCTCCTACTCAACTATGGCAGTCTCCTCTTGTTGGGTATTTATTTTATTTTCTTCCCATTCCTCCCTGATGTTGCCCCATTATCCATATTGTAAATATGGTTCCTTTCCTTCAAAACTCTAGAGATTTTGTCACCCTCTTGAAGAAAATCTCATAGAAAAAAGTGGTTCCCTTGCTACTTCCTTTGTGCCCTTATACTTGAAGAGGAGTAATGCAGAGTTCTGTCACCAGGTGGCAGTATTTGCAGCATGCTTTGAAGATCACAGTTTTTAAATTCTATGCTTGATCACTAGGCACAGTTATTCCACCTTGGTGTAATGTTTAAGAGTGCTGGCTTGTAATCTGGAGAGCCAGTCACAAGCTCTTCCACATGGAACCAGCTGGGTGACCTTGGGCTAGTCACAGCCCTGTCTGAGCTGTTCTCGCAGAGCAGTTCCTCTCAGAGCTCTCTCAACCTCACTTACCCCACAGGGTTTCTGTTGTAGAATCATAGAGGCATAGAGTTGGAAGGGGCCACACAGGCCAACTAGTCCAATCCCCAAAGAGAAAGGGAGAGAAGGAGAAGGAGAAGGAGAAGGAGAAGGAGAAGGAGAAGGAGAAGGAGAAGGAGAAGGAGAAGGAGAAGGAGAAGGAGAAGGAGAAGGAGAAGGAGAAGGAGAAGGGACTCCCTGGGGTGGTGAAAAGCACTCGTATTTTTTTCTGACTGTAAGGATAAAGACTAAATTCTGTAAAGGAAAAGAAATATGCATGCAAGAGTTGACAGAAGCCATCCACAAATTCCCAAACGAGTGCATAGAATTTTTAAAGCAGAACTCACTCATTTATCTTCCCAAATTCCTGATCACGTAAGTTGGCTCTTTGAAGAGAGGCTTCTTGACCTGCAATCTCCTTCCCTCCCTGACTTCCCAGATTCCTCTCTTGCCAAGTTCGATGTCTCGCGCCAATGCTTTAATTTCATTCCCAGCGTTGTCCGTGCCCCGTAGATTTCGGTAGACTCCCCGCATCAAAAATGTATCACAAGCCACGCCAGTGAGGAACTAACACAAACCATTGCATTTTTTTTAAAAAAAGGATCAATACTTCATTGTCTCTTTTCTGCGAGCCTCGCAGAATGATCTTTTAGAGATATATACTTGGTGGTGGACAGCCAAGCATTTAGGCTGGAGCTGGCAAACTGTTTGCAGTGCTTTTTGACGGCTGGAAAAAAAAACACATCTGGCCCCATCGCTGTGATTGCATTCTTGGGCATTAAATTAGATTTGGAGAGACTGTAATGAAGTCTGCCTGGGGATAAATTTTATAATCCTAGCAGGTCTGCAACTCCAATATATCAAGCCCAAGGTGTGTTTCAAACCGTCCCATTGACTTAAGCCACATCACTTGAACTTCGGAGAGAGGGAGAGAGAATCACCGAAGTAAGACAGATTATTCCACGCTGATGCCGTTTTCTCCATGCTCTGATGACTGTCACCACCACCCAGTTGCAGGCGTGCTTTTAATGCGCTTCGAATGCACTTTAGCAATAGGGCTGAATTGGCACTTACTTTGTTTATTCCATTGTGGATTCTGCTGAATCCAGGTCGATTTGAACTCAGGTCTTCCTCTATCTCTTCCCCCTCCCATTGAAACATAAAAGTGCTCTGCATGTGGTTAGGGAAGCTCAGAAGGGGGGGGGGAGACAAGTGCAGCAGCAGCCTCTTTCCTTCTTTTCTTGGTGGGGGGGGGAGGATTAGAGACAGCAGAGGAGGGAGAAAAAAACCAAGAGGCAGATCTCTACCAAGAGAAGTTAGGGCTTCCCCTTTAAGGCAAGCTTGCAGCCTGAGAACGAGGAAGCCTTTGAACTGAAGCCTTGGCCAATCAGGGCTTCTCGGCCACGGAGACTCAGCAGCAAGTTCGGAACCGGTAGAAATTTGCATGCTTTCTCATGCTGATTTTTCAAATATTGAGGGTTATATCCACTCTAAGATATTGCAGGGGAAAGGTAGGGTCACTCCATATCAGTCCTGCTTGTTGCAGAGGGGAAATTTAAATCACCCCAAATCAAAATGGAAATCGCATTCAGTGGAGATGGCAGGGACTGAATGCACCTGGGATTGGAATAAAAGTTCCGTGCAGATTCAACCCAGCTTGCAAGTTGGTTTGGCCATTCCACACAGTGAATTCAAGCTGCAAAGTGCAATGAATTTGGATCGAAAGGGCATTATTCAGTGGCCTGCAGAGAAAGAAAAAACTGCGTATGAAACAAATGGATAACGGGTGACACAAAACATTTGCTGGGTCGAATCTACAAATTGTTATTGCAGCGTGACTCTGAAACACAACAAATTCAAGATTGTATGGTTAAATGGGCTCAGAACTTTGCAGCGTAGGCCAGTGGGAGGGATTGTGGGTCAATGAGCTGAAATTTACTGAATGTCAAATGTTAAAAGAAGATTGGTACAAGATGTTTTTAGATGGTACAGTGCCCCTCAAGACATGGCAAAAATAACTTACATTTCTGCAATCTCCCTTCCTAGCCTGTTCTTGAAGTTCCTTTGCAATAAGACAGCTACTCTGAGGGCCCTTATTGAATGTCCTGGAAGGTTGAAGTGTTCTCCTACGGGTTTTTCAGTCCTGTGATTTTTTATATCAGACTTGTGTCCATTAATTCTTTGGCGGAGGGTTTGACCTGTTTGCCCAATGTAGAGAACAGAGGGGCATTGCTGGCATTTAATGGCATATACAATGTTAGCAGATGAGCAAGTGAATAAGCCTTTGATGGTGTAGGACAGGGGTAGTCAAACTGCGGCCCTCCAGATGTCCATGGACTACAATTCCCATGAGCCCCTGCCAGCGAATGCTGGCAGGGGCTCATGGGAATTGTAGTCCATGGACATCTGGAGGGCCGCAGTTTGACTACCCCTGGTGTAGGAGGTGATATAGTTAGGTCCAGTGAGTGTGTTATTGGAGTGTATGTGCAACAAAGTTGGCATCTGAGGTCGTTGCAAGCTCTGGGACCAGTGTCCATGTTCACATTAGATGTTGTATTTTTGTGGGTGAGGAGTTGATTGGAGTTGGGGGGTTGTCTGTGTGCAGGAAAAGGCTCGGCCCCCAGAACTGTCATGATCAAGTAGAGGTTGTAAGGAACTTCAAGAACAGACTGGAAAGGGAGATGGCAGAAATGCAAGTTATTACGACACTCAAAACAATGGCACACCCTGGACTCAACAAGGACCTAGGTTTTTTATCTCACAATGCATGCTAACCTCGTTCAACTCTTCTATCCACGTTCCTTACAATCCTCTCTTCTCTTGAATTTATTTTATTTGGGACAATGTAACTGTAATGTGATGGTAGTAATTTTGAATTTAACCCTCTGGTCTCAGGGCAAGATAGTTGCCAGCACAGCTTGTCACTTGCAGGAATGTTTTCACACTTGGGGGGAGACGGATGGGGCCAGCAACAGATGGGAAAGTGTCTGCCATTAATTACTAACGTGGACAGTTTGATTTCTCCAGTGTTTTTGTGAACTGCAGCTGAACTCAAAAGGACTGATTGGCTGTTATAGCAAGGAATTATCATATGCCATCCTATGGCATAATTTGAATCCTATGACACAATTTATTAATTTGCCTCAATTTGTTTTTGCCCTATATCTCCACAGTTATAATGGTTGTTCATTTAGTCTGAGGAAGAGTTCCTGCACTCAGAAGCTCACGCTGTGAATAAATCCTTGTTGGTCTTAAAGATTATTGGACTCTATTTTTGTTGTGCTACTTCAGACCAACATCGCAACCCACTTGAATCTTTTCTAAATAGGAGTTGTGTAGCATATAATAATATACAGAATTTTACCCCTTTTCCTTGTATCCTTCTAAATTATCTGTCCGTCTGTCCAATTAGTGCATTATTCAGTATGTGTGAAAGCAAGTAATGTAATTAATCTGCCACTGGGTAACATTTTGCCAAATCCCCCTGTGCTGGTTAAAGGGCCAATCAAATCAGCACAGCCAATACCCGAATGAATTATTTACAGAGGCACATTGGTTGAGTTTGTTTGCTGGAATACATTTGCAAGAAGTCAATTGCTCTATCAGCTGATGTTGTAACAGGAAGGAGGGAGATTGAAAATACAGGAGAGGTTAAGAGTTCTCCCCGCAGAGGAGCCAATTAAAAGTGCCCACCAAAATTTACCCCTAGTGAAATCCCAGGCATTTGATTTTTTAAAGGCATGTCAAGAAATCTGCAAAAAGAACCATTTGGGTATCTCATTCCAGCGGTTTCAGCCCACAGACCTTTGTTTCGATTTTGCTTCCTGGCTGTACATGACGCCAGGCTGATGTCTCTGTATTAGTAAAGGTTCCACAAGTTAAAAGGAATTTCTTGCCCTTGCCGTAAAGTAAATTCAGAGGAGGCCATCCAGGCCATCTAGTCTAACCCCTTGCTCAATGCAGGCTCAGCCTCAAGCATCCAGGAGAAGGATCTCTCCGGCCGCTGCTTGAAGACCACCAGTGAGGGGGAGCTCCCCACCTCCTTAGGCAGCCTATTCCACTGCTGAACTAGACTCCTAGAATCCTAGAATGGGAAGGAGCCACAAAGGCCATCTAGTCCCACCCCCTGCTCCCCACTTCCTGAGACAGCCCATTCCACTGCTGAACTACTCGTGCTTTGAAAAGTTTTTTTCCTGACAGAAAATCTGTCAAAAAAAACCAAGGAGGCCATAATCTGGTGATCCACTCCACGGAAGCACTGAAGCATTCACGGTTACTATGGAGGATGCAAAAGAGACACGTTGAATCTCTAGACTGCAAACTCCCGTCTACTAATATAACTGTTCTTAGCTCCTGCTAAGGAAGCCTTGGGAAGGAAGGAGGGGATATTTGGGGTTTGTTTTCAGAGCTAGCCTGGAATGGTGGTTCAGAGCAGTCTCTGATCCCCCGCTCTTCCACATGCAGCCAGCTGGGTGAGCTTGGGCTAATCACAGTTCTCTTAGGGCTGTTCTCTCAGAGCTGTTCTCTCAGAGCTCTCTCAGTGCCACCTACCTCACAGGGTGGGGAGAGGACGGGCAGGCAAGTGCAATCTGCTTAGGGACTCCTTCAGGTAGTGAAAAGTGGGGTATGAAAGCTAACTTTCTTTTTTTTTTCCTTTAGCGTTTATATATTAGAATTTTTTTTACAGAAAACTGTTAGATAAAAAGTATCCTAAAAAACAGACTGAGTTCATTGAGCAAAGAGAATAACAGATAGAATTCATGGAATTGGAGTTACTGTGGGTGGACAGGTAGTTGTAAATTTCATGCATGGTGCAGGGGGTTGGACTAGATGACCCATGAGGTCCCTTCCAACTCCATGATTCTATGAATCATTACTGAATTTTGATAGACTCTGGTAGGCCAGCTCTCCTTTCTTCTTCTCCTTCTTCTCCTTCTTCTCCTTCTTCTCCTTCTTCTCCTTCTCCTTCTCCTTCTCCTTCTCCTTCTCCTTCTCCTTCTCCTTCTTCTCCTTCTCCTTCTCCTTCTCCTTCTCCTTCTCCTTCCTTCTCCTTCTCCTTCTTCTTCTCCTTCTTCTTCTTCTTCTTCTTCTTCTTCTTCTGTCTTGCTCACTTAGACATTTTGTTGTGTAGAATTCATAAATCCATTTATCTCCACGCAGTGTTAAAGATGGACTTTCATCCCCAGTGACTCTTCTCGCTTGCATTTCCATTCTTTTATTTTTCATTGCCAATTTCTGTGATTTAAAGAAACCGGGTTTTTTTTTTTAATGATTGGGAACCTGGAGCAGAAACAAAGCATAAATTCTTCTTGTTAGGAAGAAGTTCTCCCAGCCTTAGAAGTTTATATGGCTTCTGATTCATGATCACCCTCATCTCTTATTTCTGAGTAACTTTTGGAACATAGTACAGAATCTATTTGATGATCATGATGATGATGTCATCCGTTCAGTCATGTCCGACCCTTGGTGATTCTACAGGAAAGTCTTCGCCATTCTTCCCTGTCTCTGACTGCTTCTTTTAGTTGGTTCATGGTCATCCCTGTGTCGGCTTTGATCGTGTCGAGCCAGCGGATCCTTTGGTGACCACGTTTCCTTTTGCCACTGACCATGCCGAGCATTAATGATTTCTCCAACGAGTTTGATCGCATGATGTGTCCAAAGTAAGTGAGTTTCAGCTGTAATATCTGGCCTTCTAATGACGGAGTTGGTTTGCTCTTCTCTAAAACTATCTTGTTGGTAACTTTGGCTGTCCATGGGATTTGCAGCATTCATCTCCAACACTATAATTTGAACCTGCTTACTGTCTGACTATATAGGGCTCCTGAGAAGGCACAACACCCACATGCCATGTATCATCAGAAACATGGGTACCATCCTACGTGCAGTTTAAACCTGTTACTGTGGGTCCTATCCTCTGCTGCCCTCCTCCAGGTGACAACCCTTAACCTTTAAAGAAGGCAAGGGGTCTTGGCCATTAGCCTGTGGCTCAACGCAGGATCAGCCCTAAGCATCCTAAAGCATCCAAGAAAAGTGTGTATCCAACCTTTGCTTGAAGACTGCCAGTGAGGGGGAGTATATAGCATGCTTTCTCAGTATGATATGGGGGAGGAGGCCCCAAAGTTATAATGGCTGGGAAAGGGTCTTTTTTGGGGGGGAGAGGGTGGAACATATGCTGAATTATAATGCCACCCCAGCTCCTTAGAGCCAGATTGATGTAGTAGTTAAGAGCAGTGGCCTTCAGTCTGGAGAACCAGGTTTGATTCCCTGTTCCCTCTCCACATGCAGCCAGATAGGTGACCCTTGGCCAGTCCCAGTTCTCTCAGAGCTCCCTCAAACCCACCGACCTTGCAGCTCTTCTTCTGTTCTCTTTAGCCGTCTTTAGAAAGCAAAAAGGAGTCCGGTTTTGGAAAAAACACCTCTCGTCTTCGGCTGGCTTTGCGTCGGTTCAAATCACAAACAATGCTTCCCAATGAAAATGACCCCCAAACCCCCACCCCATATCTTACTAATGAGGTGTAGTCGTCAGGTAGAGAGTGAGAGCGAGAGAGACAGAGAGACAGAGACAGAGAGACAGAGAGAGATTTGTGGCCCCAGCATGCATTCTGCTAGATTTGTGTTTGTTTGTTTTGTTTGTATGGTAACTGTCAGTTGCTACCTGGCAGGTTGTGAAACCCAGTGGGAAGGGGGGGGGGGGGGGATAGCGGAATGCCACTAAAACTGACAGCAAATTTAAATTACTATGTGTGTGTGTGTTTTTCCACATGTGTGTGTGTAGTTTTTCCCTACTCTGTGACTAACTGAAAAAGATTTCAGCACATGATAATTCCAGCACCTACCTACCTACCTACCTACCTACCTACCTACCTCCTTCCTTCCTTCCTTCCTTCCTTCCTTCCAGTCTCCTCGTTCCCTCTATCTTCTTCCATTTCCCTCCCTCCCTTCCTCCCTTCCTCCCTTCCTTCCTTCCTCCCACCCTCCCTCCCTCCCTCCCACTATTCTGAACACTCCTTCCTTCCTTCCTTCCTTCCTTCCTTCCTTCCTTCCTCCCTCCCTCCCTCCCTCCCTCCCTCCTTCCTTCCTCCCTCCCTCCCTCCCTCCCTCCCTCCCTCCTTCCCTCCTTCCTTCCTTCCTTCCTTCCTTCCTCCCTCCCTCTCCCTCCCTCCCTCCTTCCTTCCTTCCTTCCTTCCTTCCTTCTCTCTCTCTTTTCTGCTTCCCTACTCTTGAGTCAGGGATAATGGAAAGAGAATCCTCCAAGAGCAACATTCCACAGAGTGAGTGGCTGAAGCTCCATGCTGGTAAGAGGAATTTAATAGTATTTTCTTTCTCCCCCCCCCAACCCCCTTTTATTTTAATCCCCTTTCTTTTTTCATCCACTTTTCGACCCGGACGCTTTCCATACAGCACACCTTGCAAAGTGCAGTTCCCCTGCTGTGTGTGTGTGGGGGGGGGGCGGAGGTTTAAGATGTAATGGAAAGGTCCAGTCGGTCGCACGATACTCTCGGTTCTTACCTAAAACGGGTAATAGCATCATTCGTGACGGTGAATGTTTTCACTTGGCTAATTTGCTGTTCTCTCCCCGGAAGCGGGCCTCGAATTTTTGCGCTATGACAAAGCAGCACTATTGGCTTGTATTTCACACTCCCGCCACAATAGGGACTTGAAATAGCATCTCGTCTCCTTGGGGTTTTTTTAAGCACTGATGTTCTTCGGAGGGCCAAGTGCGGTAAACGGGGCAGCTACACCTCTGGATTGCTGAGCATTTGTTGACCAGGTTGACGACGGATGGAGACACTCACACTTTGTAAAGGGAGAAAAGACATTGCTAGCACAGTGTTCAGGGTCAGAGGTCACCCAGCACTGGGTGAACCATTTCCCATTGGCACCTTTAAGACCAACAAAGATTTCTTCAAGGCGTGAGCTTTCGAGTGCAAGCACTCTTCCTCAGACTAACCACAGACTAACCTCTTAGTCTGAGGAAGGGTGCTTGCACTCGAAAGCTCACGCCTTGAAGAAATCTTTGTTGGTCTTAAAAGTGCTATTTTATTTTTGTTTGTTTTGTTTGTTTGTTTGTTTGTTTGTTTGTTTGAGGGCTTGTGCCAGGTTACAATTCATTAAAACCCCGATAAAACCCCCTAGACAATAAATCAACTACATAAAAACCAACAAGATGTCGAAAAGACCTGGTGGAAAATCTCGCCCCAATTTAATCAACCGAGATGTGAAGGAAGACAATTGGAGCAGCTCTTCATCATGACACCGGATGAGAGTCCAGTGGTTGTCTAGGGTAGGGGTAATCAACGTGTGGTCCTCCAGATGTCCATGGACTACAATTCCCATGAGCCCCTGCCAGCAAATGCTGGCAGGGGCTCATGGGAATTGTAGTCCATGGACATCTGGAGGACCACACATTGACTCCCCCTATCTAGGGAGTGAGACTCTTCTCCCATCAACTACAACACCCTTGAGGCAGTGCAAGGACAGGAAGGAGAGTACTTCTAGTTTGGGCAGCCTGAAAAGTTCAAATCGCAATGACAGAGTTTGACTAAGAGATAAAGCTCCGGCAGCTTAAAGAATAAAGTGTTGAGAAAAGAAAGTGACTTTGTAAAACGAGAGGGAGAGAGTCCTAACAGACTAACTCCTGTTCTTCTGTCCTGGAAGGCAATCAGAGAGGAAGTGGACTCAAAGGAACAGGAAGTCTCCAATGGAGCCAATCAGGATACAGGAGGAGATTAATTGAAAAAATACCAGGAAGTTCTCAATCTAAATATGTTAGCTGCACATCTCCTCCCATGTCCCCTGTAGGATACCCTTCGTATGCTGCTGAATCATGCACCCGACACATCTTGCATATTCCAACACTAAGAAGTACATTAAAAAAGATTGTATCTGTTCCCCTACCCACACGCGCCATCTCTCAAAATTCAAGTTAATAAGGACCATTCAGGAAGGCTCAAGAAAGGGCCCTTGACAACATCAAGTTGGCTTCAGTAGGACAGAGGCCAAACTCCTTACAAAATCCGTTCCCATAACCGGACATGTCTAACAGCCTTACTTAAGCAGGCTTCAAGAGGGAATGAGCAATGGAAACACTCCACGGCTACTCAGCCTGGAAAAAAAGCTCGGGCAGATCGAATGCCAGATGTTAAGGCCGCGGAGAATTGCTTCCCTGCAGCCACAGGTGGAGGAAAGGCGAACTCTTTCAGTGGAGGAGTCTGCGCCGACATATGTCGAACAACAGCTGGGACGAAATTCGCTCTTTCTCCAGGGTCTGTCTGCACGCTGCTGGCTGGTATACTCTGCGCAACCTGCATGCCTCGAAGTCTGCGTTCTCTTTCAAGGGCTCTCGAAAGGACGTAATTATTTGTGCCGTTTATAGGTCAACTAGTGGTGATTTCCTCTGACCCCTGCCCCCCCCCACCTCCCCCCCCCGGCCCCCTCTCCATTCTCTGAGAAGCAGAAAGCATAGTCCAACCCTTCAACGGCCAATTTCTCCCGGTCACAATGACACAGTGGATTTTTAACTAGGCTACTTAACTATGTTCCAGATTGGTGATGTGCTGTAAGGCGGGGGTAGTCAACCTGTGGTCCTCCAGATGTCCATGGACTACAATTCCCATGAGCCCCTGCCAGCAAACGCTGGCAGGGGCTCATGGGAATTGTAGTCCATGGACATCTGGAGGACCACAGGTTGACTACCCCTGCTGTAAGGCACGGATAGTGTCCAGAAGGGTTGATTGGGCAAGCAGGCATTTGGGTTGGGGGACATTAAAAATGCTTCACCGTTGCAATCCTACCCCCTCAAAATAAACAAAGCCTAGCTTTAAAAAAAAAAAACAGAAATGATAGAATCATAGAGTTGGATGGGTCCTCCAGGGTCATCTAGTCCAACCCGCTGCAGAATGCAGATTTCTAAAGGAAGTTGTAGAAGCATAAGTATATTGAAGGTGACCCATAGGGTACACATGGATGGCGAGATAGTCTTCAGGCAAGTTGAGAGGCAGCTTGGCAGAGTGGTTAAAAGTGATGGCTTCTAAACTGGAGAACCACTCCTCCTTTACATGCAGCCAGATGGGCGGCCTTTACTCAGTCACAGTTCTGTTGGAACTCGCTCAGCCACACCTACCTCACAGGGGGTCTGTTATAGGGGAGAGGAAGGGGAGGTAATTGTAAGCTGCTTTGTAATCAAAAGTGGGGTGCAAAAAGATAAGCTCTTCTTCTGTACTTGTGCTGCCCTGCATGACATAGGAAGATAGGAAGAGCCCTGCTGGATCAAACCACTGGCCCATCTAGTCCAGCAGTTGAAGAACATAAGAAGAGTCCTGCAGGATCAGACCAGGGGTCCATCTAGTCCAGCTTCCTAAGAACATCAGAAGAGCCCTGCTGGGTCAGACCAGGGGTCCATCTAGTCCAGCATCCTGAGAACATCAGAAGAGCCCTGCTGGATCAGACCAGTGGTCCATCTAGTCCAGCATCCTGAGAACATCAGAAGAGCCCTGCTGGATCAGACCAGTGGTCCATCTAGTCCAGCATCCTGAGAACAGAAGACATGCTCTGGCCACCCCTGATGTTGCCACCTGACCCTGAGCTTGACAGGTTTACGACCTCTTTAACTTGTCCATTACATCCACAGGACAAGGACTTCTATGTACCCATTTGTTCATCTGGTTTACCGCCACATCTGTCCCCTCCCCATGAAGTCTACTAACCAAGCTTACGTCTACGTCTAAACAGCCGAAAGAAGTTCCTGACAGTCAGAGCGGTTCCTCAGTGGAACAGGCTTCCTCAGAAGGTGGTGGGTTCACCATCTTTAGAAATTCTTAAACAGAGGCTGGATAGCCATCTGATGGAGAGGCTGATTCTGTGAAGGCTCAAGGGGATGGCAGGTTACAGCGGATGAGCGATAGGGTTGGGAGTGCCCTGCACAGTGCAGGGGGTTGGACTAGAAGACCCAGGAGGTCCCTTCCAACTTTGATTCTCTGATTCAAGCCTGTATCACTCCTAGTGACCCCTGTTTTTTTAAAAAAATAAGATTCTAATACTTTACAGGACATTAAATAATTGCCAGCTGCTCTGATGAACAAAAATAGCGACTATTACAGAAGCATTACGCCTGCAATTACTGTCATCCCACCGCCCCATGGAATTATTGTTTATTGACCCTGATGATCATATTTCTCAGCTCATCCTGGTTTGAGTGTTCTCACTCCCACATGCTGCGCTGTGTGGGCAGGCCCTATGGGGCGACATGTGTGGGCCGCCCACGCGGAACAGCTTGAGGGATCGAGACCTTTTGGGCTGGTTTAATTTCTGCAAAGTGTTGTCAGGAACGACGAGGGAGTTTGATAGCCAGGTTGGGTGTAGTTAGACTTCCAGCCGTTCCATCTCTCCTGCTGGAAACATGCAGTGGAGGAAAATGATGAGCTCAAGATGCATATAGACATTGTTTTTTAATAAAAAATA
Source organism: Paroedura picta (assembly GCF_049243985.1). Lineage (NCBI taxonomy): Eukaryota > Metazoa > Chordata > Lepidosauria > Squamata > Gekkonidae > Paroedura > Paroedura picta. Next base: position 121,936,741 of record NC_135373.1, on the reverse strand, counting down.
TCATATGCCAATCCATGTTCTTCGATCTGGAAAGATTTTCTTCTCTTTCTGTGAATATGCTGCCCTGACCTGGAAGTCCCAACCTAGACTGATCATATAAGATTTCAGAAATTAAGTTGAACTAGCCCTATTAATAGGTTCAGAGATAAGAATTGGATCAGAGCAGTGATACGTCTAGTACAGCATCTTAAGAACATAAGAGGAGCCCTGCTGGGTCAGACCAGTGGTCCATCTACTCCAGCATCCCAAGAACATCAGGACAGCCCAGCTGGATCAGTCTAGTGGTCCCTCTAGCCCATCATCTGAGGAACATAAGAGTAATCTTTGTTGAGCAGACCAGTGGTCCATCAAGTCCAGCATCCTAAGAACATAAGGAGAACTCTGGTGCATCAGACCAGGGGTCCATCTAGTCCAGCATCCTAAGAACATAAGGAGAACTCTGGTGGATCAGACCAGGGGTCATCTAGTCCAGCATCCTAAGAACATAAGGAGAACTCTGGTGCATCAGACCAGGGGTCCATCTAGTCCAGCATCCTAAGAACATAAGGAGAACTCGGGTGGATCAGACCAGGGGTCCATCTAGTCCAGCATCCTAAGAACATAAGGAGAACTCGGGTGGATCAGACCAGTGGTCCATCTAGTCCAGCATCCTGAGAACATAAGGAGAACCCTGATGGATCAGACCAGGGGTCCATCTAGTCCAGCATCCTGAGAACATAAGGAGAACCCTGATGAATCAGAACAGGGTTCCATCTAGTCCAGCATCCTGAGAACATAAGGAGAACCCTGATGGATCAGACCAGGGGTCCATCTAGTCCAGCATCCTGAGAACATAAGGGGAACCCTGATGGATCAGACCAGCGGTCCATCTAATCCAGCATCCTGAGAACATAAGGGGAACCCTGATGGATCAGACCAGCGGTCCATCTAGTCCAGCATCCTGAGAACATAAGGGGAACCCTGATGGATCAGACCAGCGGTCCATCTAATCCAGCATCCTGAGAACATAAGGGGAACCCTGATGGATCAGACCAGCGGTCCATCTAGTCCAGCATCCTGAGAACATAAGGAGAACCCTGATGGATCAGACCAGCAGTCCATCTAGTCCAGCATCCTGAGAACATAAGGAGAACCCTGATGGATCAGAACAGTGGTCCATCTAGTCCAGCATCCTAAGAACATCAGAAGTGGTCCATCTTTTCCAGCATCAATCTCACACAGTGGCAAATGAGTGACTTTGGCGGGACAACAGGAGAGCACAAAAGGTTGCCTCCTGACAGTGAGATTCAGAGAACTGAATCTCTGGTACCTCTGAATATGGACTTTCTCCTCAATCACTATTAGGAGTGTGAATGAACCCAAAAAAAAGTAAAAAAAAAAAAAGAATTCAGGATTATTCAGCCCATTTCACATCTACTGAAATCCCTGGCTCAGATTTTGGTCCAGGTCATTTGGGTTTGCCTGAATCGATTTACCTCCACCGCCCCACAGATCTCACCGGACAACCAATGCTGTTGAGAGCATGACCTCAGCAGCATCACATGGGTTCTTTGGACCTACCAGGGTTAAGCCCGGCAGCTATGCAGACCCCACCAAAGAGCTGATGCTGCAGAAAGAGCATGAGACAGACTCTGCTAGAGAGATGTCTAACCCCCCTGCCAAACAGCTGGTCCCATCCGGGGAAACCTGCATCAAACTGAATTGAATGCAGAATCGATTCGAGTTCGGCAATTGAGCTTCCAAGTGAGGAGGAGAAGTGCAGTTTGGCTTAAAAATACCAGGGGGGGGGTTGGGGCACACATCTGCATTGATTCAAGTTCTTCTGGTGTTTTTCAGCCAAACCGCATACCCCTAATCACCCTGGCTAGTAGCCATTGATCAATTTATCCTCCATGTATCGATCTAATCCTCTGGCTGAGAATTCCACATTTTAATCCCTCGCGGCGTGAAGTCGTCTCCTCTTTCCCCGTCAATCTGACCCGGGCACCCCGTTTCTCTCCTGGGCGTCTTCGTCCCTTGTTGACTCCAAACAGTTCCTCTTGAAACGGCAGCGTTTATCCTTCATTATTTCAGGAACGCGCTGAAATAATGATCCTCCAAGGATGGCTTCTTTCCTTATTTACTTAGAATATTTCCCCATCCCCTTTTGTTGACTAGCTCCGTCTTCTTGCGTCGTACCTGGAATAATAGCCGCGGAGGGCTCATTGCTTATGCAAGGAGCCCAATTTAGAGAGGTGTTATTTCTGGCAATGCAACGGTCTCCTCGGAGTCTTTTTACTCGAAGCAAAATGCTTCGTTTCTCCATGTTGGCATCCCCGGGTCAGTTGCTTTTTGGAGGTTTTTGTCATCTCTCTTTTTTTTTTTTAAGCAAATTGTTCCGTGGTGGGCTTGTAGGCCTGCCAGGGCTTCACCGGACGCTGGGGATAAAGCCAGCTTGGTGTAGTGGTTAGGAGAGTGGACTTCTAATCTGGCATGGCAATCTTGCGTTGATTTCATCCCATTGGTTCTGGCCCAACCCTCTTGGGCAACAGAAAACATCTTTGCTCCATCCTCTATGTGACAGGCATTCAAGTACTTGAAGAGGGTTCTCTCACATCACCTCTTAGTCATCTCCTCTTCAGGCTAAACAAACTAAGCTCTCTCAGTTTGGTGTAGTGGTTAGGAGTGCGGACTCCTAATCTGGCAGGCCGGGTTCGATTCTGCACTCCCACACATGCAGCCAGCTGGGTGACCTTGGGCTCGCCACGGCACTGATAAAACTGTTCTGACCGGGCAGTGATATCAGGGCTCTCTCAGCCTCACCCACCTCACAGGGTGTCTGTTGTGGGGAGAGGAATGGGAAGGCGACTGTAAGCCGCTTTGAGCCTCCTTCGGGTAGGGGAAAGCGGCATATAAGAACCAACTTCTTCTTCGGTAATCTCAGGGCTCTCTCAGCCTCACCTCCCTCACAGGGTGTCTGTTGTGGGGAGAGGAAAGGGAAGGCGACTCTAAGCTGCTTTAAGCCTCCTTCAGCTAGAGAAAAGCAGCATATAAGAACCAACTCTTCTTCTTCAGTAATATCAGGGCTCTCTCAGCCTCCCCTCCCTCACAGGGTGTCTGTGGTGGGGAGAGGAAAGGGAAGGCGAATGGAAGCCGCTTTGAGACTCCTTCAGGTAGAGGAAAGCGGCATATAAGAACCAACTCTTCTTCCTCCTCCTCTTCTTCTTCTACACCACTGGCAACACACACACACACACAAAGCGATAATTAGTGCATTGAATAACTTCAGCTTGAATTTTTTGTACTTACGAAACCCTTGTTCAAGCCATCCTGCCTGTGCCAGTCCCTTCATTTCATTGTGGCAGAGTGTTGGCCCCCCTGTCTTATCAGCAAAACACTTGCCACGGTTCGCTCTTGGAAGAAGACATTTGCTGAGTCACCAGAAATGCAATGCATCACCAGTGATGGATTGCACTCGAGAGCATTATGTACAAGGGAAATTATTCATTTCCCCCGCTGTCTTTGTAAAATATCCATTTCTCGAAGGGAAGGCATCGATTTCATTGGGTTTTACATGGGTCCCGTCCAGGCTTCTGGAAATTAATTTACAATGCAATCCTAAGCAGTTACATCCTAGAATCCTACAGCTGGAAGAGGCCATCCAGGCCAACTCCCTACTCAATGTGTGATCACCCTAAACCCTAAAGCAGGGGTAGTCAAACTGCGACCCTCCAGATGTCCATGGACTACAATTCCCAGGAGCCCCTGCCAGCATTCGCTGGCAGGGGCTCCTGGGAATTGTAGTCCATGGACATCTAGAGGGCCGCAGTTTGACTACCCCTGCCCTAAAGCATGCATGAGAAGTATCTGTCCAGTTGCTGCTTAAAGACTACCAGTGAGGGGGAGCTCAACAGCTCCTGAGAGGAGCGTAGTTGAAGACTAGTTGTGAATTTCTTGCGATGGATGGATGGATGGATGGATGGATGGATGGATGGATGGATGGATGGATGGATGGATGGATGGATGGATGGATGGATGGGCGGACGTCCCCCTGGAAACATTCACCAGATGTTGGGAAGCAGTGTCTGGATGGCTCAGCCAATGTCACCTGAAGCTCAACCCCTTCAAAATGGCGGTCCTGTGGCTGGGGAGGAAAGGACGGGATCAAGAAGCACGTCTTCCCTACCTGGACACGATGCAGCTGCTGGCTGTACCCACAGCCAGGAAATTGGGCATGATCTTCAATGCTTCCCTGTCGATGGAGGCGCAGATCATGAGCGTGGGCCAGGTGGCATTTTTCCATCTATGCCAAGCCAGGCTACTAGCACCTTACCTGTCCCTAGAGCACCTAGCCACAGTGATTCATGCAACGGTCACATCCAGGTTAGATGTCTGTAACTCACCCTATGTGGACCTTTCCTTGTCCTTGACCCTGAAGTTACAGCTAGTGCAGAAGGCAGCTACTAGGGTCTTCACTAAGTCATCTTGGAGGGTCCATATCCAGCCAGGGCTGAGGCAGCTGCGTTGGTTGCCAATTGCATTCTGGGTCAAGATCTTGGTATTGACCTTTATGGCTATTAGTGGTCTGGGTCCTTTTGCCTCCCACAGGGCTTTTCACTCTGCAGATCTGAATCCGATGGTGGATCCTGGCCCACAGGAGGCATGCCTGGCCTCAACCTTTTTGGTCCCGGCCCATACCTGGTAGAATGAGCTCCCAAAAGAGCTGAGGGCCCTGAGAAGCTATCACCGTTCTTCAGGGCCTGCAAAACAGAGCTCTTCCACCAGGCATATGGTTGAAGCCAGGCTGGGAGATCTGGGTCCCTCCTCAGAAGGTCTGGAACATCTAGGTACAGTGATATATGCCCTCACCCAGGTTTTGTAGGTGGGAGGAGTTACACCAGTCTGGTAATGTTGGGGAGGGAGCTGCAATTGGGGTTTGGGGTCTGTGCTGCCAAGGTTGCTTTTGGTTTTATATTGTTTTAGAATCCTAGAATCATAGAGTTGGAAGGGACCTCCTGGGTCATCTAGTCCAACCCCCTGCACTATGCAGGACACTCCCAACCCTATCGCTCATCCACTGTAACCTGCCACCCCCTTGAGCTTTTACAGAATCATCTTCTCCATCAGATGACTATCCAGCTTCTGTTTAAAAATCTCTAAAGATGGAGAACCCACCACCTCCCAAGGAAGCCTGTTCCACTGAGGAACCGCTCTGACTGTCAGGAACTTCTTCCGGAGGTTTAGACGGAATTTAGAATCACAGAGTTGGAAGGAACCTCCTGGGTCATCTAGTCCAACCCCCTGCACCATGCAGGACACTCCCAACCCTTTTATCGGGGGTTCTTTGTAAACCGCCGCGAGCCGGCCGGGTCCAGGAGTGGCGGTTAAGAAATTAAATAAATAATAAATCGATAAATAAAAAGGGGGTAGGTCCTGGCTCAAATTCCACCCAAAGGGACTCGCCGTGAATGAACCCAACCCCTCTTCAGGCCTAAAACTGGCCATGGGAAGGGTGAGGGATGGTGCACCCATCAAAAGACAAATCACCCAGCAGACCAAGAAGTGCGTAGGGCATCACTGTGCCCCCGACTCCCAAAGAGCTGCTATCGGCCCGAATTATGTCTATTGTTTCCATTCACTGATCCTGAAGGGGTGGGGAGGGAGGGCGATAATATCAGTGCATGTTGTAACTCTGGTTACCCTTTGTGTTCTTTCTTCCCCCAAAGAAGAGAAGAAGACAGATGAAGCTATTGTCCTTCGCACGGTGTACCATAATTCACTACAGAGCGAAAACCGCAGCAACATGATAAAAGATCTGGGCAGTGATTGAAATAATAGCAGAGTATTTAATTGCTAAATTACAGTGGCGATATTACGAAATAACATATTATAGCCGCGTTTATAACAGATTAATCCATCATGATTAAAGGTCTCCCAATGAATACCAAAGGGATTAATACATGATTGGCTTTCCTAAGCAGCCCCCGTAGCAATTACGCCGCGGAACGAGAGCGCCCGCAGACCCCCGTGAAAAACACCCTTCTCTGAAAAGAAAAGGGATCGAGAACTCCAGACAATGACATGAGACTTCATAATGTAAGACCAGCAGCCGTTTGGGACTGGTTCATCAACCTGTTTCCGTGAGTGACCAGTGAGCCCCCTGAAGATCTCTAGGAGAAAAATTGTATCCCATCCTTCCCCCAAGAAGGTCATATCCATGGTTAAAGAATCCTAGAATCATAGAGTTGGAAGGGCCCTCCTGGGTCATCTAGTCCAACCCCCTGCACTATGCAGGACACTCACATCCCTATCACTCATCCACTGTTATGATTCTCTTTTCCTCGACTGGTGCTTCCTCGGCCTATTCTGCACACATAGGATAATGCACTTTCAATGCACTTTAGAAGTAGATTTTCCTGTTCTGCACAGGAACATCCAGCTGCCAAAGCACACTGAAAGTGCATTATCCGATGTGTGCAGAATTGGTCCTCATCTCTTACACTCCCCAAAGAATGTTAAGATCAGGCCATCTAAATCTGCTCACTGTCCCCGGCCCAAGAGAGATGAAACTGACCTCGACCAGGCCATGGCCTTTTCGGCCTTGGCCCCGGCCAGGTGGAACACTCTGCATGAGGAGATCAGGACCATCCGGGATCTCCCACAATTCCTGGTACAAAGTGATTCCGCGTACAAACTGTCCATTTCAGATTTAGGGGGAAGACCGAATGAAAAAGAAGCCGTAACTCACAGAGAAAAACCTTGCCAAAGAAATGCATGTTTTAAATCTGTCTGCCTCTTGGCACTTTGCACACTGGAAAGGGTTTGGAGAACAAAACCTATGAGGAAAGGTTGGGGGAGCTTGGTCTGTTTAGCCTAGAGAGGAGACGATTGAGAGGGATCTGAGAACCATCTTCAAGTATTTAAAAGGCTGCCATGTAGAGGATGGGGCAGAGTTGTTCTCTCTTTCCCCGGAGAGATGGACCAGAAACAATGGGATGAAATTAATTCAAAGGAAATTCCATCTAAACATCCGGAAGGAGTTCCCGACAGTCAGAGCGGTTTCTCAGTGGAACAGGCTTCCTCGGGAGGTGGTGGGTTCTCCATCTCTGGAGATTTTTAAGCAGAGGCTGGAGAGCCATCTGATAGAGAGGCTGATTCTGTGAAGGCTCAAGGGGGTGGCAGGTTACAGTGGATGAGCGATACGGTTGTGAGTGTCCTGCATAGTGCAGGGGGTTGGACTAGATGACCCATGAGGGACCTTCCAATGCTATTATTCTACGATTCTATGATTCTGTGGAATGCTCTTTTTGTGAATGTAGCAGAATTCGTTCAGTAAGAGCTGCCTCATTCCAGTTAATTATTTGTGGTATACTGTTCCTGCCATGGAGGTTCCATTTACTATCAGGCCATGCATTTACATTTCAAGCTCCAGATTTTCCCAATATAGAGCAGACTTCTTTTTTCACACCAAATTGGGTAGCAAGCCCTTGGTCCCATAGCCTACAAATGCTAGAAGCAGTGACAAGAGAAACTAATTTTCTGAAAAAGACCTCATCTACCATAAAGTTCCTGGAGTTTCCTAGAGCGACATTGAAGTGGGAAAGGTGTCTCTAGGATTCACTGGAAACTCTAAAGTAAGAATTTTGGTTTTTCCCATAGAGTTTCTGAGGATTTCACAACTACCCATTTCGTATCCAGGCAATTCTAGGAATTTCCAGGAATTCGATATTGAGAACTTCCTATAAGTTGGTCCTGCTTTATTTGTCTTTTCTTTTTATCCTGGGACAAAGCTACCCCCACCATAGGCTAACACCTAAAGCTAAGGAATGGATGTAGTGAAGCGGTTAATGTATCATACTAGGATGCAAGAGACCCAGGTTCAAATCCTGACTCTGCTGTTTGACCCAGCTTGCTGGGTGGCCTTGGGCCACTCACACACTTTTGGCCTAAAGTATCTCACTGAATTGTTGTGCGGATAAAAGGGAGGGGCAGGAGAATGTTGGAACCTGCTTTGGGTCACCAATGGGAAGAAAGGTGAGAAATAAGGATAAGGATAAGGATAAGGATAAGGATAAGGATAAGGATAAGGATAAGGATAAGGATAAGGATAAGGATAAGGATAAGGATAAGGATAAGGATAAGGATAAGGATAAGGATAAGGATAAGAATGATCATAGTGGTGATGATGGTGATGATGATGATTTTAAACTTATAGCCCACTCTTCCCCATCAGTAGTAACATCAGAATACAACAATGCATTCAATAAATGATAAGAAGAAGAAGAAGAGTTGGTTCTTATATGCCGCTTTCCCCTACCCGAAGGAGGCTCAAAGCGGCTTACAGTCGCCTTCCCTTCCTCTCCCCACAACAGACACCCTGTGGGGTGGGTGAGGCTGAGAGAGCCCTGATATCACTGCCCGGTCAGAGCAGTTTTATCAGTGCCATGGCGAGCCCAAGGTCACCCAGCTGGTTGCATGTGGGGGAGCGCAGAATCGAACCTGGCATGCCAGATTAGAAGTCCGCACTCCTAACCACTTCACCAAACTGGCTCTTAACATAACAATAAACCAATTAATAAACCAATTGTTGTTTAAGATCACTGAAATTGTGTTATTTAGAGTGTTGTTGTATTTTTATGTTATATATTAATTTGTTCCATGTATCCCCATATATGTATGCATGTATGTATGTATGTATGCATGTATGTATGTATGTATATATGTATGTATAAACAAAATTCAAATGAAGTTTTAAAATCAAGTTGAAAAGCCATCATTCCATTTCAATTAAGAAACCTCGGGGGGGGGTAAGCATATTCCTTTAAGGAAGGACTCTGTTTCAGCTAAGGAGACCAGCTTTAAAAAAACAAAACAAAATGAGAATTAAAAAAAAGAAAAACAAACAAAGATCCAGGCGACTTTGGCTGAGCAAAGCCACGACATTTGAATGGGTTCTGAAGCACGGAAAAACAATCTGGACCATTTGCGGAGACAGACCCTCTCGGTATTACGGGAGTGCCGACCTGCATCCTCATCTGATTAATTTCTGCCACTCGAGGAGCTCGGCTGATGCCTTCCAAATTAAAAACAGTTCCGCCTTCCAAAAGGCTGCCAACACGTTTGTACGTGAGAACTCTCCGGAGAGCCCATGCTCACACGCGGCTGCCGCCGGGGAGGTGTCCACGCTGTCCCTCCAGGAAGTGTCGCCTGCCAATTAAGATGGTTCCCGATTTGTATTCATTAGGACTTTGCAACTTGCAACCATGGCTTGTTAATGTGACAATTCCCTCGGAAAAGCTTCGGGACTGCGGGCTTGCACAGGGAGGGAGGGATTCTTAAGGAAGCACACTGCCCTCTCCTCTCAGGCTCTCCCACCTGGATCGACTGACAGGAACAGGTGTGGCTCTGATTGGTGCCATCCTGGCAGAGGCAGGTCTATGCTGGTCCCCTTGTACCTCTTGACTCAACGGAGACTCTGCTTATCATTGACAGCTCAGATCAACATGAGAAGGAAGGATCGACATGCAACCCTTATTCGGACCACCCCAGAAAGTCTGTTGGAAATTGGATATTTGGGAGGTCATTAATTTCTAGGACTGCAATCAGCTGGAAATGACTTGAGAGCCCACTCCAGAATGGCCTGTGCTCCACCAATAGAAAGGAGCAAGAAGGAGTTCCAGTGACATGTTCATTGAGATAGTTGCGCCTTGTTTCTCTATCCAATGAGGGCCCCAAGTGGCTGACCGCATCGTACTCCAGCACTTGATCCTTATAACCACCAGTTAGGCTGAGGGTCACCAAGGTCACCCAACAAGTTTCAATGGCAGAGCAGGGGTTCAAATTTGAGTTTATTACATGGATAGGTAGGTAGGTAGGTAGGTAGGTATGTATGTAGGCAGGCGGGTGGGCGAGTGGAAGGAAGGAAGGAAGGAAGGAAGGAAGGAAGGAAGGAAGGAAGGAAGGAAGGAAGGAAGGAAGGAAATTATTAGGTAAACAGACAGAGAGAAGAAGAGTTGGTTTTTATACTCCACTTTTCACTGCCCAGAGGAGTCTCAAAGCGGCTTACAATCGCTTTCTCTTCCTCTCCCTACAACAGACATCCTGTGAAGTAGGAGGAGCTGAGAGAGCTCTGTCAGAACTTCTCTGTAAGAACAGCTCTAACAGGACTGTGACTATCCCACAATCACCCAGCTGGCTGCATGTGGAGGAGCGGGGAATCAAATCCGGCTCTCCAGATTAGAAGCCGCCGCTCCTAACCGCTACGCCAAGCTGGAATTTAGAAGTTAGAAGCTTATCCTACCCTCTCAAAGTTTTCTATAATTCCATGTGAAATAAACAATTGAAAACCATGCAACAAATGAAATCAGGAATTCAAAACAGTCCTTTGCTGGTAATGACATGTAATACTAATGTTATATGAACACAGCGCTGTCAGGTGGCTACTGACTCATTGGGACCCCTCCTGAGGTTTTCCAGCAAAGAGATTAGCAAAAAATGTCTTACAGTTGCCTTCTTCTCCCTAGCCTCCTGAGACTCCCTCGATGGCTTCCCAGCCAGTTCCTAACCACGGCTGACTCTTCTTAGCTTCCGAGATGCAACGAGTTCAGGCTAAGCAGTGTGGAAAACCGGTCCACTTGGGTAAGCCAAGGCAGCCTCATCCATCAGGGGTCTTCACCACGCAAGAAGAGTCCTCCTCTGAAGCCACATCACTCCTCAGAAGAAGTCTCCCTGTAGGACTGCACCGTCTCCTACCAATCTGCAGTGATGGAAGACGTGCGTCTTCCGTGTGGCAGAACCGTGCTAAAATTGACATTTAGAGCCCGGAATGAAAGCCATCCATTTGCTCAGACTTTTCGCCTGAAGGATACCAATGGACTGAGCAGAGTCCTTAATAAGGAAGGAAGATTGGGGAAACGGGGGGGGGGGGAGAGAGAGAGTTCATTTCTTGACATTTCTCAACTCGTTTCAGAGCCATTGTTTTGCCCGTCTCCTCAGCCGGGCGTCCGGAGATTTGTTGGATGGCTGCCTTTGTCTCATACATAAAACGAAAGAGACAGAACGATTCCCCGCGTTGTTAGGAGCTGGCAAGGGTTGGACAGCAGTCCCTGACTCATGCCGGAGAAAGCCCCGATCCGAGGGAGGCCAGCCCTGGCTGCATCTCCCCGGCCCTGCAGATATCTCCGAGCTGGCAAATCAGGATGCGCGGACTTCTGAAAAGGAGGGAAATTAGGTCAGTGGTTGGCGGCTTGACAGGATGACATACATTTGGAAAATTTGTTCTTTGCCAAGGCCACAAAAAAAACGTTTGCTCATTAAGGGCCTCGGCTCCCTTGGGAGTTGAGACGGCTGGGTTTCATTCTCGTCGGCGTCTAAAATGACATTTCAAGATCTGGAAATGAGAATAGTTTATCCATAACGTCCCGGAACCAGACTTGGAGGCTGATCATAGAATCCTAGAGTGGGAAGGGGCCATCCGGGCCATCTAGTCGCACCCCCTGCTCAGTGCAGGACCAACCTCAGGCATCCAGGAGAAGGATCTGTTCAGCCGCTGCTTGAAGACGGCCAGTGAGGGGGAGCTCCCCACCTCCTTAGGCAACCCCTTCCACTGCTGAACTAGGCTTATATAATCCTAGAGTAGGAAGGGGCCATGCAGGCCATCTAGTCCCACCCCCTGCTCAATGCAGGATCAGCCTCAAGCATCCAGGATAAGTCTCTGTCCACCTCTTTAGGCAGCACATTCCAGTGCTGAACTGTTCTGACTGTGACAACATTTACTGTGAATCCTATCCTGTGCTCCCAACAGGATCCAATCCCTGCTCTCCTCCAGGTGACAACCTTTCAAATACTTTAAAACAGCTGTTCTGACTGAGCAGTACTATGGCTCTCTCCGCCTCACCTCCCTCACAGGGGGTCTGTTGTGGGAAGAGGAAAGGGAATGCGAATGGAAGCCGCTTGGAGACTCCTTTGGATAGAGAAAAGTGGCATATAAGAACCAACTCTTCTTCTTCTTCAGTAATATCAGGGCTCTCTCAGCCTCACCCACTTCACAGGGTGTCGTAGGGAGAGGAAAGGGAAGGTGACTGTAAGCGGCTTTGAGACTCCTTTGGGTATAGAAAAGTGGTATATATGATTCAACTCTTCTTATTCTTCATTCCCACTCAAGGGGGAAAACTGGAGCACTGCAAAGTTTTATTTTTGGATTAAACTGTAGTTTTAGTTGCAAAAATGTATGATGCATAATGTGAACTGCTTTCAGTCTGAATTGGGGAGTAAAATTTAATATATATAAATACCACAGGGAGAGTCAGCATGGCGTAGTGGTAGCCTCTAATCTGGAGAGCAGGGTTTGATTCCTCACTCCTCCCCATGCAATCAGCTGGGTGACCCTGGGCTAGTCACAGTCCTGTTAGGTCTGTTCTCCTAGAGCTGTTGTCTCAGGGCTCTCTCAGCCCCACCAACATCTGTTGTGAAGAGAGGAAACGGACGGTGATTGTCAGCTGGTTTGAGACTCCTTCAGGTGGTGAAAAGCAGAGTATAAAAACCAATTATCCTTCTTTCTAATAATAAATAAGACAAATAACTTAAGACGCTCTTCTCCCAGCATGCAAGAAAAGTCGATGACAAGCCGATTACGCACAGATTAACATTTACTGTAATAAACCGTCAGGAAACCCAAAGTGGAGATGGCATTCAACAGCCTTCATTCTCCATGGAAACCTTTCTCATCCTGAACTTGGATGGTTCATCAGTGAACCTTAACATCTCTTGATATTCGGATTTCATCAGGAGGAAATGCCCCTCTCACAACCCTATCGCTCACCCACTGTAACTTCCCACCCTCGTGAACTTTCCCAGAATCATTCTCTCCGTCAGATGCCTATCCTGCCTCTGTTTAAAAATCTCCAAAGATGGAGAACCCACTACCTCCCGAGGAACAGCTCTAACTGTCAGGAACTTCTTCCGGATATTTGAGCAGAATTTAGAATCATAGAATCATAGAGCTGGAAGGGACCTCCTGGGTCATCTAGTCCAACCCCCTGCACTGTGCAGGGCACTCCCAACCCTATTGCTCATCCACTGTCACCTGCCACCCCCTTGAGCCTTCACAGAATCAGCCTCTCCATCCGATGGCTATCCAGCCTCTGTTTTAAAATTTCCAAAGATGGAGAACCCAACACCTCCCGAGGAAGCCTGCTCCACTGAGAAACTGCTCTAATTGTAGGGAACTTCAAATGAGTAGCCGTGTTGGTCTGAAGTGCCACAATAAAATCAGAGTCCAGTAGCAGCTTTAAGACCCACAAAGATATATTCAAGGTGTGAGCTTTCGAGTGCAAGCACTGTTCGTCAGACTAAGAACTGACCATCATAGCAATAGGAATATCTAAGCAAAAGTTAATTCTGTCACATTAGTAAACTGTGTCACCGTATCCACAGCCACATGATAATTCCCTGCCAAACCAGCCAATCAGACCCCTGGAACCCATTTGTAGTTCACAAAGACATAATAGAAATAAAACTGTCGAAACCCATGGCCATCAAGTGCCAACCATGTCCCTCTGTTCTCTACATAGGGCAAACAAGTCAAACCCTCCACCAAAGAATTAATGGACACAAGTCTGACCTCAAAAGCCACAAGATTGAAAAACCTATAGGGGAACACTTCAACCTTCCAGGACATTCTATAAGGGACCTGAAAGTAGCTGTTTTATTACACAGAAACTTCATGAACAGGCTAGAAAGGGAGACTGCAGAAATGCAAGTTATTACAACACTCAATAATTTGACATACCCTGGACTCAACAAAGACAAAGGTTTTTTTTATCTCACTATGCATGCTAACCTTCTGTAACTTGTGTACCCACATTCCTCACAATTTATTTTAATTGGGATTATGTGGCTGTTAGTCATATATAATGTAATTTTGAATTCTACTTTCTGGTCCCAGGACAACATAAGCTTCTACTTGTAAGAAAGTTTCACACTGGTATGGAGACAGATGGGGCCGGCAGTAAATAGTAGGGTGTGAGCCTGACAAGAGTGCTTGCACTTGAAAGTTCTCACCTTGAATAAATCTTTGTTGGTCTTAAAGGTGCTACTGGAGTCTGATTTTATTGTCCGGAACTTCTTCTACCAGATGTTTAGATGGAATTTAGAATCATAGAATCATAGAGTTGGAAGGGGACCTCCTGGGTAATCTAGTCCAACCCCCTGCACAGTGCAGGACACTCACAACCCTATCAATTAGAGCAGTTTCTCAATGGAACAGGCTTCTTTGGGAGGTGGTGAGTTCTCCATCTTTGGAGATTTTTAAACAGAGGCTGGAGAGCCATCTGACAGAGAGGCTGATTCTGTGAAGGCTCAAGGGGGTGGCAGGTGACAGTGGAGGACCGATAGGGTTGTGAGCTGCATAGTGCAGGGGGTTGGACTAGATGACCCAAGAGGTCCCTTCCAACTCTATGATTCTATGATTCTATGATATTCTCAGCCAATGCTCTCCACTGTGCTACAAAAATGTAAAGAAAAAGGGAAGTGTAAACACAGTCAGGCTAAGAAGATGTGCGAATGCCTGCAGCAGGCAGAGAGGGAAAGACGCATGGAACATTCATGCTAATCCTGGACCGCTTAATGAGGTTTTCACCACCTTTTCTTTCCCATCGCTGCTTTAAAACCACTCAGGGTGCATCTGCGCTGGGTTTTTTAAAACCCCGTTCCCTTTCTTTAAAGGTTATCTTCTATCATTTCCAGCAGCAGGTTTTTTCCCCCGCTTTTTAAAAATAGTTTCCTTGGCACCCGGACAAGTTTCTTGGCCTCTTGATTTCAGCTCTGAAAATGAATTTATTCTCAAAAGCAAAGGAAGCCAGAGTCTCTTCTCCATAGTATCGGAAAGCCAGCCTGTTCACGCCACTGAAGGCGATGTTCTGATTTTCTATCTGCGTTTAGCTCTGCCCCATCCCTGACTTTCAGGTCAGCCCAGGTGTGTCGACTGTTGAGTAACACAATGCATGAAGACACAAAGGTAGCTTACTTTCATTTATTGGTGTAGAGGGGTGGCTTCCAATCTGGTGAGCTGAGTTTGATTCCCAGCTCCATCACCTTGGGCTAGTCATGGTCCTATTAGAGCTGTTCTCACAGAGCAGTTCTCTCTGAGCTTTCTAAGCCACACCAACTTTGCAGGGTGTCTGTTGTGGGGAGAGGACAGGGAAGGCAACTGTGAGCTGCTTTGAGTCTCCTGCAGGCAGTGTTATAAAACTAACTCTTCTTCTTCTTCTTCTTCCTCTCCTATTATGGTGCGTGTAGTGTAGCCAGGATGAGCTTGAGCTAGTCACAGTCCTTTTAGAGCTGTTCTCACCAAGTAGTTCTCTCAGAGCTCTCTCCATCCCACTGACCTCACAGGGGTGCCTGTTGTGGAAAGAGGAAGGGTGGGCAATCATATGCTGCTTTGGGATTCCTAGGGTACTGAAAAGCGGGGTATTAAAACCAACTCTTCTTCTAGACGGCATTTCCCCCCCAAAACAATAGAGTTTCAGCCCAATGGCGCCGTGTGATGATGTCACTTCCTGTGCTCACCAACAGTGATGCAAACATAGTCAGTGACATCACCTGGACCTCCCTTCCACTCCTGGCACATCCCCCCATCCCCCTAAGCGGGATCTAGCAACCGTAGGTGAAATTCGGGGCATTGCTAGCCTCTCAATTGTCCCCTGTTAAGCAAGATGGCACCCCCCACAATATCACAATTAACCCTGAACAGATATGAGCCCTGGCAGCCCGGAAATACTTTGCCGCTTTCCAACTCCAGCGCGATCTCGAGGCATGGCAGGCCCTATTTAAATCCCCCCTAAAGCCATTCCTTCCTAATGATTCGCAAAACTGACAGGTTTTATTCACATATTTCAGCAGGCACACTTAGCCCCCGAGGGCGTTGGAACGGTTTCTTCCCAGTCCCGGAGGGAATTCATGCAAATGCCAAGTCCTTCGCTAAAGAGAGATTTCGTACCTTGGAATAACAAGGACGTTGCCTCTCAAAATGGAGGAGCAGCGAGCCGTGGGATGGGGGGGCAGAGGATCTGCACGCTCTGTCACTACGAACCTGCCGAGGGTATCAGCGCGTCGATTTTCCCTGAGAACAATTTCACAAACGGCGCTGTGTTTCTCTGGGCTTCAGCACATCCGTTCGCCAGCTTGTTGAGTGTCAAGGGACTCAAAACAAGGACCTGGTAAGAACACCACCAGGGGAAAAAAATGACCTTAGGAGTATGTGTGGGTGCTGTGTGGTTGCCAACTAGACCCTGGGAAATTCCTGGAGACTTCAGGGACTGTGATGCCGAAGAACTCGACCCCTTCAGCTGCCATTTCCTTTGGGAGAACTAAGTTCGATGGCCCTGAATTTAGCATAGGGCAGGGTTGGCCAAACTGTGGCTCTCCAGCTATTCATGGACCAAGCCCTATGAAGATAGGTTGAGGGACTTGGGAATGTTCAGCCTGGAGAAAAGGAGGTTGAGAGGGGACATGATAGCCCTCTCTAAGTATTTGAAAGGTTGTCACTTGGAGGAGGGCAGGATGCTGTTGGCTGCAGAGGAGAGGACGCACAGGAATGGGTTTAAACTACAAGTACAACGATATAGGCTAGATATCAGGAAAATGTTTTTCACAGTCAGAGTAGTTCAGCAGTGGAATAGGCTGCCTAAGGAGGTGGTGAGCTCCCCCTCGCTGGCAGTCTTCAAGCAAAGGTTGGATACACACTTTTCTTGGATGCTTTAGGATGCTTAGGGCTGATCCTGCGTTGAGCAGGGGGTTGGACTAGATGGCCTTTATGGCCGTTTCCAACTCTATGATTCTATGACTACACTTCCCATGAGCCCCTACCAGAGTGGCCAATTGAATGGTCCATGAACATCTGGAGAGCCAGCTTGAACACCCCTGGCATAGGGTCTGTGCATCCATAATGACCTAAATGGAACAGCTGAACAGCTGCCTCACTGTGGAAGAGGAGTCCAGAGCATCCTTGCTCCCTTGATAAAAGCAGATTTTGGCAGATCCTGCATTGAGCACAGGGCCGAACTAGATGGCCTGTGTGGCCCCTTCCATCTTCATGACTTACGGCTGGCCGCGTAACCGGCTTTCCCCTTCACTTGCAGACTGATTAAGCATGCCAAACGTTTGTCTAAATTGAGGTCGGAGGGTACAGACATTTTGCGCCTTTTTTGTCTCCTGCAGGAGGCGATAATAAAAAGAATAACCCAAAGAATCAAGACTTATCCTTTTAAAAAAAACCCATTAGTTTTCATTTCCACGTTCTCCGAGGGGCAACGGCCACACACCACCACGCGGAGAGACAATCGAAAGAAAAAAAAATGATTTTATTACCGGTAATAAAAAAAAGTCTCTTATTGCACTTTAACAAATTACTTATAATTATAATTGTCTGGAGAGCGTCTTATCAGCCTGAGCGGGACGCGGCAGAGCTGGACACACAATAGAGTTTCGTGGGTGACGATTTAACAATGGTGCCCGCCGTTAATGGCCATGTAAATTAGCGCTGAATAACAGGGTTAGAATTAGCTTTATGAGGCTAATTTAGGGACCCTGCTCCCCCAGCAAGCGGTTCAGGGATTGTCTTCCATTTGCCTTGCTCCTTCCCGTCTTTCCGCCCCCTCTGCCCCCTGTCTGGCACCTTCTTGGGGCAAAACCATGAGGATACGAGCGTGATCCTACTAGAGGGAAGAAACAGCTGAAGAAGTGAAAATCTGGAGGGTTCAGTTACCCCAGGAAAACTCGAACCAGCAGAACAAGAACACATAATCTCTGCCAGTATAGGTATAGAGGTTCTACGTATACCTGGTGCCTGGATTGGGGCATCAATGGGAGGGCTGTTGGTGTTCTGACCTTGATGATTTACCCTCTGAAGGCACTTAGGTTTTGGCCACCATGACACGGAGTGTGGGCAGGATGGGCCATTGGACTGATTTAACATGGCTCCTATTAGTCCTAGAAACAAAGTGTAGATGAAACACTCTGTATGAGATAGGTACTCTGTATTCTCGGTGTTTGGGGGAGCCAGATTGGACGAGCTTCTGGAATTCTGGCCCTGCTGGTGGACTTCCTAATGACACCTTGGTTTTGGCCACTGTGTGACCTAGAATTTTGGGATGGGTAGGCTTCTGGCCCTATACAAATACAAATATGGCCCTGCTGGTAGACCAGCTGATGGCAGCTTGATTTTGGCCACTGTATGACATGGAGTGTTCGATTAGATGGGTCATTGGCCTGACCAAAGACCTGCTGGTGGACCTCCTAATGGCACCTATGTTTTCGCCACCATGTGGCACAGAGTGTTGGACTGGACAGGCATTTGGCCTGACCCAACATGGGTTCTCATATGTTTTTATGTCTGGGGTAGTGGTACTCTGTCTTCTTAGTGTTTGGGGGGCAAGTGGTAGGGCTTCTAGAGTATTGGCCCTCCTGATGGCACTTGCACTTTGCTGTGATGAGCCCAAGGTCACCCATCTAGCTGCATGTGGAGGAGTGAGTATTGGAATGAATGGGCCATTGGCCCAACCCTACCTTGCTTCTCTTATGTTCTTATGGCCCTGCTGGTGGACCTCCCAAAATCACCTGAGCTTTGGCCTCTGTGTGACACAGATTCTTGTACTGGATGGTCCATTGGCCTGATCCAACATGTCAACATGGCTTCTCTCATATTCTTATGGTCCTACTGGTGGTTTCTCTTCCATTCTTAGATTGTGTTATGACCCTTTCTCCAGTTACTTACATATAGTGATGTAAGTAATTATATTGTGGAATTAACTCCCAGTGGAGATAAGGACAACATCATGGCAATACAAGCACAGATGTACCAAGACTTCTTTGTGCCAAGTCCTTTAACTGGTGATTGGTGGAGCAGGTTGTCCCCTCTGCTAATACGCTGCTGTAGATGCTGCTGGAATTTTGGCCTTGTTAATATGTTTCCAGATTAGATATATACTTGTGTTGCTAATTTTATAGGAAAGGCGATAGGATTTTGCCACCTTTTATACAACGAACTGTTTCTGGAGGTATGTGTATTTGAAGTAACTCTTTGCTGCATTGTTTAATTTGATCAATATGGATAATAAGCTGTACATTTTGAATTTAGGATTGGAGGATTCAACCACTGATGAAGTCAACGAAAACGGAATTTATCTAAAAGCCGTTATGGTTGTTCCTTCTGGTATATAAAAGAATTGCGAAAGAAATCGAATTGAAATTCACTGTAGACATTATTACAAACATATTACCTTGGAAAGGTTCCCTGTTTTCTTTCTGTTGGTGTTCATTCTGCAGAGATGGCCAAACCATTGCAGTCACAAGAAGCTGCCTTATACTGAATCCGACTACTAGACCATCCAAGTCCATCAAGTTCTGTATGGTCTATGCAGATTGTCAAGGGCTCTCCAGGGTGTCAGGTAGGGAGCCTTCTTATCACCTACTACCTGATCCTTTTGTTCATTGGAGGGGCTGGGGATTGAGCCTAGGACCTTTGGCATGCCAGGCAGATGCTCAACCATTGAGCCCTAGCTCCTCCCCATGATTTCTCTTTCTCCTTAAAAGGGGTTTGGACAGACTTAGACAGGAGTGGTCCATCAAAGGCTATTGCTCACAAAGGCTAAAGGGAACTCTCCCTATGCAGAGGCAATAAACCTGTGAATATCCTAGCTTAGGAGGCAGCATCAGCCATGGCCCCTATGACCTGCTTGTTGACCTTCCAGGATATCTGGTTGACCACAGTGGAAACAGGAAGCTAGGCTAGATGGACCCTTGGGCTGAATTCAGCAGGAAAATTCATAGGGACTCCAACAGCTGCACTGGTGACCATTTGACTCCCATGTCAAGCTTAAGGTCTTAGTAATCACCTTCAAGGCCATATGTGGTCTGGGACCAGTGTATCTGAGGGACCACTTCTCTGCCTGAGGGACCACCCCAGAGGGACCACCTCTGAGGGACCACCCCAGAGAACACTATGCTCTGCCAACTCCAACTGGATGGTGATCTCTGCCCCCAGGGAAGCATGCCTGGCCTCAACTAATGCCCGGTCATTCTCTATTCCACTTGGTGTAATAAGCTCCCAGGGGACATTTGGGCCCTGGCGGAACTAGCAGTTCTGCAGAGCCTACAAAATGGGGCTCTTCCGCCAAGCATTTGGTTGAGGCCTGTGGAACCAACATCTATTGGGCCCTCCAGGACCCCCCTTCCAATCTGCAGGTCAGAATGTTTATACTTAGTGACAAATTAAATATTTCTTGTTCAGCATTATTTATTTATTTATTTATTTATTTATTTATTTATTTATTTATTTATTTATTTATTTATTTATTTATTTATTTATCATACTCATATACCGCCCTCCCCGGAGGCTCAGGGCGGTTTACATCATAACAGAGAACAATACATAAAACAGTCTGTAACATGTATAACTGATAACTAATAATTGTAACCAAAATAACAGCACAATATAACGGTATAACAATATAGTACTACAAACAGGTCCAGGGCTTATTGATGGGATTCTGAGGGGGGTGGTTTATTTATTGAATTCTGAGGGGGGGGTGGGGGGGGAGCAGGGGCCCTTGGTCGCTGTTGATTACGTCTGGTCTCAGCCAAATGCCTGGTGGAGGAGCTCCTTTTTGCAGGCCCTGCGGAACTGTTTAAGCTCCTTTAAGCTCCACTCCTCCGCAAAGCTTCCCATCCATTACTCCTCATCACTGATTTAAATGAAGCCGACATAGATGCAACTTAATTTAGTCATATTCATTGCTAGGTAGCCTTGTCCCTTTCTTTTACCTTTTGTTTACATTTAGACCATACACTCTTTGGGGGTGAAGGACTTGATTAGTGAGGTTATCATCACTATGCCGTTACTGAAGACACATTGTGTGTGTCTTCTTGGTTTCCGCGTTCCCTAGGAACCATCCTGAGCTGTAATGGAGAGTGGTATAAAAATGTAGAGCCTCTTGTGGCGCAGAGTGGTAAGGCAGCCGTCTGAAAGCTTTGCCCATAAGGCTGGGAGTTCAATCCCAGCAGCCGGCTCAAGGTTGACTCAGCCTTCCATCCTTCCGAGGTCCCTAAAATGAGACCCCAGCTTGCTTGCTGGGGGGGTGAACGGTAATGACTGGGGAAGGCACTGGCAAACCACCCCGTATTGAGTCTGCCATGAAAACGCTGGAGGGCGTCACCCCAAGGGTCAGACATGACTCGGTGCTTGCACAGGGGATACCTTTACCTTTACCTTTATAAAAATGTAAGAAATAAATAAAATATATATATTTTTAAATATAATGTCTGTATGGCACACTGCTCCTTTCTTGGGCAAACCCTGCAGCAACAAGCCATGCCAAATTACAGCCAGGTGGCTGGGACTGTCTCCGGCAGCCATTCCAAGTTTATTTTAAGCGTTAACATAATGCTGATTACCTCTTCGCAGACGATCTGAATTTCCTTTCAGAAGTTATCGCTTTCAGGTTACTCACCAAACCACCCCCAGGCAACGTGGCAACGGCCGCATTTCAGCACCGACTCTGTTTATGGTGCAGAAGAATCAATTAGCTTCCAGTACGGGTTATAACCACAGCTCGTAAAATCAAAACTGCTCAGTGATCTGGCTCTGAAAGAGGTCTGCCAGATGCCCGTGAAAACTCACGAGAAAAAAGGAAATCACGAGGCACATGGTAGTCTTCTCTATGTTTATAGATGAAAAGGTTATAACATAAAGTTCAAATGGACAAACATAAAGAGTCAACCAAAACGGGATCCTAGGTTAAGTGACCCGCTTTCTGTTCTATCTTCATCAGTGGTTGCTCTTCCAATATACCAGGGGTAGTCAAACTGCGGCCCTCCAGATGTTCGCTGGCAGGGGGCTTCTGGGAATTGTAGTCCATGGACATCTGGAGGGCCGCAGTTTGACTACGCCTGCAATATACTGTCACAGTAGTAGTCGTAGTATCACATTGGCAAAATGCTCATAATCGTCTGGGGATTTCATAAAGTATATGAACCGTTTTGGTTGACTCTTTATGTTTGATCATATGTTTGACCATTTAGACTTTATGTTATAACCTTTTCATCTATAATCATAGAGAAGACTAGTATGTGCCTCGTGGTTTCCTTTTTCCTTCTGAGTTCACATTGAGGAATCCACCATTCTATATTTGATTGGTTTCATGAAAACTCACATGCAAGACATCAAGTCAACCAAAGTTTGTTTCTGATTGCTGGTATTTCTAGGGATCTTGTTCCTGTATGCAACAGCCCTTAGGGATGCTTGTCTGTGTACATCTCGAGCCCCTACTCAACTGCCATGACCACCTAAGGGGTCAGTTCTCCAGCATGGGTATATGACCCCAAATGCCTGCTCGTTAGGGTCACCATGTCCCTCTGGGCACATAGAATCAAAGAATCATAAAATAACAGAGTTGGAAGGTATCTCCTGGGTCATTTATAAGTTGCCGTCATCTTTTAGTCTTAATTTTAACAATGTAAAGGTAAAGGTATCCCCTGTGCAAGCACCGAGTCATGTCTGACCCTTGGGCTGACGCCCTCTAGCGTTTTCATGGCAGACTCAATACGGGGTGGTTTGCCAGTGCCTTCCCCAGTCATGACCGTTTACCCCCCAGCAAGCTGGGTACTCATTTTACCGACCTCGGAAGGATGGAAGGCTGAGTCAACCTTGAGCCGGCTGCTGGGATTGAACTCCCAGCCTCATGGGCAAAGCTGTCAGACGGCTGCCTTACCACTCTGCGCCACAAGAGGCTCATATTTAACAATGTAATTGAGGTATTTAAGGGGTTTTATTGTATATTTTTATTCTTTTATTGTGTAAACTGACATGAGCCCGAATGGGAACGGCGGTATATAAATTCAAGTAATAAATAAATAAACAAATAAACAAACAAACAAATAAATCCACTCCAACACCCTGCACTACACAGGACACTCACAACCCTATCGCTCATCCACTGTCACCTGCCACCCCCTTGAACCTTCACAGAGTCAGCCTCTCCGTCAGATGGCTACCCAGCCTCTCTTTAAAAATCTCCAAAGATGGAGAACCCACCACTTCCTGAGGAAGCCTGTTCCACTGAGAAACCGCTCTAACTGTCAGGAACTTCTTCCAGATGTTGAGACGGAATTTCTTTTGAATTAATTTCATCCCATTGGTTCTGGTCCGTCCCTCTGGGGCAAGAAAGAACAACTCTGCTCCATCTTCTACATGGCAGCCTTTTAAATACTAGAAGATGGCTATCAGATCCCCTCTCAGTCGCCTCGTGTCCAGGCTAAACAGACCAAGCTCCCCCAACCTTTCCTCGTACATCTTGGTCTCCAAACCCAGTGCATAGTGGGGGATGGGGGCTTACCAAGAACAGGGAGTGTCATGCCACATTTCAGTATCAGGCCTAGGGTTGAGGCCAGTGCGGCAAGGAAGATCTGTATGGCCCCCCTCCCCGGATAGAGCGGTATGAGTGGCAGCTTGTGGGTTCCATCTGTGCCCCTCTTCCCACCCACCCCCTCTAGGAGATTTTTTTATTGGGGGGTGAATGAGAGTAGTTGGGTAAGTTTTCCGCCATATCTTCTTCTTGATTAGTGGGATTGTTTTATGTTTTTTTATGTCTGGGGTTTTAATGGGGCTTTTACTGGGATTTTATAACCTGCCATGAGCTGTCTGGGAATGGCAGGTAAAAAATCAAAATAATGAAATCATCATCATCATCATCATCATCATCATCATCATCATCATCATCATTATTATTATTATTATTATTATTATTATTATTATTATTATTATTATTATTATTATATCATGCCCTCATTCCTTCCAACGTGACCTGGAAGTGACGTCGGCACATCAAGGAGATCGGGGTGACACTCTCATTTTTGGGCAAAAACTCTATGGTAGAGTAACTTTTACCATAGAGTTTTGGCTCCCAAACCAACCATTGCCCCGATGCCCCTGATGTGCTGATGTCATTTCCAGGCCATGCTGGCGTCATGCTGGCACATGACTGAAATTCCAGGTGTTCCTCCCTTTTCTTCCCCCACCCCCAGCCTGCCGGAAGTTCAACAGTAGACAGATGGGTCCTGGCAACAGGGAATCCATGGCCCCACCAGGGATCTGGCATCCCTACTGTAGGTTGGGATAGACTCTTCCGTAGCCACAGTGGTTTTGTACCACAGGAATTCTCTTGGTATGTAGGTTTACTGTTTGATCATTCATTTTATGCTCTTAGCTACTCGTTCTCACGTTGAGAATGATCAATAATGTTAACTGTATCCATTATTAATATCCGAGGCACCCATGGGACTTAATATGCGAAACGGACTCCATTGTATAGTTGGCACAGGGTATTAAATTGGCAGCCCAGTGCCTTTGCGACCGAAATGTGTCTGGTCTGGCTTCATTGATTTATTGTTTCCTGTCAATGTACTCAATGGTAAACTGCATCATTTGTAATGTGTGCTGCAAGGTGTGTGAGGCCTATCTCATTTTCAATTATTTCGATGTGCGGTAACACGAATGATTAAGACATGAAAGATATTTCATTTTCTTTAGCCTTTTTTTTAGATATGCTCGTGCCCTTAACATTTAAGGCTTTCATGAAACCCTGGTTGAGAAAGCCAGTTCTTGCCATTCCCCAGATCTCGAAGGCCAAATCCTAGAAGTCTGGAGAACTCCAAGATGACCCAATGCCTTGTTTTCACTTCCAGGTTCATACCAGGAAGTAATGTCACAGCATCATACAGCGTCAGTTTCCTGTGTCACTACTCTTCTGAAGTTTTCAGGAGTCGTCATCCGAGGCAACCAGACTGTCAGAGGGTTGGCTTCCTGCAGGTGATTGGCAAGGGGGCTGTGAATGAAATCAGTGGGTGTGTAGACATCCGTGGCCCTGCTGTCCCAGACCTTTATGGATTATTCATTTACAGAGAGTTTTTGGAGAGGGACTGTGGCTCAGTGGGAACAGCATGTGCTTGGCCAGCAGAAGGAAAGAGAATGACGTGAAGTGGTTTGTGTCTCCATTGTGGAGAAAAGCTGGAGATAAATATCTAAATAAAGAAATTAAATGTGCTAGATAAAGAATATAAGAATATAAGAGGAGCTATGTTGGACAGGTCAATGGTCCAGCCAGTTCAACACCCTGTATCACACAGTGGCCAAAAACCAGGTGCCATCTTAGGGCTATCAGGGCCATAAGAACATAAGAGAAACCATGTTGGCTCTGGCCAATGGCCCATCCAGCCCAACTGTCTGTGCCCCACAATGGCCAAAACCCAGGTGCCTTCAGGAGGTCAGCCAACAGGGCTATAGGAACATGTGAAGGCCTGTTGGATCAAGCCAATGGCCCTTTTTGTCCTATACTCTGTGTCACACAATAGCCAAAACCCAGGTGCCCTCAGGAGGTCCACCAGTGGGGTCAGGACTCTAGATGCCTTCCAACTGTTGCCCTCAAGCACCTAGTATACAGAGAATCATGACCCCAGACAGAGTTTTCTCCAAGAACATAAGAAAAGCCCAGGTGGATCAGATGAATGATTAATTGGTCCAACATTGTATCACAGTGACCACAATCCAGGTGCCATCAAGAGTTCAACCAGCAGAAGTCCTCCAGAAGCCTCCTACTGTTATCTTCCAACTGACAAAATGGCAGAGTATCATCTATATATTCCTTCTATATGTTGTGGCATATAGCCTCCTTTGGACCTCTGTTTCACATGCAAATCCAGTCCCCTTTTGAAGCTATAATGGGTGAAGAATGTCTTAATCCCCACTCCATCAGTTTTCCAGACTCCAGTATTGTGTCACTGAGACAACAGGTAGCTTTAAGTCCAGGGACACTTTAGAGACCAACAAAATATGGGGAATAAACACATTTCATAGAATCATATAGTTAGAAGGGATCTCCTGAGTCATCTAGTCCAACCCCCTGCACTATTTAGGACACTCACAACCATATTGCTCATCCACTGTAACCGGCCACCCCCCTTGAACCTTCACAGAATCAGCCTCTCCATCAGATGGCTCTCCAGCCTCTGCTTTAAAATGTTCAAAGATGGAGAACCCACCACCTTCCGAGGAAGTCTATTCCACTGAGAAACCGCTCTAACTGTCAGGAACTTCTTCCGGATGCTTAGATGGAATTTCTTTTACATTCATTTGGTTCTGGTCCATCCCTCCGGGGCAAGAGAGAATAACTCTGCTCCATCCTCTACATGGCAGTCTTTTAAATACTTGGAGATGGTTATCAGATCCCCTCTCAGTCATCTCCTCTCCAGGCTAAACAGAGCAAGCTCCCCCAACTGTTCCTCATATGTCTTGGTCTTCAAACTCCTCACCATCTTTGTTGCCCTCCTCTGGACATGCCCTCTTCTACTGTGGTGGCCAAAACTGAACACAGTATTCCAAGAGAGTCAATGTTTCCTTCTTCAGAGGACACGATAGGAGTTTAATACACAGGCCCAGTGAAATATCAGCCATTTGGCAACTTTCCTTTGAATTCTTTGAAGCTACCTTTGGGAACGTGGTCATTTCACAAATGTTTTTAAATGCTCCGTTTGCCCATATGGCTGGCTCATTTTTTTCTTAGCCATAGGATCTTAAGTTATAGCCAACTTCCTACTCGAAAGGTGGTAACAACCGTGGTTGAGAGACATTTTAGAACGGGACGCAATGCTCATTTGCGATCGAGGTTTAATTAAACTTTCTTCTTCTTCTTTTTTTTTTACTTTGCATCTTCCGAAAAAACTCATCAAGCTAGACAGGCATCCTCGTTCTCTAGGACTTGATTGACGGAAAGGAACAGATTGACTTAGCATATCAGTGGTGCTCATTAATCTTCTTCAAGTACGTACTAGAGAAGTGTCGAATTTTCTCCACAAGCTGTTCACAGAGCTGGGCTTCAACTGTTTGGACTGCTGGCAGCCTAATGTCACAAGCAGACAAAGGAAGGTTAGTGTGGCCTCCTACTCTTGACTATAATTTTCATGTCGTGATCTGGAGAAATTTCCGAGCCGGATTGGCAAGCTAGCGACCTCCATTAAAGGCTGCTATTTTTTTATGTGAACACATCTTATGTGGAAGCCATACGGAAAACTTTTAAGATATGCAACAGAAAATGCAACAGGAAATGTATAACGGAAGTAATTGTCAGCTGGCAGTATTTAAAGGACATGAAGATGTGAACTGTAAACTTCCAGGAAGGCAGGCAGGAGTTACGCATTTCACCAGTGAGTCATAATCTGAATGGTATGGCCTCAGGCAAGAAGTGCAATACTCCACGGTTGCATCACAATATCTCTGCTGTTCTTTGGATGCTTTCAAAATTTAAAAACTGTTTCATCTGGAAAAAAATATGGAGTTTTAATGTTCGGTGTTTTCATGCACGTCTTAGGTGAGAGTCGGATTCTCACAGCTTTCTTTGGCCACCCCCTTGGTTCATAGAATTACAGAATCATAGAGCTGGAAGGGACCTCCTCGGTCATCTAGTCCAACCCCCTGCACTATGCAGGACACTCACAACACTCTCGCTCATCCACTGTCCCCTGCCACCCCCTTGAGCCTTCACAGAATCAGCCTCTCCATTAGATGGCTCTCCAGCCTCTGTTTAAAAATTTCCAAAGATGGAGAACCCACCACTGCCTGAGGAAGCCTGTTCCACTGAGAAACCACTCTAATTTTCAGGAACTTCTTCCAGATGTTCAGAGGGAATTTATTTTGAATTAATTTCATCCCATTGGTTCTGGTCTGTCCCTCTGGGGCAAGAGAGAACAACTCTGCTCCATCCTCTACTTGGCTCCATCCTCTACTTTTTAAATATTTGAAGATGGTTATCAGATCCCCTCTCAGTCACCTCCTCTCCAGGCTAAACAGACCAAGCTCCCCCAATCTTTCCTCATACGTCTTGGTCTCCAAACCCCTCACTGCCTTTGTTGCCCTCCTCTGGACATGCTCAGAAGTTTTTATTAAAAGATCACATTTAGGAAGTTATTTGTGCTGATTGATTAGTGAATCAACATGCCAGGAAATACTAGTTCACCAAAAGCCAAAGTCCAATAATTCAGTACCACGGAGAGCTCCAGCAAGTTACTCCTTGCTTTGCCTGCTTTCTGGCATAGCAATGAAAGGATCAGGAAAACCCACATTCAAATTTCTTCTCAAATTTTGATCGCATGATGTGTCCAAAGTAAGTGAGCTTTAGCCGTAATCATAGAATCATAGAATCATAGAGTTGGAAGGGGCCATACAGGCCATCTAGTCCAACCCCCTGCTCAACGCAGGATCAGCCCAAAGCATCCTAAAGCATCCAAGAAAAGTGTGTATCCAACCTTTGCTTGAAGACTGCCAGTGAGGGGGAGCTCACCACCTCCCTAGGCAGCCTATTCCCCTGCTGAACTACTCTGACTGTGAAATTTTTTTCCCATTACTGCGTTTAAACTACAAGTACAACGATATAGGCTAGATATCAGAAAAAAATATCTTCCCTTCTAATAGTTGGTTTACTCCTCCCTAAAACTCCCTGGAGAAGAGCCTAATGCTGGGAGCGATCGAGGGCAAAAGAAGAAGGGGACGACAGAGAATGAGGTGGCTGGATGGAGTCACTGAAGCAGTAGGTGCAAACTTAAATGGACTCCGGGGAATGGTGGAGGACAGGAAGGCCTGGAGGATCATTGTCCATGGGGTCGCGATGGGTCGGACACCATCGCACATAATGTGCGCACATAACAACAACAACAACAACAACAACAACAACAACAACAAAAACCTTGTTGATGGTAACTTCGGCTGTCCATGGGATTCGCAGCATTCATCTCCAACACCATAATTTGAAGGAGCAACACGGAGGAGTGGGCGAAAATAAAACTGCATTATTGTTGTGGTTGTGGTTGTTATAGCAGCTATATGGTCAGAAACCCACACTTTCCCTCTCCAAGCTCATACACAGAGGAGAATGGAGCTAACCGTAACTTAAAGAACACTTGCAGAATCATGAGCTGCACCCAAGGTGCATTTGGCAGAGAGAGAATGTGCCTGTTAAGTGGAAGACTATCAACCTAAGGAAGACAATCTCTGTAGCTGAAATGTGAAGGGAAACAAGGGGCGGGTGAGGGGGGGAGACAGCTGAAGAGATGTATTCTGCTGGCTGTTCTCCAAGAAAGCGTCTGAGCTGAGAGTTTGGGAGAAGATGCATTGTGCTTAAAAACCCCTCAGGAAATAGAATGGCACCGTGAAGTATCAGTGAAGGGAATGTGACACGCTCCATTTTAAAAAAAAGAAAAAAAGCTATTTTATATATAAGTTCAAGACTGGGGGGAAGATTCGAACCAAGAAACTGAGATATCTCTGGTTCTGGTTGGAAAAGGTTCATAATTTAGAGGTGCTCCTCTCTTGTCGGGGACAGTCCTGATCAGAGTGCCTTGTGAGGAAAGGCTGAGGGGCTTGGGAATGTTCAGCCTGGAGAAGAGGAGGTGGAGAGGGGACAGGGTGGCTCTCTTGAAGGATTTGAAAGTCCTAGGAGGAAAGGCTGAGGGACTTGGGAATGTTCAGCCTGGAGAAGAGGAGGTGGAGAGGGGACAAGATGGCTCTCTTGAAGGATTTGAAAGTCCTAGGAGGAAAGGCTGAGGGACTTGGGAATGTTCAGCCTGGAGAAGAGGAAGTGGAGAGGGGACAGGGTGGCTCTCTTGAAGGATTTGAAAGTCCTAGGAGGAAAGGCTGAGGGACTTGGGAATGTTCCTCCCGGAGAAGAGGTGGTTGAGAGAGGACATGATTGTTCTCTTGAAGTATCTGAAGGTTTGTCACTTGGAGGAGGGCAGGGAGCAGTGCCTTTTATCAGCTGCTGCCCTTCCTTCACAGTAAAGACATTACAACTTTGGTATGCGCCTTGGTAACACCTCTATTAGACTACTACAATGTGCTCTACATGGGACTGCCCTTGAAGTCTATCCAGGAGCGACAGATTGTACATAATGCAGAGCCAAGAATGCTGATTAGACTGGTTCTTAGGGACCCTATCACTCCAGTCTTGTTCCATCTACACTGGGTCCCAGTTCGCTGCTGGGTTGACTCCACCATTTCTTCATCAACTCCCACCCTCCTCCCATCTATATTGTCACCATTGTCTCACTCCATCCCTGTACCTTTCTGCATCCTCTCCTTCTCTCTCTCACAGACACTAATCCATTACTTTTTTTTATTTTAGATGCCTTGTTGTATGAGGTTGCTAGGCAACTCCATAATGTCAGTTGGGATCTCATGAGATCTCGGTCAGCATTTTCTTTCGAGATGCATTATGTTTGCAGGCCTAGGCCATGTTTCTCCATTTGGGGAGGTTTCGAGCCCCAAACCCATTATTTCATTGTAAAATTTCTGATTCCCTTAGATATGTAGGGAAAGCTCCCCTTTTTTTGCACCTGGCCACACTGAGCAGGTTTTTTGATCTACACTCCGAGGCCGAGGTCACAGGTAGATGGGTGATTACATTATACCTATTCACGAGGAACATCGTAGATACAAAAAGCTGCAAGCATCCAGTTCTAAAAAGGTATATATCCCACCATTTTGGTGTAGTCGTTAGGAGTGCGGACTTCCAATCTGGCGAGCCGGGTTCGATTCTGCACTCCCCTACATGCAGCCAGCTGGATGACCTTGGGCTCGCCATGGCACTGATAAAGCTGTTCTGATGGAGCAGTGATACCAGGGCTCTCTCAGCCTCATCTCCCTCACAGGGTGTCTGTTGTGGGGAGACGAAAGGGAAGACAACTATAAGCCACTTTGAGACTCCTTCAGGTAGAGAAAACGGACATATAAGAACCAACTCTTCTTCTTCTTCTTCTTCTTCTTCTTCTTCTTCTTCTTCTTCTTCTTCTTCTTCTCCACTTTGACACTTCCTTCTGGACTCAGGACTCCAGCGGGCAACTACTATTGGCTGAACAGCCTCTTCAGCTTTAGGAAATTTCCTTGGATTGGAATAGCTTCCTCTATCCAAAGGTTAGGCACATGCAGAGATGTGTAGAATAGTTGGGGAAGAGATTGAGTGCATTCAAAAATGCATTTTTCTTGGGTCACAAATTGATGTGCATGGTGATTGCATCATGGAAATAACATGTCGAATGGCTCTGGGTCACTCAGCAATGAGGAGCTCGAACCGAACATGGAAAACCAAGAACATACGCGTGATTACCAAACATAGATTAGTTTGATCTATCATATTTCCAAGAGCCACTTACAGCTGTGAATGTTGGACGATGAAGAGATCGGACAGTAGGAGAATCGATTCATTTGCACGCTGGTCCTTGGGAAGGCTTGTGAAGATTCTGTGGACGGGAAAAGTCACAAACAAGGAAATACTACAGCTCACAAAGCCTGATACATCACTGGTAGGCAAAATCACAAAACTCTGGCTCAGGGGTAGTCAGCCTGTGGTCCTCCAGATGTCCATGGACTACAATTCCCATGAGCCCCTGCCTGCGTTCTGGCAGGGGCACATGGGAATTGTAGTCCATAAACATCTGGAGGACCACAGGTTGACTACCCCTGCCCTGGCTCACTTATTTTGGCCATATCATGCAATCCAACTCAACAGAGAAAGCAATTCTGCTAGGACTGGCCAGTGGTAAAAGGAAACCAGGCCAACAAAGAAGGTAATGGTTGGACATGACCAGAACGGACATCGGCCAGAACACTGTAACTAAATGAAGAGTTGCAAGATCAAAAAACATGCTGACGGTTGAGCCATAGGACTGCCAAGAGTCGGATTTGACTGAATGGCTAACATCCTCAAATATGCGTACACAATAACAATGGTCCTAAAAAATAAACAGCAAAACACCAAGGACCCATCTTGTTACCATTGTAGATATCTCCATCTGCCCCACCCTACTGACAATACTGATTATGGGAGTTCATGAACAGGAAGTAATAGGATTTCTTTAAAGCCCATATTTATGGAGGACTGATATGATTTGCAACTGATTTAACCATCTATTTAAACCAGGCAAGAGTGCAACAAGGGGAGGGGAGTAGAAATCTATTGGAAAATGTTGAGAAAATAGGTGGAAAGGTGATTCCACTGTTCAACAGCTGAAAACAGGTTGATGAAATGTTCAACTGATTAATGGGGAGGTATTTGAGCATCCTTTCCAATAGGGTTAGTTTCCTGGGTTTTGGGCTTTTGACTACTTTAATACCAGAGACAGGAGGCATCATCTGGGGAAGGTCTCAGCCTCTTTGCCCTGCCCTTGACCCTTCAACTTAACTGATAGGCCACTGTGTGAGACTGGATACTGGACTGGATGGACCACTGGTCTGATCCTACAGGGCTCTTCTGATGTTCTTGGGATGCTGGACTAGATGGACCCCTGGTCTGATCCAGCAGGGCTCTTCTGATGTTCTTAGGATGCTGGACTAGATGGACCCCTGGTCTGACCCAGCAGGGCTCTTCTGATGTTCTCAGGATGCTGGACTAGATGGACCCCTGGTCTGATCCAGCAGGGCTCTTCTGATGTTCTTTGACTGCTCTTCTGGTCTGATCCAGCAGGATTCTTCTGATGTTCTTATGATGCTGGACTGGATGGACTACCTGGTTTGATACAGCAGGGCTCTTTTGATGTTCTTAGGATGCTGGACTAGATGGACCACCTGGTTTGATCCAGCAGGGCTCTTCTGATGTTCTTGGAAAACTAGATTAGATGGTCCACTGGTGTGATTCAGCAGGGCTCCTCTTGTGGGTGCTAGACAGACCACAAGTCTACTCCAGCAGGGCTCCTGCTATGTTCCTAAGATGATAGAGAAGGAATCACCATTGGTAGTCTCTGATCTCCCATCAGCTTTTTGCAGTGTGCTCATTCAAGTCTGGAACAATTTTGGGCCTTATCATTAATGCTGAGTAACCTATTCCATTTCTCTACCTTCCAAATACAATACAATACACCCTCATTCCACAGCCTCTTCCTAAAGCCATTTTATTTACACGAAGAAGACTCCTTGTCCATTACGAATGACCTGCAATAATCAATTAAACCTTGTAGTTGTTTTTCCCCCTTTGAAAAAGAAACAGACAGCAAAAGAAAATCCCAAGCTTTTCAAGGTTCAGCATGTTCAATTAATTACCGCCCTATGAATCAGAGGCTATTCAGATTAAGATCTTTCCATTGATTTGCATCTTGCAAGCCTAAAGGGTTTTGAGACAACAGGCTGATGTTTTCAAAATGGCCCAGGGGAAAAAAAAACAACTTCTGGCTTCCTGAGATGCTCAGGACAATCTGGGTCAGGGATTCCCAATCAGAGGTCCGCTTTAGGATGCTTTGGGCTGATCCTGCGTTGAGCAGGGGGTTGGACTAGATGGCCTGCATGGCCCCTTCCAACTCTATGATTCTATGATGCATGGCAGCTTTGGATGGGTCCTCTCCTGCTTTAATGGACTCAGCCACACATTAGGGAAGTGGCTATGAGGATTGAACTCTCTTGTAGTTACCGTTTCTGCAAGGGAACAGAGCCTGCATGTCTACTCCCATCTTAAACTGTGTCCTGTCTCTCTCTCCCCTCAAGCCTGCCTGTTAACATGAATCATGATGCCATGTAACTTCTGAGGGTCATGACAGGGAGATGAGGCCAGCTGAGTTCACTTCGGAAGCTCCTTGAAGCCTGAAAAATTATTTTAAGGCGCTCCTCAAAATCATAGAATCACAGAATCATAGAGTTGAAAGGGACCTCCTGGGTCATCTAGTCCAACCGCCTGCACTATGCAGGACACTCCCAACCCTCTCACTCATCCCCTGTCACCTGCCACCCCCTTGAACCTTCACAGAATCAGCCTCCCCGTCAGATGGCTCTCCAGCCTCTGTTTAAAAACCTCCAAAGATGGAGAACCCACCACCTCCCAAAGAAGCCTGTTCCACTGAGGAACCGCTCTAACAGTCAAGAACCTCTTCCGGAAGTTTATATGGAATTTCTTTTGCATTAATTTCATCCCATTGGTTCTGGTCTGTCCCTCTGGGGCAAGAGAGAACAACTCTGCTCCATCCTCTACGTGGCAGCTCCTCTCTATACCGCAGAGATCCGTTGCACTGGGGGAAATGGGTACTTTGGTGGATGGACTCTGCATGCCATTGTACTCCAATGAGGTCCCTCCCTTCCCCTTTCTCCACCCTCAAATCTCCAGGTATTCCTCA
This sequence comes from Paroedura picta, assembly GCF_049243985.1. Taxonomy (NCBI): domain Eukaryota; kingdom Metazoa; phylum Chordata; class Lepidosauria; order Squamata; family Gekkonidae; genus Paroedura; species Paroedura picta. Next base: position 121,902,571 of record NC_135373.1, on the reverse strand, counting down.
ATGTAGATGGCAACAACTCCCCGGCTGGTGCCCGGGGAAACTTGGAAACCCTCTTGGACTGAAATAGCATCTCTGGTTTCAAAAGATGAAATTGGCAGGTAGTTAGAGGCAAGGCTAAAGACCAGGAAGATTTAGAAGTTCAGGAAAAGACACGAATAGGGGGACATGCTCCTTGAAATGCGCGTGGGCTGAAGAAAGTGGATCAAGAGAACAGGTTTTCCCAAAATATTCGCACTTGGGGCAGGCTTTCTCGACCCGGGCTTTCTCCACCCTGAGGTTTCTTGACGGTCCTGGGAGGATTTCCTGAATGGGTGGAAGGCCAGCGTGACTCATATTTTGTGATAACATCCAATGAGTATTTAACAAATGTAAAAAAAAAAAAAAGATCAACATTAGTTTTGTTAAGGTCCTCCCTAATGTCTGTAGGTCTATGTGTGTCTCTCTGTGTGCATCTTACCCTGAGCCAATAAGCATGCAATCAGCAGGGCTAATTCATAGAAT